>NW_028262302.1:26312746-26651913 GCF_047370975.1 Nipponia nippon
ACTTTGCCTTAAGCTATGAAAAAAATCAAACTTCTGTTTTAACATTTTGTTTGAAAAATAACTGATGTAACTCAGTGGGAAAAGCAGCAACCATAGATATAAATGGCACTTCACAGATAAATAATATTTACAAAAGCCAAGAAATTCAAAACTCCTGTTCCAAATGTACTGTAACACAGCTAAATATTGACGTACAGTAATTCAAACTAGAAACTCTCAAGTGTGGCTACTGAGGATTTTATGTGGGGATAATATGCAAAATGCATGATGACTCAGATGCGTGCTGTCTAATGCATGGGCTATCCCATAACTGCTATGGTCACATGTGCAGAAAAGGCAAACAAAAACTCATTGAGAACTGGTGTTCTAAACCACTTGGAGCACCTAAAAGCTAATGACTACTTATAAAAAGGACACAGTTTCTGTGGGAGACACAGCTTTGCATTTCCTAACTTGCCCGAATGTAAAATATATTAACTGAATTATGTCAGTGAGCCATCCAATAGCACAGGCACATAACTGTATAGGAAAACCAGAGTCAAAATAGACCAGAAGTAAGAGGTCTGAAGCACTGAAAAACTTAAATCGATCTCTAACAGGACATTTGCTTGAAAAATGCCATAATTTTAGCTAATTGATTTCATGACTTCAGTTTCCAAGATCTTCTCTCAGAAATTAGTCATATTCAAGGAGCAATGTAGGCTATGCAAACTATTCCTACCTCTCAGGTTGTGATGGCACTGTCTACAGTGTGAAAAAATAGCTCGGTTTTGCTTCGCTAGCTGCTATTTTCAGGGTGGTACGGACGGTCTTTAGCAAAAGCCTTTAGTGAAATTCAGTCCAAAAAAAGAAACAGCAGGATATTAAGGAGAAAGTAAACTTCCAGTAGAATAGTTGTTAAGAGTTTGACCAAAACAGTTCCAGTTCCAAGAAAAAAAATAAAGACCTTTAGCCTTATCCTAATCTTCCTTCCTTGAAGCATCTGTTACGAGATTTGTCTCATGCCACAATAGTTTTAAGAAAAAATAACCCAAAACCTAACTCAGAGCAATGTCTGGCTGAAGAAGAGAGGCAAAGTAGTATTTAGTTATATCTGTATTTTCAATATTACAGTTTTCAGTACAGCATAATGTCAATGTTAACACAGAACTAGCCCATTTTCAATATTGAACAGGGACTCTGGAAGCTTTATTTTTTATACAGATTGTTTTAAGGGCTTCTTGCCCTCTTATTAATTTATTGCACAGATCATCTCCTCCCACAAGCAATTGTGCAATCTCTCTGTGGCAACAAAGCCAATTGCTTAGTGTCCCAATATTACTTTCCCATGTACTTACAGCTGCCTGAATATAATTCACTAGCTGGAGATAAAAAGGAATTACTATCATGAAGTTGTGCTCTCTAGGTCACATTTTGAGAGTCTGTGCTGTAGAAAAATAATTAAGTGAAAATACATCTACCTCTTGGTTCTGAGCTGCTCATATTAAAGTTTAAAAACGCTCTGCAGTCAAGCATTGCCACCTGTTCTTTCATTTTAATTTAAAAATTCTGAATCATGTTAATGTAAGCCTGAAAATATTTGTATTCTGGAAATATGTGCATTCACCAACCACAACAATTATTATCATATTAAATTTATGAAGATATATGAAAGAATGGTACAAAGATTAAAGGGTATTATAAAGCCAAAAATATATATTCATGTATATTATATACTACAAATATATGTTTTCAAACCACTGTCTCCACTATGTCTAGAGAAGGCACACATTTCAATTAATAATAAATTCAGGCTTTATTTTCAGTTGTAACTTTCAGGAGACATTACCCTTTCAGGCATGATATTGTAACAGTCCTACTGAACTTCAGCTTTCATTAGAAGACATCAATCAACTTAGTTTCAGTAAAAACACATGTTCACTGCAGACCACAAAAATTTTTCAAACAACAAAAGAAAGCTCTATCATATATATATATTTATGACCATAGACAAAAGATTAATCAAATCTTGTCATGTATTTTTCAATTAAATAAAAAAAGAGCTGGATGTAAAAAAAGCCAAGTCCAAAACAATCTCCCTTTTCTCCCAGCATCCTGAATTCACACTTCATTTCAGGGCTCCAGATTTTCTAAGCTCTAATACCAATACAACCACTTACCCTTTAAACTCTGAAAAAATACCTAAATGGTCCTGCCTCTGAAATGCTTCTCCATTTTCAGGGAAGTACTCGTTAGCCCTTGCTATCTCCGTAAAGGCAACCATTTGACATGAAGCTTTTATAAACGGGGTGCTGTGAACTTACAGATGTGCTTAATTTTAAAATGTTGTATTTACATAAACCCATGTATACTTATCATGTTGCACGTTTTCATTTTTCTTTCAAATTATTCTTATTAATTTTTACCCTCAACTTTTTGACTGATTAAGTTGCTGTAGTGAAGCTTATGGAGACAAGACCTTCTGGTTAAAACTGACAGACAGTTGTTTCCATTTGCAAATCCTCTAGATTTTTATTGGCTCATTAAATATGTATACTTCGAATGATACTTAAATTATCCTGGTATATAAATCATCTTTTTTTTGTTCCTCTCAAAGAAAATTGACTACTGCCATCTCGTGGTCAAACATTTTCATCTGACCCACAGACATAGTTGGACTGTGCCCAAATACCTTGTATTACAGTATAAGTAAATTTTTTTTTTAAAGATAAATATTCCAGAAAACAAGAGACTTGATAAAAAAATATTTTACTCATTTCCAGCCCTCTCTAACACCCTGCTCAATAATACAGGGGGGAAGTGCTGTCTTGTTAACCCTTTGAGACAAAGTTGAGACGTAAAAATATGAAGTACAGTGTTAGGAAGACTATCTCCTCTTTCCTCCTCTGTGATGCTTAATAGCAAGTGTTGAGAAGAAGAAAAGGAAGATTCCTGTAACCACTATTAAGGAAAACTACTTTTAAAGTTGGGAACAGGTTGATCCTGCAAGGCAGACCTGCCACATAATTTCCTTTTTGGCGATTTAGAGGTCATACTCAACTTACTGGAAATTCACTTTCCCTAGGCAATTTGTATTTTCTGAACAGCAGAGGAAAAATACAGTTCTTCCTATAAGAAAAAGTCATTGCAATATTTTCCACCAATGTTAAAAAAAGTTAACCCCATTTTTTTTTAATAAATTAAGTCTTCATTTACCCACTTCAAAAACATGTGTTGATAAATGTCCCTACAACAAAACATATAAATGCACTACAGTGTGCCCCTTCAGTTCTGTAAGCTTTTCCACTAATTGTCCATAGAAGCCAAGTTTTACATTATTCATAACTTTCTTCATATGTAAACCATGGTTTTGAAATCAGGTTCCAAGTCCCGTGACCAATAACATTGGCCTAGGGCTTTTCTTACCACTTCTAAATATTTGAAGCAATATAATTCCATCAGAATTATAATTTGATCAGATGTTTTAAAAAAACTAAATGGAAGAGGTTCAAAGAATTATTTTAAAAAGGGCTTGAAGGAAGAATTTGTCTATACTAGGGTAGAGCAATTATAATTGCATTTATTGTAGACATGCAGCTTTTCAGATTCCGGTTCTTAGCATGTCCGATTAAAACTGCTACATACCTCACTGTACCACCTCCACAAACTTATTATCCCCTAAAACAGTTAAATATGATAGTAATATGCACAGTTTGTGTTATTCCAACACTGACTTGAACTACAATAAACAAAAAATATTCTCTCCCTCTCATGCAACATCCCTAACACTTTTAACAAGCACTTAAGTAATCTCCAAAAATAGCATGCTTATGCATAGATAATAGTGTCCTTCACAAAAGAAAATCACTCTGTTACGCACTAGCTTGAAGCCCCTCTCGAACCAGGCCATTTTAACATTGAAAATATCTTTTTTTTTTTTTTTTTTTCACATTTGCATGAGCTTAACTTTGTATTATCTTTCAGTTCTCCTCTAGTACCCCTGCATTTTCTCATGCGTATGAACCACTGCCATCTATCACAACATTATGAATATTTTGTTTCCTGAACAGCATTCTATAAAGCAATTAAGATTCAGTTCACTACATAACATGCACATTGTAATACTCTTGGCAAATAACAAATTTAAATAAATACTTAATTGCAAGGATTCTGATGACTTACATATAGATACTTTTCCAATCCTTTCAGTGCACCCCAACAATACTGTAACTATGTACACAGATCTATACACACTATATATAAATGTTTGGAAATTTGGGGAATTTGGTAGTAATGAAAACCAAATTTTAAAAAAAAATAAGAACTTTATTAGACATCAGTATACAACATTTAAAAGTGATGTGCTTAACTGAAAGAACTATTGATTTACCTTCTTGTTGCATCTCTTCAGACTTCCTTCTCACATGAATAACTCGTGGTCTCACAGTCTCAACTTGTGCAGCTCCTCGGCTTTCCTCCTATATATCATACATTAAAATCATATTACAAATCTGACTTTTGATGTAAAAGCACAGTAAAATTACGTGGAGCTTCAAGAAACATCTAAAGAGGTTTTTAAAGATTCATTAAAGGATATGCACTTGTTCTCCTTCCTTTTGACTTGAAAAGAATTCAGATCTGCTTTAGCCTATTGCAATGTTATTTCCTCTAGACGAACATCCTGGGAGCAGTGGGTATGGCAAAGTGCCATTTAGACCTGAAAACACAGGAGACCCTCAATTCCTACTCAAAGAAGTGTGGTGGGAAGAACATAAGGTTTCTTTGGCTTTCTTCAATACCCAGGACTTCTCCCTAGGTATTATCCTCCTGAGCAAAAAGAGAAAGTTGAAAGAGAAAAGAAAAATAAAAATTTCAGCAGACAGGTTGAAAACCCATGCCAAGTATAAAACTTATTTCCTTGACTGTGTTTTTAGAACCATTTTCTGCTCTTCCTGAAGTGCTCTTCAGGACCTAGGTCTGCAACGATGCCTAAAGAAAACAGTTGCTTAGAAGCAACAAACACTCTGCATGTTAAAAAAGGAGACATCGTATTTGTGAAGTACGCTTGTTATCTCATGCGTTAACTGGAACAGGAATTGTGGCCCAAGGACACTCCACTGCATCAAGACAGGAAACATGAGAAGTGCAAAACAGAGTCACGGAGTCCTAGAAGCCTGAAGCATTCTCTAATACAGACAATTTTGATTTCATCACTTATTCTGTTGATTCCGTAGATGCATATAAGTTTCTTAATGAAGATTCTTAAAGGAGGAGGAACACAAGAAAGATCATAAATGTTTGGGTATCACACGGCATTTGGAGCCTACGGACAGAATTGCTGTATGACTTCTGGGAAAATTAGGTACCCTGAGAAGCAATGGCATGGCTATTCTCCTGAAGACCTGATGACAACATACCAGTGGTATGTTCCTCCCCAAAAGCTAAAAAGGAAGAAAAAGAAAGTACGCTTCAGTTCCGTATGAGAAACCCTCCGCTATTGTGGAGGCCACAAGTGAAACAAACAGCCAGAAATGTAGATGAAAAGAAGAAAATTTTTATGTTTGGCAAACAATAAGCATGGCGCCAACTATGCAATCAGGGCTTCCCATTTCTTTCAGCTAACAACTGTCTCCTACAACAACAGGAACCTCAACAGTAATGATACTGCTTCTCATGTACTTAATGATTATCTAAGCCAGTGCTGCAAAAATCAGGAGGAACAAAAAGATAAGCCATTCGGTCACTGTCTTTTCCTCAATGGCTGCATGGACTTGTTTATACTCCCCAGTAAACAAAGCATAGAGAGGGCTACACTAGTAGATAGCATGCCATCTCTAACAAGCACCAACACAACCTCACCAGCACAACGATGAGCGTAAGCTGACAACAGTGAGTATACATGAACCTGAGATCAAGCTAGCATCTCCACAAGGCACTATGTGCATGGATAGACCAGTTAGGATAGGCACTAACTTGGGCACCCCTACACACCACGGTGTTGACCAGCTCTGTTCATCATGTAAAGCTGACAAAATAAGAAAGAGTTGAGGTGATTTTCTGAAAGCAGGAAGGTCTCATGTGATTGAAAGCCGCCAATGTTACAGCACATTAAATGTAAGCAGCATAACAGTATACTCATGACTCCATTTGAAGTGGTTTTTTGTTTTGTTTTGGATTTTTAATAAGACAAACCAAAAAACAGCTTAAATTGAACTGAGGTGCAAACAGAAGTTGAGAGATAACACAGATTCATAACCTACAATTATGCATTCCTGAAGATTAAAAAAACCCTGTCTTTTGAAATACTAAAAATGAAAGCTAATGAGAATACCAAAGTGACAATCCCACTTAAAAAATGCTGATTGTATAAAACCATTCATACTTACATAAGAACATTATGAAAATATCTGGCAACTAACTGATTTTCTAAGATTTTAACAATGCATTTGGGACTTCAAATGATTTAGATGTACCATCTTTGAAATGTTTAGCACACAAATATGACTTCAATGTTCATGTCCCTCCCATGATCAAAATGATTTATCTAGAATCTCTTGCTTTGTAGAGCTAAGAGCACAGGGGCAAAGCGGCCACACAAAACAGTCGATTCCTGTATCACTGCACAAGAATGGACAGAAGGGGTCAAACTGAAGATGCATTTAGTCTGGCATTCTGTCTAACAGTGGCTAAAAGCATATATAAATCTAAAAAAAAAAATCCAATGCCAGAAATGGAGAGGCAGCCGAGGAATTTGGGTAGATAAGAAAATTCCTGCATGACTTAAGCCATTTGTTTTGGAGTAAGTGACCACACAGACTTCACTCTTCATGACAAAAAGGCATTTGCTCCTGCCCTACATGAAAAGACAATGCTCTTTCTGTTGGTCAAAATCTGATCTACGCACCGGTGCCAGAGGCAAACAAGTGGTACATATATGGCAGCTCCACAACACTGCCCACTACCTCCCTGAAATCAGACAGATTACAGAAACCCCCTAAGCTTGCCATAACAAACCCCTAACATCCAGGAGGATTGTTCCCAGTTAAATCAGAACAAAGCTCTACCAAACCCAAGGCCCAGCTGGACACCATCTGAAATATGGTGTATTTTCTCAGGTCTCTCAGCAAACACCATGAAATGCCTAGTTTTGCTCCCAAGTAGATTCGTCTTCTTGCTTTGTACCTAGCTGATATAGTTTCATTTCAATGAAGTCAAACACTGCCTAGAGATGAAAAACAAGATGTGAAACAACTGATGTGTCAGTGACTAACTTGGGAGGAAATCTTTTAAGAAGTTTAAAGTGATTATTGCCTTAAACACTGCATAGAATGAATCATTCTGAAAGCCTGAGTATCTCTTGCTCTCTTAGCTGATATTACTTTACCAGAAAATCTGTTACCTACAGGCAGGTGACAAAGCAGATCCAGCCATAGATCTGAATACAGATGCCATCCCTAATTGAAACTAGGGGAAAGATTCATCATTGTTACATGGTAGATAGATATTGTCAAAACAAGTTTTCAAAGCATCTGGTACAGGGATTTTTTTTGCAGAGAAGGATGTACAGATCTAGTAGAGGATCTTATGGAGCATGGCTTTGCCACATCCTGGACAGACGTTTACAGTGGTTATGGCTTATAGGCATGGTGACGTCATAGAAAAGCAAAAAATTTAGCCCGTGAGACACAGCGATTTAGTCTTACATCAGGAACACCCAAGTGCAGGAAGAGATCATTTTGTTTGGGGGGGAAAAAAAAACCAAAACAAAGAAAACCACACACAAAGTTCAGGGATTGGTTTGGAGGAAGGGTGAGTTTTATATGCCAGCAGGCAAAACACCCTACACTAAGGGTTTAGATGCAAGAAAAAGTTTCTAAAGATCATAGAATCATAGAATCATTAAGGTTGGAAGAGACCCTTAAGATCGAGTCCAACCGTTAACCTATCACTGCCAAGCCCACCACTAAACCATGTCCTCGAGCACCACGTCTACCCATCTTTTAAATACCTCCAGGGATGGGGACTCAACCACTTCCCTGGGCAGCCTGTTCCAATGCCTGAACAAAATATAATATAATATATAACTATCTGTATATTTTCTATGAAAGACACTACGTTAGATCACCTTACATTTCTTGCATAGGTAAGACTATGTACATGGGCAA
This sequence comes from Nipponia nippon, assembly GCF_047370975.1. Lineage (NCBI taxonomy): Eukaryota > Metazoa > Chordata > Aves > Pelecaniformes > Threskiornithidae > Nipponia > Nipponia nippon. Next base: position 26,320,891 of record NW_028262302.1, read on the forward strand.
TCTTACACATGGTACATTATCATTTGCCTGTACCCAGGCAAAAAAAAAAAAAAATCAATCCTAACCCCATCAGCTAATTCTCCAGAGCATGAGATGCAGGTATCACTGGGTTCTTTAACCTCTCTGTCCCTTATACTTTTGACTAGTGAAACAATAACAAGGATATGAGCTTCAGCCCAACAGACACAGCAGTTTAACAGAATCCAGTCTTGCCTGTGAACAATCACTCAAAGAAATAATATGTTCCAGTGATATCAAAGTGAAAGGGGTATAACATTTAAAATCTTCTTTGAAGATGCAACACATCGCTTCAGATGACATATTTAAGAACTGCTCAGTCAGAAATGGCACGATACACATCAAGGCTCAAAAACATAAAATCAAAGACAGGTCAATATAAGATACTTCAGGTTATTTTTAATATAGAACTTCACGGAAGGACAGAATGCATCCAGGAACATAGCAACCATGGTAAGTATATTATTACTTTCAAACACACTGTGAAGCTTAACATATTAAAGAGCAATCTGCCACCTCATTTTTAGCTTTTGCCACTCACTATTTGAATTTATCTTTAGTTAGCGCATAAAGCATCATCTCTAGGTAACAGCACATACTAATAAAGTAGCCATGGATTAACTCTATAGGTTTCAAGAAGAGATCAACAGGATCATCTTCTACCTTCAGATATTTTGAGGCGGATCATCATTACTGCCTTTCCAACCCTGCCCCTACAAGGACAACTGAAGCTCCTGAAATGATGAATCAGTGGGTTACAATTGGTGAGGCCAAACCTTTACTGTTGCTTCCTCTCCCATATACCCGTCATGTTATTCTTCTCTATTTGAAGCACTGTGCCCCTAAAACATTGGAATGCCCCATCTGAACTGAGATTATGTAGTATTAGATCCTGCGAGACCAATGAAGCTGTGAGGAAGTGCAGAAAAGCAAAAAGAGAAGGTCTGTGCCTAACAGCACATTGTAAGGATTCTGTCACAGTAAACACAATCATTTTTATTACACACATGTACTTTTGACTTCAGTTTCTCAGCTGAATGTGTCACTTTAAATGCACCGGTTCTGTGATGTCAGTCACCAGAGCGAAACAGGAAAATGTATTTTCCTAGGTTTCAGTTTGCACTTTGACAGTCATAGAAAAGATGCTTTGAGTTTACCTGGGACAGATCCTCTGAGAGAGATGTCACTCTGCAGCTTGATTGGGCTGCTTGCAGAACAGGATTTGAAACTGGTTGCGACTCCAGTTCGGCCATAAGCATTGGACCACGACTTGTATCTGCATCTCCAAGAATTTCTGCTGAGAGAGAAAAATATAGAGAAAAAAAATTCCTTGATGAGCTGGAGCAATAATCTCCCGGTCAACTCATGTGGCAGGATGCGGAGCCTTTCAAGATTCAACAATGGGATATGCAATGTTAAAGAGAATTATTTCCTCCTTATATGGCTCATTGCATATCCCTTAAATTGTTCTTGTGGAGAGAAAAGAAATAAGGAATATATGTCTGCGGAAATTGAAAAAATAAATCAGTTTTATCATCTGTAGATTTCTAGCATGGCAAGCATTTGTGATAGCTTCAAAGTGGTATAGTTCATCATACCATTATGTGCTTAATGAGCTTTATCACACATATTGGAAAGAGATTGGAAAGGCTTCTTCATGAAAACGTTTCACTGTTGTGTGAATGAAAAGAAACCTGTATATAGTCTTTTTAAAGGGATAATTTGCTATATAATCCAGCATTTATCATGCTTTTGCAGCCTGCAAGTGTGTAAAGCATCTTTATGAAAAATGTACTGACAGCTCATGAACTAACTTTAGCCTTCTGCTATCATACAGAGCCAAAGAATGAATTTTAAGCCTCATTAACTATAATCATTGCTTAATTAACTGTAATTATTGTTCACTTTAAGACTACATGTGCCACATTTCATTTGTGTGTTGGTTTTTACATCCATGACTAAGCACTGAAAACAAGGATTTATAAGTGAAAGACCCATCATCGAGATGCTGTTATGTACCTACATAAGCAACACCTGCTCCATCCCACAAATAGACATCATGTTTCCGTAATAAAAATATAAACTGGTCACAAAGCTGAAAATACCCATAGACACACAATCCCCAGAATTCTTACACAGATATACCTGAGTGACTCATTCTGACAGAGAAACTGAGTATCCACTGCAAGGTTGTATGTACAGAGATATACACTCCGGAATATATGAACTTTTACACCCATTGGTGTAACAATTATTTAATTTTACGCCTAAAAATAATTATCAAATCAAATGATGGACCTGCATTGTAATTGTTGTGACTATTAGGAAATAGCTCTTAGTCCTGACTTGCAATAGACTGAAGGACATGCGATCTCACATTCCAGTGGATGGATACAAAAGATTTGGAAGAAAAGTGGAAATAATCACAGATCATTCCTTCCCCCCTCCAGCCCGCCTCCCTGCCTGCTGCTCAGAACAGATTGTTTCCTATTCAGTGTTGACTTTGCTACCAAAGGGACTTGGAAACACGATTTTCTGTTCCTCCCTGATTTGAAAACACTCTTGTCTTGAAAGTAGATCCTAGCTTTTATACAATGTTGTTTCCTTAGCAATGTCAATGAATACTGTGCCATGTGTTCAGAGGTGTGGAGGGAGGGAAGCTAAATTAAAAATCATTAGAATGCAACAAAACTCAGTCTGAGATTATTACAGATTATGTAGAAGCACAGGGTATTCCCCGATGGTAGTTAGTCCAGGGCCCTTGCCTCCTCTAAAAAAAAAAAAATACAACAGAAACAATATTACAAGATTTAGAGGGGTGAGCATAAAAAATTACTAGGGAAACACACTGCTTCTAGATTACCATCACATGCAGGAGCTGGTTTTGAAAAGTGTTAGATTATTTACAGGACAGAGAAAGGGCATCCTAAATTAAATTAAATATATTTAAAAAAATAGATATAGAGGAGATACAAACATGTTATGCCACATACAGCTCTGGACAGTCTGGGTAAGAAATATCCCCAGTAGAAAGGTCCTCCCATTAACGTGCATCTTCTAACTCTCTGTATGGTCCTGAGCACTATCAGAGACTTAGAGCAGATTGATCTAGGGCACTGATTTATTCCCACATCACAGTGTTCTTAATGCTGACTCTACTCTAACAACACAGAGTTAAAGAAGCGACTCGGAGAAAGGGATAGTAGTATTACCTAGTCCTTTGCCAGGAAGCCTAATTTAACAAGTCTCCAAACAATGTTCAAACTACTTTCACGTAAAAGTTTGATAATATGTAATGTATGTAATATATTTACATAAATAAACAATATGTAAATACCACAATGCATTTTCAAGGCTGACAGTGGTGTAGCTGGTCCAAAATGTTAGGTAACAGCTATGTTGAAAAACTTACTCTCTGTATAACCAGTTCAAATATGAATCAGTTCAAAACTAAACACTCTTATTTCTTGAGATAATTTTTGCCACATGTTGAACACATTTAATTTCAATCCACTTCCTACTATTCAAGGGCTAATAATGTGAGGTATGCTTCTCTTGTCAAATTCATAAATGTGAAAATTAAAAGGACAGAAAAACAGCTGTTTGATCACTTTAATTTACACAACTTTTGATGAATCGGTGCAACCACATTTGTGTTGTAACAGCTCAATAATTATTTCAGTTTAGTTTAATCATACTTAACAAAACTAAGAGTTTCTATGAGATTGCAGCAGCAGTTTAATTAAGCAAGTATAGAAGGACATTTTCAGATAACAATAGAGAAATTGGGATAAAAAAAATAAGGGAGAGGAAAGATGGGCCAGTGGTTACAGCACTAGTTTCAACTGAAAAGAAATAAATCAATAACCCTGCTTTATCACAGCAACATATTCCTGCACTACTTTATGCAAGCCATTATGTCTGCACCTCAGCTACCCATTTGGGAAAAAAAGAATTTCCATATTGTTACAGGAATATATGAAGCTAAAATATATTACCATTTATGAGACACTACATTATCAGCTTGATGGAGTGATAAAAACCATGAGGAGGAATGCTGTGTAAGGGGAAAGAGAGAAGTAGCTTGAACTCCTGGTATTAATACCTGTCCTATGGAAACCGACTTCAAGAATGGTCCAAGTGTTTTGAGAACTGAATTTGACTTAAAAGAATAAAATAAATACTTTACAACCAACTTTTCTATAGGCACATGGGTACTTGGCACAATTCTTGTTCAAATTGTAGAATAGTACAGACAAAGAAGAGTGAAGACACAGCTTCAATTAAATCCAGTTCTCGGAATAGGAATGCTAATCATTTCACTGCAGCAATTGCCTGTAAATTTTTAATATTGGATTTTGAACATACTTTCCGAAATTATTTTAGATACTGTTATAAACAAAACTCAGAATCCACATAAATACCACAGAGAAGCAGTAACAGTCTAATTGTACCTCCAATTTGGGCAAGCTGCCCTGGCGATAGAGAACGGACACCCTGGTGTGGTCTGTTCTCAGAAGTCCAAGCAGTTGGATGGTCCATATAAATTGAATGTCCCATTAGGATTCTCTCTGCTGCTCTGGTCAGCCTCGGTCTTTGACCTTCACTGAGCTCCCCAACACTACCATCAGAATCCTACGTAGAACAGCAACATCATAACAGCAGGTACAAAAAAACCCAATATATTTCTTCCAAAACCAGGCATTGTTAATTAATTACATTAACCCTTGCAGCATATATAAACTTAAGTCTATACTATTAGCATTGAATAAAGAAAACTGAAACTGAAGAGATATCATCTAACTGCGTTTGAAAGCAAGATCTACATTTATCAGTACTGGACAGAAAAGAATCACTTACAGCCAAAGAACATCACTTATTTTGTTAGTGGTATCCCAACATGATCAGAACCTAAGTTATATTTTTAGGACATGAAGTCTTTAATGTTACACATATGGCCATTGTTGACTGGCTGACCTTGTAACATTGGAAGCATCTAAAAGCTATTGACTCTGTTGTATAGCCTGTCAGATAAAAAGTTCAATTTTTAAGTAGGTTTGGATGGCACTTAAAATAGGGATGGTTCTCTGGATTCTGACTTTCAAAGCTGCAGAGAAAAAACAGCTTGCTTCTATGCATGAAAACAGGTTGAACAGACGTATACACATGTGCACAGCATCATTCTAAGGCAATACTAGTAACACATAGAAGAATATTCTTTCTCTTATAAATGAGAAGGTATGCTGGCACACGCCTTGCCAGAATCTGCGGGGGGAGTTTATTAGCATCTTATATGGACAGACTGAGCGGTCCATGACTATGGGAAAGGGAAAAAGCAAATTAGAGATGCATTTGTAACTGGCAGTGCTGATGAGAAAATGTCACTACAATTAGAGTCAGACTCAGACACTAAGTCCATCCACCAGAGCTCATTAAGTAAAATAAAGACAGACAAAGGAACAGTTAAGGAGGTGAGTGAAGTTAGTAATTATTTAGACTAAACTGATGAAGACAAAAGGAAGAAACTGCATATGCATCAATAAAATCACAAAAGCAATATCTGTCGTAAAGAAAGGTGTTCGTGAACCATATTGCAGTATTCACAGTTCACTTCCTTTAAACATTCCTCCAGCTATCTGAGTTACAATAGACATCCAGTCCAAACTACTATTTTCCACATAGAAAATCTTAGATGTATGACAAAAAATTACTTTTGTCCTTTGTGATGCAGACAGTTATATTTTTCTGTTAGTCTGTTTTTTCTGCCAACTGAATATGAATATTTTGAGGTTTCCTTCCAAGATCAGTATCAACAGCATGTGCAAATGGGCATGTAAACATTTGCTGACTTATTCTTCATACATCCCTAAAACACTCATATGGCTGTTCAGTGCAGTGAACTTGCACTGCTAAACATTACCACCTATATTGCTGAAGTGACAGAAAACTTCCCTGCTCTTCAAAATGACAGGACAAATCTGGTACACTGAAACAGTCACATACACACCTTAAAATTTAGTTATGTGTGATACTATGTACAGCTGACTTGTTTATAACAACACAACCTTCAGTGTTTAAAGAGTTTTACACTAGAGCATAGCCAACAGAAGTGGGATTGCTTCCAGCAGGGAATGAAGTGTATGAACCTGGTCTATAGCCAACAGGAAGGATAAGCTTGAAATATTTTATCTACTTTTGAGTAAGAAGGTATCACTTCAAAACTACTGCGTTGGAAGGAAAAGGTCTGTAAGTTACCTCCAAATGGTACATTCCTTCTTGTGCAGCAACAGGTGCTTGATTTAATTTGGCTAAAAGAGTCAGGACAGGATCCCTGTGATAGCCTTTATTGAGTCTTCTCACCACTTGCCCTTCACTGGGAGGATCATAATCCTAAAATAAAGAAACAAAATCCACATAATACGTGATCCAAAAACTGGATTCCAACTCAATCCAGTAAATCCCTATCTTTCTTGTGCTGGAGAGCCCATAACTGGACACAATACTCCAAATGCTATCTCACCAGCACTGATTAAAGGGGAAGGGCCACCTCCCTTGACCTGCTGGCAATGCTCTTCCCAATGCAGCAAAGGATGATGGTGGCCTTCTTTGCCACAAGGGCCTATTGCTGGTGCATGTTCAACTTGTCCACCAGGATCCCCAGCTTCTTTTCTGCAATACTGCTTTTCAGCTGGTCAGCCCCCAGCATGTACTGGTGCATGGAGTTGCTCCTCCTTGGATGCAGGACATGGCATTTCCCCTTGTTGAACTTAATGAGATTCCCATCAGCCCATTTCTCCAGCCCAGTGAGGTCCCTCTGAAAGGTGGCACAACCCTCTGGTGTATCAACCAGTTTTGTATCATCTGCAAACTTGTTGATGATGCAGTCTGTCCCATCATCTAGGTCATTACTGACTATGTTAAACAGCACTGGCGCTAGTATTGACCCCTGGCATACACCACTAGTGACTGGTCTCCAGGTGGTCTTTGGGCGACCGACCACAACCCTTTCAGCCCAGTAGCTCAGCCAGTTTTCAATCCCAGGTCAAATCATTCCTTGAATTCACAGACCTCGATGAGCCTATTGGCGGTCTGAGTCAGGACGAGAGGGAAAAGGAACACTGGGGATGTTGTGGGCAGGGTCTGCTTCAGAGCACCTGGCCAACAGAAAGTAAGAGAAGGCTTTCTGCGATGACTGAGGTCTGATGATTGCAGGTCTTCATCCTCATGGCAGATTTCAACTATCGGGGCATCTTCCAGAAGAGCCATATAGCATTGTGGAGGCAGTCCAGGAAGATTTTAGAAATCCCTCTGGAGGTCCCTTCCAACCATACTATTACAATTTCACTATCAATTTTTTTATTCTTTCATAAAGAGAACAGTTTGGTTTAAGCGTAGTATTACTCTACCTGATACCATCATTTATATGACAGCTATGTCCTACCAAGAGGCATTACACAAAATCAGAGATGGAAAGTTCAGGCATTTGAGGAAAAGTGTTAAAAGAGAGAGAATGGAGAATGCCTTGACTTGGGAGTCTTCCAGGACAATGGACTAAAGCGGACGTCAGATAAGAAACTATACCGAACTTTTAAGCAGCTTTAACTAACTCCAGCCTCAGCTAACCTACTTTAATAATTTAAGCACACAAGCAATTAAAAGATGGCTCAAAGCTGAAACAGCTCAGAGCATAACAATGTTCTATTCTGCTTAAGATGTCTTAAAACTAAAAACAATAAAGAGATGAAAATGTCTATTAGCTATCTCTCACCTACAGAAGTATATAAATCATTCAACTTTTTTTTTTTTTAATATAAATTAGTTTGTATAATGTGGTTTTTTTCTTTGGAGATCTGAAATACTAACGTTCTTTGTAAGTGTACAGTTTAAAAGCATAAATTTAAAAAGTTTCTAAGTGAAAATGCTTAAAGCACATCCAATTTATCAAGATGCTCAAGGTAGAATACCACACTAACTCTGTTTCCTTATGAAACATTTCCTTACCATTTCATTGGCATCTCGTAAAGTACTCGTTAAGCTCTCAGCAAGGTTTGGAAGAGACAGTCCTCCTTCTGCTAATGCTGAAAAATATTTTAAAGTTACAAATACTAAAAAACATGCAAGTTATATGAAAGAAAGCCAAGGCCACATTCTTTAATAATTGCAACACATTGCTTTAGTAAAGTTGGACATTCCTACTACCGGATGTGTATTATAAAGACATATTTTCAGCTTCCAAGAAAATCGCTCTTATACTTTGCTTTCAATAAAAACGTAGTACTTCGTACCACATGGTACTTGTGCAAGACAGTCCCAATGATATTATGACAAAAGAGCAGATTTAATCTGTTTTCATTAGTAAGCAGAAGCATTCTGTTCAGAAACAAGAAAAAGAGCAATGAGCTAAGTCTCTTAAATCCAAACCCATGAACTGAAAGTTAGAGACCAGGTTAATGCTTGCAGTTTTATCAGAAAATGTATGAAATGTAACTTGAGTAGACTGGAAGAGAATTTTATTAAAAAAAAAATTAATCCAAATTCCAATTTCCACAAATTTGCCTCATTAGTTACCTCTTGCAGCCAGCTGCTGTCCGTAGCTGAAGAGTACCTCCCCTTCTGAGATGGGTCTGTCTGCAGTTTCTGTTTCTGTTTCTGTGAGGGTAAGGCTGCTTTCCTGCGTGGACTGCCCAGAACTAACTGTAGGCACAGGGGATGGAACCTGTGGGTTGGAAGGAAGCGATTCGAAGGGCCTCGCTGACGACTGCTGAGGTGGTAAAATCAAGACCTCTGGTTCCTCATCCTTAGCCACTGACATCTCACTAAAACGTAAGAATACACATTCTGAATACAACAAAATGCATTGAACAATGTAGACTAAAGTCTTAAATCAATACTGAAAATAAATTAATTTGCCAGCATTTTTTCAAATGAAAGAGCACAGCATTTTACAGAACAGTCCAAGAATCAACATGGTTAAATAACATTATTAATGAATTTCTGGTTATAACTAAAAATTACCACATGTATTCCCACTGAGGTAATAGAAAAAATAAAATGCTAATATTTCGTTGTTGCTACTTTTATTACTGGCAGGTGTAACAATACCAGTACACTAAGTACCATGTTCAACAGGACAATGAATAAGGACCAATAAATTCTGAGAAAGGTCCTGATTTCAGATTTTCTCCAAAATATATGTCAAGTAATTAAAAAAAAGAATTCTGGCTTATCTCAAGGCCTCCTGATATACACATTAATAATTTCTCTACTGACTTTCTGAGGACATATGTAGAAATAAGATATTTATTTTTTTAAGAAATGAGAAAACGGTGCAGCCTGTTCAACTCACGCAGCCTGGGGACGGAATGATTCTTCAGTTAAAGGACAGGGTTTCTCTTCTTCCAGAGGAAGTTCTGCATCATCCCATGGGTTTGGAGGCTTTGGTCTTTCCATTTTTGCATTTTTGGAGACCCGTTCTGAGGCAGGAGGGCTTGGTGTCATTGTTCTAGGAGGCGTATTGACAGGGGTAACCACCGGTGTGCCAACATGACTAGTGGCAGCTGGAATCTCAACTCCTGCATGCGCGAAGCCAAATTTCAGATCAGGAAGGAAAGCAGGAAGTGAATCTCAGACAGAGTCAGTCGGTTCCACTAAGCCCTTGTAATGTTTGCGACACCTTTTGATAGTTATGGAGACAAGACTAAATTAAGATTAGTTTCTTTTAAGTACAGTGTTGGCATCTGAAGGAGCTAGAATAAAACCTCAATTGCTTATTTCCTTTAATAAGGGAGATTGCTCTGCATTTTAAAAACTAAGCTGCTTTATTTGGAGAGTGTAAATTTGACTTAATTAACATTAGAAACACAGGAAGCAGCAAAAGACAGCTATTTTTCTGATGTGAAAAACTGTGGAGGGGCTGGGAGAGGTAGAAATCACACAGACCATAAAAATGTGCATTAAGTTTGAAAATAGAACTGTTACCAAATAGAAGATGTTTGCTTTTTATACGAATTAGCCCATAATTTTTATACTAAATGAGTTCCCACTTGAATTATAGCCTGAAGAATATTTAGCCTGAGAGATGGCGTGTCTTTGAAGAAGAAAATTAAAGGCAATAGATTAAAGCATATTTGCTACTTCTAAACTTCAATTATTATTTTCACTACCTGTTGCTTTAATTTTTTCATGTTCGCGAACATCCCCACTCATTTCTGTAACAGATAGAGAAGACTCTGGAGTTTTGACCGGAGGCAATTCTTTTTCTGAAGGTGGTGTTTGTGGTGGTGTGGCCTGGGGTGTTGGCAATGGAGTAGGCACAAGAGACTCCTGAGAGAAAAAAAAAAAAAATCATAACCACAGTTATTACCTCAATGCAAAATTCCTATCTTCCAAGTATCCCCAGAGTTAGCTGAGGAAGAGAGAGAAGGGCAGGTTATCACAGAACAGGAACAGTTGTTGCTTAGATACATGCTTCAGGGATCTACATGCAATGATCTTATTGGCATCACGGAGACATGGCGGGATGGCTCTAATGACTGGAGTGTTGGTATGGAAGGATCCAGGCTCTTTAGGAAGGACAGGCAGGGGAGACAAGGAGGGGGTGTCACCCTCTCTGTCAGTGACCAGCTGGAGTGCATGGAGCTCCGCCTGGGGATGGATGAGGAGCCAACCAAGAGCTTATGGGTTGGGATTAAAGGGAGGGCAGGGACAGGTGACATTATAGCGGGGGTCTGCTACAGGCCACCCAACCAGGAAGACTGAGCAGATGAGGCCCTCTATAGACAGATAGGAGCAGCCTCACATTCACAAGCCCTGGTCCTCATGGGGGACTTCAATCACCCCATATCTGTTGGAGGGACAACACAGCAGGGCATAAGTGACCTGGGAGGTTCCTGGAATGCGTTGATGATAACATCCTTCAAGTGACAGAGGAGCCAATGAGGAGAGGTGCTATGCTGGACCTTGTTCTCACCAACAAGGAGGGGCTGGTGGGGACTGTGAAGCTCAAGGGCAGCCTTGGCTGCAGTGACAATGAAATGGTAGAGTTCAAGATCCTTAGGGCACCGAGGAGGGTGCACAAGCAGCTCACTACCCTGGACTTCAGGAGAGCAGACTTTGGCCTCTTCAGGGATCTGCTTGGTAGAGTACCATGGGATAAAGCCCTGGAGGGAAGAGGGGCCCAAGAAAGCTGGTTAATATTCAAGGATCACCTCCTCCAAGCTCAGGAGCGATGCATCCCAACAAAGAGGAAGTCAGGCAAAAACACCAGGAGGCCTGCATGGATGAACAAGGAGCTCCTGGACAAACTCAAACACAAAAAGGAAGCCTATAGAGGGTGGAAGCAAGGACAGGTAGCCTGGGAAGAATACAGAAAATTTGTCCAAGTAGCCATGGATCAGGTTAGGAAAGCTAAAGCCCTGACAGAATTAAATCTGGCCAGGGACTTCAAGGGCGATAAGAAAAGCTTCTATAGGTACGTCAGTGATAAAAGGAAGACTAGCAAAAATGTGGGCCCTCTCCAGAAGGAAACAGGAGACCTGGTTACCAGGGATATGGAGAAGGCTGAGGTACTCAACGACCGGCAAGTGCTCAAGCCACACCACCCAAGTCGCAGAAGGCAAAGGCAGGGACCAAGGGAATGAAGAACCGCCCACGGTAGGAGAAGATCAGGTTCGAGACCATCTAAGGAACCTGAAGGTACACAAGTCCATGGAACCTGATGAGATACATACATGGCTCCTGAGGGAGCTGGTGGATGAAGTTGCTAAGCCACTATCCATCATATTTGAGAAGTTGTGGCAGTCAGGTGAAGTTCCCGCTGACTGGAAAAGGGGAAGCAACCCCCATTTTTAAAAAGGGAAAAAAGGAAGACTTAGAGAACTACAGGCCAGTCAGTCTCACCTCTGTGCCCGGCAAGATCATGGAGCAGATCCTCCTGGAAACTATGCTAAGGCATATGGAAAATAAGGAGGTGATTGGTGACAGCCAACATGGCTTCACCAAGGGCAAATTGTGCCTGAGAAATCTGGTGGTCTTTGATGACAGGGTTACAGAGTTGGTGGATAAGGGAAGAGCAACTGATGTCATCTACCTGGACTTGTGCCAAGCATTTGACACTGTCCCACACAGCATCCTTGTCTCTAAATTGGAGAGACATGGATTTGATGGATGGACCACTCTGTGGATAAGGAATCGGCTAGATGGTTGCACTCAAAGAGTTGCAGTCAATGGCTTGATGTCCAGGTGGAGACCAGTGACGAGTGGCATTCCTCAGGGGTCAGTATTGGGACCGGCGCTGTTTAACATCTTTGTCAGTGACATGGACAGTGGGATTGAGTGCATCCTCAGCAAGTTTGCCAACCACACCAAGCTCCGTGGTGCAGTCAACATGTTGGAGGGTGGGGATGCCATCCAGAGGGACCTTGACAGGCCTCAGAGGTGGACCCATGCAAACCTCATGATGTTCAACAAGGCCAAGTGCAAGGTCCTGCACATGCAAGTCCTGCTTGGACTTGATGATCTTAAAGGTCTTTTCCAACTTAAATGATTCTATGGGTCCGGGTAATCCCCAGCACAAATACAGGCTGGGCAGAGAATGGATTGAGAGCAGCCCTGAGAAGAACTTGGGGATGTTGTCTGATGAGAAGCTCAACATGACCCAGCAATGTACACTTGCAGCCCAGAAAGCCAACCATATCCTGGGCTGCATCAAAAGAACCATGGCCAGCAGGTTGATGGAGGTGATTCTCCTCCTCTGCTCTGCCCTTGTGAGACCCCACCTGGAGTACTGCTTCCAGCTCTGGGGCCCCCAACGTAAGAAGGACATGGACCTGTTGGAGCGAGTCCAGAGGAGGGCCACGAAGATGATCAGAGGCTGGAGCACATCTCCTGTGAAGACAGGCTGAGAGAGTTGGGGTTGTTCAGCCTGGAGAAGAGAAGGCTGTGGGGAGACCTTATTGCAGCCTTCCAGTACCCGAAGGGGGCCTACAAGAAAGCTGCAGATGGACTTTTCACAGGGCACATGGTGACAGAACAAAGGGTAATGGCTTTAAACTGAAAGAGGGTAGATTTAGATTAGATATAAGGAAGAAGTTCTTCACTATGAGGGCAGTGAGGCAGTGGAACAGGTTGCCCAGAGAAGCTGTGGATGCCCCATCCCTGGAAGTGTTCAAGGCCAGGCTGGATGGGGCTTTGAGCAACCTGGTCTAGTGGAAGGTGTCCCTGCCCGTGGTAGGGGGGTTGGAAGCAGATGATCTTTAAGGTCCCTTCCAGCCCAAACCCAACCCATGATTCTATGATCTAACTCCTCCATCTAAACAAAGTTGCACCAGGCTAAAAGGTATGCTTGGACAAAATAAATTAAAACCCAGTAAATTATGTATTAGAATGACTACATTTGGAAATCATTAGGTATAAAATAGAATAGACTAGACTATTTCAGTTGGAAGGGACCTACAACAATCACCTAGTCCAACTGCCTGATCAATTCAGGACTGACCAAAAGTTAAAGCATGTTGTTAAGAGCATTGTCCAAATGCCTCTTAAACACTGACAGGCTTGGGGCACCGACCACCTCTCTAGGAAACCTGTTCCGGTGTTTGACCACACTCTCGGTAAAGAACTGCTTCCTAATGTCCAGTCTAAATATGAACTATGTGATTATATGAATTTTAATAAAGCATTTCATACAATGTTAAGCAAGAAAATATCTCATTACATGGATAAAATTGAGTCAGCATGATAATTTTACGGTAACAGAATCAGCTAAAGAGAAGACTACAAACAAAGAAATAGCAAAGACAGTAAAGCACTAAAATAAGCACACAGTTTTGATGTTCCTTAAAAAATGACAGTGATGGAGATAAATCTGACAAGCAAGTATGATGGTTATCATTCAGCCTGCTATGGAGGAATATGATGGACTTTTCCAGGTGTTTTCCAGCCCTGTTCTCTGACATCTATAAAGAAAACAAGATAATGGGGCTAAAGGAAGGCTTCCAGGCTGGTTTCTGAAGAATAAATCCTCAGGCTGATGCTTTTTATTAACAACTCTTAGGGGAAGTGGAACAGGCTAACACATTTGGCATACAACTGCGTGACATCATGAACACCAAAGAACTCGGTAACTGGGCAGCTGAAGTTCTAGATAGGAAACTTCACAGTAAGAAGGGGTAGATCAAGAACGCATAAACTACATATTCAAGAACTTCTCCTATAAGCTGAGCAGAAAAGGAAAAAGAAGAAGAAAAACCAAGTTATCCAAAGGATAACTATTAGCCACAAATGTGTCAAGACCTGAGATTCTAATAAAGGCTGAGAGTATCACTACTATAGCACAAGGCACTGAGGAAACCCCATTTACATACTACATTATTATTAAAAATGTGTATTAGCATATTAGTGTTACCTGTGGCCAAGACCAATCTAAATTGAAAACCTAAAAGCGCTGCCCATCAGTAGAGTCAAAAAGTGGTATACATACAAATGATTGCTTTATTTAGCCTAATCAAACAAAGGCCAAAAAGGACAAAACTAATCTCTAGAAGTGTGCAAATGAATATATATAGTAAGGAGAAAACAACCATTTCAGCCTAAGGACATTTCAGTTTAAGTTGGTACAGAAACAAGAAGGCTGCTTAAGAGGGCCATTAGTAAATGTAGAATGGCTGTTAGAAGAGGTTTCTAAGCATCAGAAGAACAAGCTACAAAGAATAGTCCTCTTTAACATCATACCCTCCTTAATCTGTAATGGAGTGGGGAAGAGCTCTTTAGATGCAGGATGGCTGTATTTAAGCCTACAGCAGAGAAATGATTACTTTTGACTATAGAATAATCTGTCGGTCACTTACAGCAGCCACTAGCTGGTATTTCAGTCTATATGCAGTGCAGCAAAATAGAATAATTGATCTCACTTTCAACGAAGCTTTGTATAGTTAGATTTCTAAGCGCAGCCATTTCCACACTAATCCCAAAGACATTATACAACACCAGATTGTAGCACAGCCATGTTGTTATCAAACTAAGAGCCAGCTGTCATTTGATTATCACAGGGAACAGAGAAAATTATTCTGTATTACAGGAAGCTCAACTAATCATTTAAGCATTTACTAAAAACTACTGAACTCAACACTTCGACAGAATTAATACTCATTTTTACAGATATTAAAGAATGGCTGCAAGCCCATAAGACCAAAAATAATATCGCCCCCAGTTTCTATTTCTTCTTATATGAATAAATTAATTTCTTCATATTTCATTTCTTCGCAAGAAAGTAGCATAGCTATTTTTGTTGAAAGTAACACACACTGTCTTTTGACAACATGAAATTAAGTTCCAAGCCTTTCCCTTAGAAATCAGTTTTGTGCTCAGCCTTAAAGTAAATAAATAAATATAGCACGTTGCATGCAGCACAAAGGAATTTTTTTTTTCTTTTCAAATTTTTAAGTGAAATAGGTTTAATCTTGTTGCTTGCTGGGGTATAACAAGGAATAATCAAAAAATGCAAATCACGCGCATTCAGTTCATCAGTCTTTTTCTGTCATCTTTGTTTTGCATCATGCCACGAAGAAATCATCCCTTAGAACTTCAGTAGGAAAGCTTAAATAAAACGGACTCTTACCATCATAATCATTGTACTTGGAAGAACAGTTGTAGCAGGAACTGCTTTCTGAGCCTGCTTGTTACCTAGCATGGTTGCAATAGTCTCACTGAGAGCTTCATTTACAAAATGACTTATCATTTCTGAGTCCACAGGCACGCCAGCATTGATAAAGAGTTGAAATCCTCCACCACCTGCAACTTCAACTGAAAATGAAGAAACAAAGCACACATCCAGGTCTCACTTCTTAAAATGCATATAGTGTACTGCAGCCACTCATTTTATTCTCCATGAACTTTTAAACATTCCTTTGCAAAAAGTGATTTTTTTTTTTAATTTTACAGATAAAGAAACAACAGTAGAGAAGCAATTCAGAATCATAAAAGGTGGCAGCAGCGAAAGCCAGTGACATCACAGGAAAAAATGCATTTTCTCCCATTCTCGCGCATTTATAAGGGAGGTAATTTTTGACATATCTATTAACAAAAGAAAGGCAAACAAACATTACAGGCTTAGCAAAATGCCAAATCTGATTTAGATGGCCAATAACAGGAGCGATTTGTACAGTGGTATATTTTATGTGTTCTTTTTCTTTTTTAGATAATTTATTTCAATGGCCTTATAATGCTTGCTCTATCACAACATAAACATTATCCGACTCTTAGGCTCAGGCAACAGCTACCTACACAGCTTGTTAAAATTAGCTGAAAATTGAGATAATCTATCTGCTGAGAACAGTAACTCCTACTTACCAATGTCAGAGGTTACAGTCTCACTGTCTTCACTCCCTGAGATGCTAACGCTGGGCACTGTTTCCTTCTGAACTGGGGACATCCCACTGATAATTTTTGCCATTATTTCTTGTTCCACCCTAGCAGAATAAAACCCGTTTAGCTACCAGCAAACACCAAGACACCTAAAAGTATACAAAGGAGCATTCTTGACATAAAATGCAAGGCAGCTCAAAGGAAAAAGGAGAAGGGAAGGGAGGGGAGGAGAAGAAAGGAAAGGTATTCTTACGGAGTCGTTTCTTCTTCCATATACATTCTCTCATCACTTTGTTATATTGCAACTCACCAATTTATCAACCTGTTTTCTATAGTTTCTCTCCTTTGAATCAGTTCATCCAGAACATCAGAAGACTGCTGAGGAGCAGAAGCCACTGGAGGAAACGAAGGACCATTGTATTTTGGCGAGGCAACTTTAAACTGTCCATTAAGCTCCAGAAGAGGCTCAAAGAATTCTGGAATTTCATCCCTCTCCTCTTCTTGATCCTAATAAATAAGTAGTAAATTAAGTTATGGTGCATTTCTGGAAGGCACTGTCATCAATGTAACCATCAGATCTTTTTCTTTAAGAAACATTTGTAGATGTGTCACAGCACACAAACCACATTTTCTCTTCTTCGTACGTTGTAGTTAATTGATACAATTCTACACTTAGCAAATCATAAATCTGTGTAAGTATAAGGCTATAGGAACTGCTAAGTAAAACATGATTTGGCTCAAATTTCCTGCGTGTGCTGCACAGGGCAGGGAGCCAGTGGTAACGCTAATCCTTGAGAAATCTACTTGTGACATAAGCCAGGTTTCTTTAATATATACTCCAGAAATGCTCCTCCTTCAAACAAAAAAGTTTAGGAAACTTTGTACACTCACTTGTTGGATTAGGTTTTTTGGTTTGGTTTTGGTTTGGTTTTTTGTGGGTTTTTTTTTGGTTTTTTTTTGTTTTTTTTTTTTAGAAATTAAACTTTTACTTTAAAGTCTCCTGTCTGAAAAGATACATTCACAAAAGTTAATGAGCATGCAGTCAGTCAAAACTCTTAATAAAGCTGCCAGCACTGAAGACTAATTAATAGTTTACACATATGTTACACATATGCTTACACTTTCACTAACTTCAACTGCTGAAGGTTAAAAGGTATTTCTGGGTAATTGATTCACAAGATCCTCACAGACACTTTGAATTTAACCTTAATGTATTACTTCTAAAAGTTATGAAGGTTACTTGGTGTGAGTTATAATGTTTGACTGTTTCCAAAGATGCCACCCTCCTTTTCCCCCTGAGCACATCCACAGCTTTAAGTCCCAAAAAGCAGTCAGCAACCCATCATATTGTAATGTAACACTTTAGAAATGTCTTGTGATGGATGAGAACCTGCATCCTTCGCTCATAATATTAAAAACAAATGTCTCTAATAGTAATATGATTCTCTAAGAAGAAAATTTGGCATGCCAGAAAGAGATGAAGAGCTGAGCCCTAAATTACCAGTGAGAAGTATGTGATGTTGCATAAGAGAGCTCACTGTAAATCTACATTTGCTACAATTAATCTCCAACACACTGAAAGGAGAAAAAAAAAAAAAATCTTCTTTTCCCTTATATAAATTAAATTTACTTTTAACCCATAAAATAAAAAAATGCTATATATTTTCTATGAACAAATCACTAAAACCAGAATGAACAGAGAAGGAAAAAAAGTAGATAGTAACATTTTCCTTCCTGTTCTCCTTCCCGAACCCAGCATTAATGCTTCTCTCCTACCTTAATATACTTTAAAACCAAAAAGTCAGATAGGTTCATGATGGATATTACAACAAATAGCTATTGGGGAGCGGGATCTTTCTGGATCTTTAAACAGTAATAATTCTTCAAAGAAAAAGCTGTTACTTATAAAGCAGGCAAAACAGAATATGTATATTTGGGTGACAAAGATCTCTAAACCATCCTAGGCATAGAAATAAGACAGTGAAGTCAAACTCAGAATGGCACTGGATGCCTTGCAAGCTGATAAGCAGTTCATTCTGTTTGGATATACGTATTCATAACCATAATTCATTCTGACAGTAAATGTAAAGATGTCTTTGTCCAGTGTTTCATTATGCATTTTCTTCTGACTGCATTACTCCATAAATTTTCTTTGATGTTGCCTATTTAATATAATCTTTTCTGAAAGTATGCAAAATACAAACATCTGGATTAAATAAACCAAGTACATACAATAAATCTTACATATATTTAGTAACTTCTGACAAACTTTTGCAGTTCTCCTGCATTTCTAAACTATGTGTAAAAATATTTTATATTCAATAGTGCATAAATCCAAATAAAATTATATTCATTTTGGGGTGACATACTATCTCTGCTGAAATAAAAAAATATATATATAATAGTCAGCATTTAATTATACAGATTGAACTTGCATATATATCACCTTGTAGACCAATCCTGAATAATATGCACTCAATTCTGCATTTTACCTCCCTGGAGACTGTTGAAAATATCTATCACGACTCCCAATCAAAATATGGCATAAATTAGAAAGTCTTTCAGATATGATTGGAATATTAATCACTGTACATTATTATGAAGTATCAAGCCAAAATTCTATTTCCCAAATTACATTCAAATAATTAAAAAATGTTTGAAATGATTAGGTGGTATAGATTAATTTTGTCCATTATCAAACATGTATATGCATAGTCTTTCATTAAAGCCATCCAAAACTTAGTCATGGATTTCTTCTTGGCAGATTTCTAAAGCAATTTTCACAAGCAAGGTCAGGCTGCACTGCTGGTGCCACCTGTGATCTTTTGTCTGAAGAGTTATACATGGAAAAAAAATCACTGCCCCAAAGAGCATCTCTGGGAAAACAGGGCTGAGGAAAATACGTTTACTCTAATCTCTGCAGGTTCTATATTTTGCAGTGGTATTCAAAATGGAAGCAAAAATTCTGAGAAACAAGTCCCCATCTTGCACTTAGGGCATGTTCAGAGAGAGCAAGAAGTGTCTCTAATCTTAAATCCCAGTAAGTTTGCTAAAGGTACCGCAGGATGTGGCTGCTCATGAGAGCTGGAGAGCAGACTCAATAACTCAGAGTCCGTTCTAGGTTCATGTTAGCTGAGCAAGTTTCTCGCTCTGGAATAAGGCAGGGTCCATGCAAGGGCTGGCCTTACAAAACCACTTCTGTGCAGAAAGTCTGAACCTACTTTGTAGTAGGTGCAACCATTGATCAAAAATAAAGAAGTGTGTAAATCAAAGCTGTAACAGCTTTTTCTGCTTTATTCCACGTGTGAATTTTCTTATTGTGAAATAAGAGCACCTAATTCAACTGTTCTGGAAGATGGAGCTCTAGGTCTTTAAACACTAGACAGCAATGGGAGAACAAGGCACATCACCTCTTCCCATGGCAGGGCTTGTGTTCTACAAGTTGACGCATGTTGCATTAGTCTTCAAAACTGTTAAAACAAATTACTGTTAGGTTATGCGATAAAAGGTTTGTCCCAGCCACGCAAAGGAGCACAGAGGAACGACAACACGTGGGAGAATACCCTAATTCGAGAACTGAGCACCCCAGCATGGCTGCTCCCAGGGCTATTACAGGCGAGGACTCAGCCCTGGTGTCCAGGAGTGAAACCCAGCAAGACGAGCCCACAGAAAGGCTCTCCATAGCACCTTTCCTAAGGTTGGGCAGGTGCATTTGGATGAGGTGATGACACGATGACTTATTATGGGACGAAGGGAAGAGTATTTTGGGATGGCACAACACTTCATGTGGCATTTATGGGGAGGAACCAGAGGTGTGGAAAGGGAAAAGGACCAAGGTGGTTTGGAGACATACAGGTGTGGGAAAATAGAGGGATAAGGGGTCAAAAGGGGTTGGCTGCAGGGAAAGAAGTGGCTGGGCAGCATGCTCGCCTGGCCTTGCCCTATGCCTGATCAACGCAGTCTGTCCTGTCTCCTCGCTAAACTCCATTTCCAAATATTTTCCTGAGTAAGGGGCTTTCAGGGGATTGCACGTCCAGGTGCCAGAGCAGCGGAGGGCACATATATCCCAGACCTCCATCCTGACCTGCCAGAGAGGGGAACAGGACCAGCACGTTGCTGCTGTTTGAGCGCTGATCTGTGCACCCACTCGTGTACACATATGTATGTGTGCCGTACGTGTGTGCCGTATGCATGCCTATTGGCAATACATGCTCAGCTGCGGCAGCTTTGCCTCTACTGGGCCACCAATGCTAACAACTAGCATTTCAACTCCTAAGTATCTCTTAAGTAAGTATCTTCTAGTAAAAAAGGTAAAACAAATCCTTGAAAAAGGAAATGCCTGGGCCAGGGTCCTGAGGCCTGTTTGCAATATCTACCAGGGAAGAAAAATCACAGAAAAAAAGGGGGAAAAAAAGAAGGATATTTCACACAAATACTTACCCTCTTCAGTTCTAACAGAATTAAGTTTTCATAATAAAAGAGGTGTGGGGGGAAGACAACAATAAGCTATTTTCTTGTATAGCATTTCCTGCACATTTTTCATTAATCTGTAGGTTCTTCTATAACAATAACTTTGCTTTCTTTTGATGTCCTAAATACCCCTGCCACTCCAGAGGTTGATTTTATGCTCCCACATTGTGTTTGCCTTGCACATTTTTAAGAACATTGTCTGTGTGGTCATAGGCCAAACATATGTTTCACTTAGAACATTTTTTTTTTTTTCTCCTGGATTGCTTTTATCTTTTATTTTTTGGCAACGGGATATACTTTAAGCACAATACCAAAAAAGACAAATAACTATTATTCACATATAAAAAATTTAACATTGCAGAGTTTTTTTTATTAGTTGATAAACTGATTTCTTAAATAGCTTTCCTATTTATTTTTATAAAATAAAGCTTTTTTGTGAAAACAGAAGAAAGTTGTCCAAATAGATTTAACTGCTCCCCTCCAATAACATAAGGTAATTTTGAAACTAAAAATTAATAAAGCATTTCCCCCTTTTTGATAGGTAAACCACCCCTTTAGGGCCGTTTTAACTAACTGATAATGTTAAATGATGAATTAGTTTTAAAAATAACTCTATCATACTGACCTGTAGGCTACAGAGTTAATATCTGATGAACACTAATTCTGGGAGCACACAGAACAGGTAAAATGAATACATTTTGGGTAGATTTTGATATGCACACAGCAAGTCTAGCTCACTGGAAATAAGCTTGAGGGAAAAAAAGCACTTCAAGAGAAATACTAGCCAGCAACAGCAATTTCAAGCTGGTGGTATTTACTGAGTCCTAAATGCAGCAGGAGGTGGAAGCTGCCATCTTCCACAGAGGCAAGATACTCCATAACAGCTGGGTGGCAGCACCTTGCTTCCTTCAGAGGCAGTCTTTCCCAGCTACCACTGAGTTTCTGCTTCTGCTCTTAATTTGGAGAAGTGAAATACATGCTGGTTCACCAACCTTGAGCATTTCTCAGCCCCCACTCTGACTGACAAGATGTCAGCTAACTAAAAAAAGGACTTGCTACCTAAAAAAATTAAACTGCAAAAGAGTATCTCAAATAAACCTAGTTATCGTAATCCAGAAACAATCACCTTGTTAAAGTGCACGGACACACTAACAAGGCATCCAGCAAAACAAAAATTTTGTAAACTCTTAATGGGATCTATGAGATGAGTAGTACATGTTGTACGCATACGCTCACATACACTGCTTGTCTTTTTTTAAAGTTACATAATGTTTGACTGAAATGAGATATTATGCTAAAGCATTTCAGGACCTCAAAAGCATATGCAAATTGCTCTATACTCAAATTTTCTAAAAGGGAACCCTCAGAAAATACTTTCACATTTTAAAATATAGGTCACCTTACTTAGAATTTGAAAGAATATCTTACATATGCATTACATTTAGAGTTTGAAATTGTGAAATCTACGTGTTATAACCACCACTGATTTTGGAGGACTACTTTTATTGCTAGTGGATTCTAACACATCCAAATAAAAGCTAATTTTAGTTTATTGTAATTCTTCAAAGATCTTTTACTTACCAACACACAGTAATTTCTAATATCGTTTATAGCTCTGTAAACAGTTCAGTATTGCTCACAATATGTATTTTTAAAGTTGCTAGTAAAGCAAACTAATTTTCTACATTGTGTTTTCAGTTACGACAGAATAATATAAAACAAATATAAAAACGTTTAAAAGGAAAGGATACCTTTGCAGTATAATTACCTGTGTGACATCAGTAACATCAATGAAATTAGTTCCCGGAAACTTTGTGTCTTCCTCCTCACTATGTATATCTTCTGGAGTCTTATAAAGACAGATTGAAATTGTTAGGTATTTTATATTGGGGTAAAAAATGCATTGGCAGAAAAACTTCATGACAAGAATGTAATTAAATCACCACTCACTGTCAATAGCGTGAATCCAGAAAAAATGCTTTAAAAAGCCTTAAAAGTTAGGAGGAATTTCTTTGCATAGCACAAAGAAATTGTTAGAACTTTTTCTTGTATGCTGACAACTAAAACCCGCTGTTACCAAATCTAATGGAATATCTCAACACCAAAAGTTCTAGGGCAATACGTGTAACTCTTATTAAAAAAACACAGTAAGACAAAATATTGTAAAACATAGCACACAAGAGTCTAGAAGTGTCTTAAGCAATTTATGTGTGATTTCTACAGTGTTATTTAATAATATAATTTATAAATAACAGTCACTATTTTAGTCCACGGTCTCTGTCTTATTCAGTGAATACCTTGACCACAGGACTCTGGAGCACCTAACTAAGTCAGAATGGCAGCTACCGCACAGGGAAAATAGAAGGTACAATAACTACAGAAAAATAATCACTCCATCACCGTGCCTTCACACTGCCCAGTCTGTGCAATGCACAAGACAGAATTCCACTGGAAGAAACCATATGCTATCTTGTAAACATGTGCCCTAGTTTACAACCTTATCATTCAGCATGCAGCAGTTAACCTTTTAGTTGCACAAAAACCTTCACTACTGCTTAGATTAGATTAAAAACACTTCTGAAAAGTTATACGGAAAGAGAATAGAGTAGACTGGCCAGCTCCACACGCAACAGGCTACCAGTGAGCAGGCTATGCGTACATGCCACTAACCACTCAAGTACAGCCAAGGAGCAGCCGGAGGAATGAAGAACATCCTCAGCCTTCACACCAGAACACTGAAGCCAGTATAAGTAAGACAGACATGGGCCAATAAGGGATTACAACTCTTAACAGGACAGAGAAACGCTATTTTTCTTAGAGTTTTGCTATGGTGATTACTTAATCTTGGAAGAACAGCGTCTTGCTGCAATTTTTCATTTTCTTAAACAGATACCTCACATAAATTCTTCAGAATAGTTATTCCATTTTTTTCCTGGAACTGTCTAGTTTCTCTAACTAAAACAAGATAATGAAATAACTTTGTAGTAATGTAACATATTTTCTTTTTTAACAAATTTGAATTCACAGACATTTAGACCAATCAAATGTACCTGTATTACAGCCTCGGCAGGAGGAAGTGCAGGTTCAGAGCCTGGAAGAACATGGCTTACACTCACACTGTCACTTGAAATACTGTCAATATCTACATTTGGTAACACCTAGGGCAGAAAAAAAGCACCAATCTGAAAATCTGTGCATTAGCTCGGTTACTATCATCGAACGTTTTAGATTCTTTCTTCCACTTGCTACTGAGCCAGTAAACTTCAGTGACCTCCTTTTCTGCATCTGACAATAACTTGGTTCTGAAAAACAAAATACTGTAACATACAAAAGCTAACCCCAGAAACATTCATGTCTTTTCTTGCAGTACCTGATTCTTCCTGTTCTCTAATTCCCTGATACTTTGTCTTGCATGTAACAAAAGGTGAATATACCTATAACTATTTACATAGCAGATGTGTGTTTGACTTGCAATTTGTTTACACTAAGTTAGCCTACAAGCCACTGTGTAGGCTGGTTATCGGCTTCACGCTGTCATACATCTGGTATGGTAAAGTAAAGGGATAACTGTATTACAATACAGTTTGTAATAAAGGCATGTCCATTACAGCATCAAAACGTTTTTGGTTTTAGCTTTGTTTTTTTAAGAAGAAAGATTTCAATGCTTGCTTAATTCTTTGGGGGGAAAAAAAAAAAATAAAAAAATCACCTTAAACATTTAAGAACTGGGTGAAATAACAGCAAAACGCATGTGGGTGGAAAACAGTGATACAGCAAGAGAATAAGCCACATACTCTACCTCTATTTAACTTTGAGTTCCATGAATCATTTGTATCTGAAAGGTGTGTGTAGGAGTGTGTATATTCTCATCAATTTGAATCCAAAATAATGAACACGTAAGGAACATTAACCTCCTTGACAACAGACTCATGTAAAAAAATAAATAAAAGACTCATGTAAAAAATAAATAAAAGAACCCCAACCCACTAGGTAAGGACTGCAATGGTTGATTAATCAGGAGTGAAATTCTTGGGTTAACCATCATGCTTGAAACAGAAATCTTAAAGGCTAAAGCATGCATCCAAGACAACTGACATTTATTTTAATACTTTTTTTTTATTGAAAGTTTGTTCTGGCTCAAAAATCTCATTTAAAAAAATGAAATGTGACATAGAACTATTTTACAAACACCCTGTATAGGTGACTGATGGTAGAAATAGTTTTCTATTTTGGTTAAACAATAAAGATAATTGTTAAAATATGAATAAAAATATTAGCATAGCATGACAGCTTTTTGGTCCCTCCATTCTATATGTTACTGAAATGCTTACTGAAAGCCATCTACTGATGTCAAAGTAAGTTACTGATGGATGAGACTGTCTTTAGTTAGCATTTATTAAAATAAACAAATAGTCATCACTCTTGACACGTACCTGCACAGACAGTTGAGGTGGATCCTTTTTCTCTGATTTCATCTCTATTACAGCTATGTTTGGTTTTTTTATCTCAACCGATGGTTTTGGTGGCACTTGAGGAAGAGAGGTTGTAACTGTAACAGGGTGTGGTTTACCTATAACTACTCCGGCAGGCTGCAGCGAGATGTCGCTAATTTGGGTTTGACCTAAGGACAGTTTAAAAATAATGAAAGATTTATATAAAACTCTGAAGTCAGTAAATTAATAAATTAATTAAAATTAAATTCTGGGTGTCTGTGTTTCACGAGACAGACTGAGATCTCGTGCACAATTAAGACCAATTAAAAAGTCCCTTATTAACACTAGCTAAAGTATAGTGCTTCACCAGGTAATTTTAAGGCTTTCCCAGCAGAAACTGTGAACTCAACACTGCCATTTTTTAAAATTACTCGCTTTTCTTGACTATGGTGACACCTACTGCTGAAAACGAGAATAACTACATTGGGTTTGCTGTTCAAAAATTACATACCATGCTTCCCCCACCTCACGTTGTCTTAATCATATTCAAAATACTATTACACTTGGTAGAGCACCCCACAAATTTTTGTTTGAGACACCCTTTTTTTTTATAATTACCTTCTTTAAATGCCAATATAATACTAACCCTTCCCTAAACAAGGTCTATATAAAGGCTTTATTGAAGGTCCAAAAATACAGAAGCCATGACAATGAATTTAGGGTGTTTGGCACAATCTTACTGAAATCATTGGGCTGAAGGCATCGTAAATGTTGAATGCAAGGGCCAATGATTCAGTTCCTGCTTACACGGATACCAAACTTAAAGCCAGAACAAGAACCCTAGAAATGTAAAGTGTACCGAAGAAGGTATGTACAGCTAAGCAAGTAATTGCTCTGTCAGGGTGTCACCAGACATCCAGCACGAAGAATGAAGAGAACCAGAACATTTTAAACTGTTCCCCCATGTAGATTTCCCACGAGAAGGGCAGCTGCAAATCTCATGGACCAGGTCAAATCACTGACTTATGAAGATAGAAGTTGTATTTCCATGAAGTAGCAGTAATTGACCTTCACACATCCCTTCTACAGATTATTTGCTCCTACCTAGTGGAATAGCCATAGGAATTAGGTGACCTTCAAGTGGACCGCAGACTGCAGGTACATCTCGACTTGGACTGAAGAGATACTGATTTTCTTGGGTAAGTGTGTATAAAGGATGCTGTTTCCTGGGGCTGGTTACTACCTTCTGTATACGAGAAGTCTGTGTTCTTGCTGACTTTACCTTTGTACCTGAAAGAAGAGCAGATAAACCACATGTCATCAATGCATGTATGAAGAGAATAATATCACACACTAACTTAAGGCCTTCGACTGAAACAGTTATAAATTTTTGCTGTGGGATGGAGGGAGCAAGTGAGTGAGACAGGAAGAGTGGAACCTAAAAGTGCTAAGTTAAATGTCAGTATTGACAGCAATGAAGGAATTAAAATTACAGTTTTTGAACACCTGAGTCTAGTGAAAAGGCACAGAAACGGGAAGGACACAAGGATGGTAGTAGGTTGGAATGAAACGTGCAATTTAGCCGGTAAGAAGAAACCCATGATTTAAGTTTGAAATACCACATTAGAACAGCATGCAAGCATGGCATAAAAAACCAGACAGGATATAAAATATAACCAAACTGATCTCTTGTTCATCTGATTAACTGCCTCAATTTTATAAACATGCAGTTTGTCTCCAGCCACAATATTGACAGGTACTCAAAGGAACAGGTATCATCTACAAATTCCTGGTTTAACAACTCACTGCTACTGGAAAATAAAGCCATAATTAATACCCATAAGTCTTGACTTGCAACATCGAGGAAGCACTGATTTTTTGGTCCAGTTTTGAAAATGTATTGTTAAATAGCCACCCAGAAGTAACTTGTATGTAACAATGCCTAAGCATATAGCAGAGAACATTTATTGCAATGTCGCGTTTCTCACTATACAGTCATGCAAGGTCTTATTCAACCTATATTCTTTGCAAACAATGGATATTATTAAGGAAATTATGAACTTTGATCTAAATGGATAAAAACTGCCTGAAACATCCCCAAAAAAGGAGTCAACAATCATGAATCAAACAGAAGTGCTTCTACTGTTATTTTGTAGGTGTTAGGAAAATGAACCTGGAAAGAATCACATTAGTAACCAACTCTGCATCTTCACTACAGCTGAAAAATGTCATCTTACTCCTCTGTTGTTTCTAATCATCGCCCCTAATGGCCAGTTAACACATGGCAACAAGCACTGTTTAGTTCTGTTCACATTTAACAGCTTCCTAATTAATTGAAGAGTAAAAGTCAATGATTATAAAATTTAGAGATAATAAAGATTGATAATGTGACTTTTAACAAATGCAGACAAGCAAGTAAGGCAATCCACTCCAGAAGTGGTATTTCTGTACACATAAATTATGGGTTATAAACCTAGAAACAAGAACAGCAAGTCATAACTCTTCAAAAATACTGGTCAGAAAGAAGTGTCTCTGAAAAAGGCTTTAAGGTCATGTTGGATAAGCAGTGCAATGAGAAAACACAATACAGTGCTGTGGTCAAAGGGATAAATGTAATCCGCAGATGTCTCAACAGGATTTCAGTGAGGTAGAGCAGAAGACTTCCATATATGACAATACTGCGTTCAGTTCTAATTCTGTATCTCTGTAAATATTAAAATAGATTGGACATTAACAGACCTTTTTTGTTTTTTAAGGAAAATCACCTAGAAACTGAAGTAGCTGTAAACTGAAGCCAAAAACTCACTATAAATCAGGTGCTAAACTTGAAATGTCCCATTTACTTTTGAACCATAAGGTATGTAGACATGGGAAGAAGTAATTAAGGGCAGAATTTCTGATGTCTTTAAATGATGAGCATGTGCCTTTCTGCAAAGCATAGGTTAGCCAGAAAAACTGTTCTTTAGTCAAAGACAAATTACTGGACTCAGTAACATAAATAGAGTTCAGTGGCTTGTGATTTAGAAGAGGTCATACCACATGATCTAACAGTCCCCCCTGGCCTTGAACTTTTGAGTAAAAGCAGAAATTGGCAACATATCTGTAATACCCCCAACTTGTAAAAACAAGGCTCTCACAGTAAGAATGATTAAGTACTGTATACACACAGCACCTCATTTTAATTGCTTTCAACTTTTCATTTCCCCCTGAAAAGTTTATTTGCACCGGGCAGAAACGAGACACACAATTAAACTTAGCTTTAAAAACCTAGTGTTTTACATATATTTATCAGTTCAAATTATGCAAGAAAACAACTCCAACTTTTTTTCGAAATGCTCTCTTACTCATAAAAGTGTTAGTTGGATTTTTTCCCTAACTTCCCATAAGAAACCAAGCATTAGTCACTACAGTTTATTTGCAAAGAAAATGGTTGAGCGAGTTATAAAATGACTGAAAAGAGACTCTCCAGATGGCCATTTCAGTCTTAAATAAACATCCTTATTCTAACACTAATTTAAAACAAGCTCAGTGGACTGCTCTAACAAAATAGTCATTTAATAAGTCTGGATTTTCCAGCCAATCAAACCCAAGGCCAACGACTTCCAATAATTTTTAAGCCTTTATCACCTAGTACATCAAGGCCAGGAAGGGAATCTGTGGGTGCAGATCCATGAAGGAAAGAACTAACCATGCCTAACACGAGCAAGATTTCTTGCTTTCTTTTTTTAAGAACCTGGTGCTTTAAAGTGCTCATTCAACTTTGTTTCATTTTATTTACACTCCTACTATAGAGCAGTACAGATCTGTTTCTAATTTTATTATTTATACTTCCCTGCCATAACAGCATCTTTCAGAACAGCAGCCTTCAAAAGCACTTAACTATTTTGTCTTCATGAGACCCACGTGAAACACAGAAGTATTACTTTTCCATTTTATTGGCTAGATGTAGGAAAGCACAAAAATTAAGCAGCTTGACCAACTGCCTTATATGAAGAGTCAAAGACAAGCAATGCCAGTATCAAACAAAGGCTGACCTCAGTCTAAAGCCATTAAAATCAGAAAACTTGGCAGCAGGGCACATATTAATTGGAGTGCTATTCTGGTGACATGCAAAAAATTCCGTATTCTTCCTTTCTTCCCTTCGATAAGAATACAGGGGAGTGTATCGTCTTATTTACTGTCAAGATAAGAGAAAAAAACATAACTTTCTGTAACTGCAGTCTGATGTGAAATAGAGAAAGGAGGTTTGTGGAGGCTTTATTATTGCAAACACACATGTTGCTGTACGGCTGTGGTATGACTTGGAAGAGAATCCCTCTGGGTAAAGGCTATCCAGAGTTCATTCTGTTTTCAAGCAAATAGCTTTTAAACTGTACTTGTCACGTGCAGGAGTTCTGGAAGATCAAATGCAGCATGGATCCAGTACACAGTTCTCTCTCTCATTTCTATTCTCCTCCAACAGAAAACAAGCTAAAGCACAGAAGCAGCTTATTACAACTGCATGCAACCTGTACCTTTACATTTCACTTACACTACTGAATTAAACATGTTATCGGTAGAAAACTGGTAGTATCAAATGATCAGATGACGTATTTATTAGAATTGGATTGGGGTAGGGGCCACTTTTTCTGCCTCTTTACAATGTATTGTTTCTGGAATGATGAAATTGGCCTCCCTGGAAAGGTTGTGGCCTTCTATAAAGGACAAGAGCCCAATAAATACAGAAGAAAAATGTCATTTAGGACTCAGCAAAAGCAGAACTGCTGATGAACTATTTTTAAAGAAGTGTCTGTTCTCAATCCAAATCTTAGAGGTCACTGCATCATTATTATTGCTACACTAAGTCCTTACTAGCACACATTTTATTAAAAAAAAAATCTGTACAGAATAAACTAAATTACAGATGAGCAGCATAGCCAGTAGTCTAAAAGACTGATATATCATGCTGGTCCTTCAAATGAGTATACCAGCATTCTTCAGGAAAAAAGAAGTGTTTCAAGAGAGGTCAAATAAAATATATAAGCAACAAGACCAGAAGTTTTCATATACCAAGTTCTCACCTTTTAAAAAATGAGGTAAGTTTTGAAAAAAGTCTTCTAGATTTTTGCCAGGACTATAACCCACATTTTCCAGGAGGGTTATGAGAATTCTAAGTACTTTCTACCAATAACACTTTTTCTTCATGGATCACAACTGGGCTCCAGAGCACGGTCAAAAAAAAAAAAAATCCCAACCCAAAAACCAGCAGTGCTTGTCTTCAAAGACATATATGTTTTATACCATACAGTTTAATGGCCTAAAAACATGGTCTCATCAAGTGACTGCCTTCTCCTGTTAATCTCCTATATTTCATACAGAATATAATATTTTGACAGTTACAATAAAAACTCGGACACCATTTTTTAAACATGGTAGTTAAGATTGCGTCAAGTCTATTTTCCCTGCATGGGTAAGAACAGCGTAAGTGCAAGAAGCACAGAGGGAAGCCAACTAATATTTTTCCATTGATGCTCATCTTGTTAACTCAACTAAGCCCACTATCACTTTAACTGGCTCTTACACTGAACACACTCTTTCTCTCCATCATTATCTTCTATCATGTAATTTGCTCACCCTCTCCCGCCCTGAGAGGATGATGCACGTTAGTTTTTCTGACATATCAGTTAAAGATTAATCTTAGTTTCTGTATTAAGAATCAGTTAAGTTTTGAAAAGATAACTAGGAAATAAAACAGATCCAGTTAAAACATTACTTTCTACTAACTCCAGTTTATCTACACTTACTTATGTCAGATATTATATAGTTTCACTTTATTGTTTTTACACATTTTTAATAGGTTTGAAAATTAGAATCTTCTGATCCTAACATTTTGCCTATAAAATTAATGAATAGAATTCATTATTAATCAACTAATAACCTTTATCAATCAATTAAATAACCTTAACAAGCTCATACAAGAGAGTTATACTCCGCTTTTAACCCTGACTTGACTAACAGAAGAAGTTACTTGCATTTAGTGAACTTAACCAATGCTTCCGATTAACGTCTTTCAATATTTTCAAGTTAATAGATGTCGTCTTCACACCCATAAATTTAAATTTTCATATTTTGATTCATGCATTAGAAGTGGGAAACAGAATATCAGGCTTCTGTAATTTTTCAAGTCTCAATAGATTTCTTAACTCTGAATGAATCCATCATTTGAATGACATGACTGGATAAACCTGACGTGAAGAATACATTTCTCAGTAACCTTTATCAAAAGCTGAGTTAGTTTTTTCAACACACGCAGCTTTCAGGTGCTTATGTCATTAATTCTAGCAATTCAGCTATTTAAGACTTGGGCAACAATAAAAATATATTAATATGTTTATTAAATTTAGAAATAAGTATTAATTTGTCAATCTAAGTGAGATACACACTAAGCAAATCTGAAAACCTGCTGGTAATTTTTTTTGTTTTGAAAAGGGCATCTTTTAGAATAGAATAGACTATTTCAGTTAGAAAGGACATACAACGATCATCTAGTCCAACCACCCGACCACTTCAGGGCTGACCAAAACTTAAAGCATGGTATTAAGGGAATTTTCCAAATGCCTCTTAAACACTGGCAAGCATGGGGCATCGACCACCTCTCTAGGAAGCCTACTGCAGTTGCTTAAGCTTTACCTTGAAGAGCAGGTGAACTACAATTAAATAGTTTCATTTATACAAGGAATTCCTAATAGAAAAACTGGGAAAGAACACCTTGTTCACATCAAAGGATTACTTACCTCTAACACACTCTATCACCTTGGGTCTTTGAAGTTTAGATTTGGGAGAGGGAGAGTTGAATCTCAGATATGGCGCTTTTTTAAGTGTGCTACGATGGCCCTGGTAAATTGGCTTCCCATAAACGTGACACAGATAGTCTTCATTTTGTCCCACTGCACTTCCATTCACAGGTCCCTGACACACACCAAACAAAACAAAACAAACAAAAAAAGTAGTTTACAGTTCTTCATTTATGAAAATTTGAACACATCCATAGTGTTGCAAAGAGGAAAATAAGTAGATCTGCAAACAGTAGAAATGGCAAGCACCCATGAAAACTTATGCATATAAAATACCTACAAGGAGCTTACTAACAGCTGAATAAAATAGCAGGTGCTGGGTAAGACAAATGGATAACACAACAATGAATTCTACGTTGTTATACACACTCAGCTCAGATTTCTACAGCACAGGAAAACAGGGACAACTCTGACAACAGAAATCCACAGGACAGGGCTATCACTTTCATTTAAAATTATTACAGTTACACATACAAACAATTTTTCACACAAATACTGCAATCTAAAGCATAGCAGTTATTAACAAAAAAGAAACCAACTACTGCGGAACTCACAGCTGCCCTTTTTTCTTTCCTCTGCAAACTTTCAGAAGAAAAGTAAGTTCTAAACCTCTGTTTGCTTGTGTTGTCTTCTGCTTGCTTCTGCAATGGCTTAGCTGCAGATAAAGGCTTCTTTGTCGAGCATCCTTGGATTTTTTGAGTTTTTCCTTTAATTTCTTTATTGGTCTTCATAGCCTTGATGTTTTGGGCTCTCTTGATCCATGGGACCTTTTGATCATATTTCACTTGTTCCGAATCATTTCTTGCCATTTCAGCCTAAAGATAAAACATAAACATAATAAAAGGAGATTTTTATCTTCAAGGCTATCAGAAGAGTCTGTGGATAACTTTGAAGTTCTGAGAAACGGCTTGTTTTTCATGTTAGCCAGCAAGTGGGATCAGTGATTTTTATTAAGCAATGGAAGTTTAAAAACAGAGGTAAATATTTTATTATGGCATACTACATGCTAGTAACAATCAGCAGTTTTCTTATGTTTTCAAGTTGTGAGTGAATCATGTTTAACTATTGACATGAAAGAACAATGTAAGGTGCAAAAATATATAATGCAAAAAGCTGAACTCATTTTTTTCAGCCATACCTGGATTTCTACACTGATTGCCTTAATCCACTCATCCACAGTCTTTCTGATACGAAACTCTTCCGATACAGCTCTGAAATAGAAGAAAACTATTTTAGGTCAGTGTTTCTTAAATTGCACAGATTTGCTCCTGGGAAAGTAGTGACCTATAAACACTATAAAAAGAGAAACCCAGAACACGGAGACAGTAAGATTACATACCCCTACAGTCTCCAAAAGGCACTAAGCATACCCTATCCGAGTTTCCCAAACCTAAATCTGTTCTTACATAATGCCACCTGCCAACCTCACCGCC
This sequence comes from Nipponia nippon, assembly GCF_047370975.1. Lineage (NCBI taxonomy): Eukaryota > Metazoa > Chordata > Aves > Pelecaniformes > Threskiornithidae > Nipponia > Nipponia nippon. The sequence goes on from NW_028262302.1 coordinate 26,354,440, forward strand.
TGCTTGTACGTACTATCATTATTACAAACATCTATGAATAAGCGGCAGCCATGTATCAGTTCCTACTTTGATCAAAAACTGGAAAAACAAGGCAACAAAAACATTCCAACTCAAAAGACAAAAAGCAGATGACAGAAATTACTGCTTCCTCTAGAAGATTATGATAGCAGATATCACACCTGAAAAAAATCTTTTCATGTAAAGAATAGTTACCCTCCTCAGGAAAACACAAGATTAAGGAGCATTTTAATAGGAAAACTGTCATTATGATTCAAGCAGGAGCATTTAACACAACTAAGCAAAAGTTCAAAAGCCGAAGACCTGCTGTAGGATGACTAACTAACATTTACAGGTTAGTGAAGCCTCTTCTGTTTAGAACTATGAAATTACCGCTTAATTTTCCTATTAATGCAATTTTGCCTATAAAAAGCTAAATGCCCCCTTGTCATGACAGCAGAGCAGTTTGTCCAAATGGCAGAATCTCTGAATTCAGATTTAAGTTCTGGAGCATAGATCGTATCAAGTAGTAACAGGTATCTGTCAAAAAATTCAATTCACATCAGGATGGTCAAAAAACATTTGACGTTCAAGAGAGTCATCTCATGATTGCAAACAAGAATCAATAAATAGTTTTTTCAGGGAACTGCGCCAGTTCATCAATGTACAGAATTAAAAAAAAAAAAAGAAAGAAAGTTGATAAAAGGCGAGCACGTACAATGAGCAGTCACACAAAGCACTGAATAATAGGGTCTAACCTGTTTGTAGTCAAGGCATTAATAAAAGTATACATGGCATCCCCATCTTTTGCACGAATAACAGCTTCCAAATTTTCTTCAAGAACTTTTTTATTGTTTTGAACTCCTCTCAAAATCCTTTCAGCATCCCTCAGTATAGATTTTGGCACTTTAACATTTTGAAGGATGGATGGTTTATTGAGCTGATGATGTTCAGGAAGATCAGGTGCAACAGTAGGTTTTTTTGACTAGAATGGAAACAGAACCACTAGCTTGTAATCAGAGGTTGTAATTTCAATTTTCTACACACTGATCAGAATTCTTATTAATCTATTATCAAATCAATGCCCATCATATGAAATACCATCCATGTGTACTATCATCAACTTCAATTACTCAAGAACATTCATATGTTGCAAATATATTTAAAAGTTAAGCAAATAGAAACAGATCCAAAAGCTCTCAAATGAGAAATGATCTAATGTATGACAAGCAATGCTAATGAAGCAAATAAGCGTGTGGAAAGGTGGCAATTAGATACATGAAGCAAGTATTACATGCAAATCTCTCCATGTAACAGTATTTAAGTATAATTAAAAGAATAATAAAAACCAAAATCCTCTAGATATATGCACTCGTTTGGCATGAATCTATCCCAAGGAACACCAGCCAACATACATACGTTTTAACAATAAAAAAATAAACCCCCTCAACAGCACCATGATCCTCTCCCTCTTTCGCTGATTTTTACTTTTTATAAGAAACAATGAAGCAACTATTAGCCTTTTACTTTGCAGAACCCTTTTACAGAGATAAAAATTGAGTGTATATTAGCTGCTAAATACAAAATGAAGGGACACAAGGAGACATACGGCTATAGTTCTTCACATTCATTCTCACACTCCTGATGAAACCCAGAGGGCCCCAGAGTGCTTCATTTTCCAGAAAGGAAGCAAAAAAAATTAAAAAGTGATAGATGTACATAAAGAAAAAGAAACTCCAAAACAAAACCAAAATACCCAAACTTGAGTAGACTCTGAAAGCATTAACTGAACAAACAGAAAAAAGTGTCACAGGTCAAAAATCAGTTTGGCCTTTAAGGCTACTCTACTATCACATCAGAATTAAACAAAAGTTTATGTTCTAACAGATGTACTGCCAAAGCACAAAGGACATAAAATAGAAATCAACACACTGATCCCGTCATTTTGGTTTTACCTGGCGAGAAAAGGACAATATACCAAATTATTTACCAATTCTGTATAGGTTTTCATTTTAAAATGAAACTTTTTGACAAATACTAGCTCAATAAGACAGGTGAAATTTGTGAGAAAATGTAAGAAATACAGATACATGTTCAACCTTAAAATGATGTAGACTTGCCAATTAGACTCAGATCATGAAGTGATAATTGTATTAGCAGTCCACACCATGCCCATTTTGAGGTGGCAGCTTTCTGCCAGGCATTTGTATTACTCCCTCAAGACAGCCCACTAAGACTGAATAGGACAAGTCAAAGAAGTTAAATCTTACTTTGAATAATGTAATCTGTACATACTAGCAACTTTTTAAAAAAAATACAGGTGTGCAACAGTTACTGTAGTGGTATCTCATTGCCAGCATATTCAAAACTGTTTCAGTATTACAGTATTTAAAAAAAAAAACACCAAACAAAAAAACCAAACAAACCCAAAACATAAAAATTCAAGGTATACCTTAAGATCATTCATGTCTGATTTCCATGAATTTGCTTCCTAAAAAGACAGAAGGAGAGCTGTTGAATCTTACCTAAAGACAGACCTGTCAAGATAAAATCTAGAGTAGATATTTGACCAATTTAAATGAGCACAATGAATTCCTTGTGAACTACCAAATCTCGCTGCACACTTCTTTTGGATTAGAGCACCACCTTCTGTTCCATCTCAACGTATCTCAGTTAATTCAGGCCTTTCATTTGCTTGCATGACAAAGCTAGAGGTCACTTACCCCAAGCATTTATTTTCTCACTCTACTTATCTCTCAATGATGAGAAGTCAATAGCTATGTATCTATAATTGACTCCACAATTGCTGAAGTCTTCCACAATTGCATCTCTGTCTTCCTATTGACCTTTTTCATAAGAAAGAAGATATTTGAATCCATTTATGTTAACTGTGTCTTTCTCACCTGCCATTCCTTCTCCCATCTTGTCCTGTCCTGTGCTGCCTATGCTAAGGTATGTTATTCAATGTAAGTTCTTAGCAAGAGTGGTAAGCAAATATTTGCAACATAAATGGGGCACATGGCATCGGTTCTCTTACTAGTAAGAGCAGCTAAACATGCAATCCATTAATATCTTACCAAATCTATGAAACAATGCATCAGCTATACTGTAAGATATGACAGATTAAGCTGTGTTTTCTAAAGATACAGTAACAAATAACTGGCATGTAATAGACACTATTGTTAGGGAAATATGCAAGCTGAAATCTTCAACCACAGAAACAAACCAATAGAATAAAATCTGTTACGGTCCAAGCCAATTTACAAACCTGTGGATATTCAAGTCTTTCTTCTTTCCCACCGCTTACATTTACAAGAACAGAGATGACCACAGCAGACAGGCTAAATAATCAGGTATACCTTGATTGCACATGGAACCAGTTTAACAGACAGATAAAAGCCTCAATTTTCAAAAGCCAGACACAAGTTACATGTTGCCAGCACAGAACCATTCTAGCACCAAAGGTACAAAATCATTAGCATGAGAAACAATATAATGATGTATGCCAGGCAATTCTTTGGAAACAGCACTCTTTACAAAAACAAATGGCAAAATGAGAAGGGAAGTAGCTTAAGTCATCCCGATGCAGATAAATAGAATTGTTCTTTCCCAAATGGGAATATTACATCAGCTCTGTTGCTCTAGTATCACAGGAAGAGAGCAAGCAGAAAACAGGCACTGAAAATATCCAAAACCTTAAAACAAATAAATAAAACACTTTTTTTTCTTTTAACCTCTTTATGTTCGGCAGAATTGCAGTAAGAGTCTCTACAGCCTAGTTCATTGCATACTCATTGAGGCATTACTTAGGCTCAAAGCCCTTCCACATACAAAAACTGCAATATTTCAAGTAATGGTAAACAAATGTCAGCCTTTTTACAGAGATAGAAGCAAGGGCCACTCTTTTACTGATGCCAGACCTCCAAGTTTTAAATCCACATTTTTAATTCCCCTTGGAATAACATGGACCTTACCTGTAGCATGTCACGCATTTCTCTTCTCAACTGGCCAAGATCTTGAAGTAAATCATCTGCTTTTTTCACCGTTTTCTCAATTGCACTGCAATTTTGGAAGGAGCTGTCAAAAGCAGGGACTGGGTCTGTACGCAAAGCAGTATGCCTGATGGGAGAAACACTCCTGATTAAGTCTCATGGCTCCTCACGTGGCCCAAGAAAGTAGCCAACTTTGAAACTAAGCATGAATTTAAAGTGCAAGAATACCAAACCTTTATATAAAATGGAATTTGCTTTTCTACCTGAGGTTAAAGACAGGTTATTGGGTTTTCTCTGTTTACCACTTCACACCTTGAGCTATATCCTTGTATTTTGAACAGTGAAACTACATCTAAAATTCAGATCTAACAGAGCAACATTTAAACTTTGGATACCTTTCCATTTGAAGCAGTTAATATTTTCATCTATACTACCGTAAATAAGACAGTATCTATGTAGCTGTTTCTCATTATATTAGTGAAACTATGACATCAAACTATTGCCTGGAGAAAATATGTTTCAGACTGGATGGCTAAAAAAATTTCCTAACTCACTCTAAAGCTTAGAAACTGGTAGGCTGATGCTGTTCCTTCCCAAAGTGTTCTCATGCAGCTCCCACAAGCAGGCAGCTTGGAGTCTCACTGACAAGGGCAATCCCACTTTAACACAACGCCTGTAGAGCTGCCTTCCTGACCCTACTCCACAAGCTGCTGCAACAGAAGAAATACACTCAGAAGACAGAAAAGCGCTCCAAGTGACACCCACTGACCTCTGAGAAAGGTGTTATGAACTATCCTTAGCAACGAGCTTTTATCTACCTTCAGTACGACAGAAATGCAAAAGTAGCACAGAAATACCAGTGCTCCAGTGTTTTACTTCAAGCACAGCTTTGTCAGACTGAAGGACCATGCCCGTGATTCTATTACACCATCAATATCTAACACACCTTTCTCGCTTTCATTAAAACAAACAAAAAAAATCTTCCTCAATTTTGGATTGTTATGTTTATTTACCTGTCTCGCTCAGAATGCCAGGTTGTTTTATTACTGTTTAATGTTGCCTTCTTGGAAAACTCAGTTTGCCTCAGTGGCATTTCTTGAGAATTCAGAATATGCTCAAGAAGTCTCCCTTCACCTTAGACAAAAAAAAAAAAAAAGTTACATTTGCTGTTACGTTTGTTCAATATATTTAATACTTTCTTTTCCTGTCCAGAAGTTTCACCATTATATAATAATCACCGAGGACAGTAAAAATATTTTTTTAAATTTCAAAATACAGATTTACTTCAGATAAGACAAGCCACATAAAACCATTCACACTAATCTATCTTACTATGACTGCTTTACATTAGCAAAGTCAGAAAACAGATGAGTGAAACTGTGACGGCAATTAACTGAGTCACAGAGAAACATTCTGTCCGTGATGTCACAGATTTGTTCTTCCTCTGTCTTGTTTCATTTATTCCTGGACTCACAGAACAATAGGAGTATGTGACAGCTTTGTAAAAAAGAGATAGAAGCAGCAGCCTGAGAAGGATCTGATGAAGACACAAACAAGCATTTTGTCTGTGATACAGTGCAATGGCTGGATCTTTTAGATGTTCTTCCTCAATCTTAGATCCTCAAAGCAATTCTGAACACAGCCAGCTAAAAAAGATGCTTTATTTTTTGATGAAATCTTCAAAACTGAGTTCATGCCATTAAACTGAAAAAGCAGTAAATGAAAATTACCTCCTTTGCTTCACGGGTGCTATTTTCATTACGAAAGCCTAGAGACACTAGGAATGCATGGTTTTATGAAAAAAAAAAATCAATTCGACCAATGATAACAACTAAGTTATTGAGTAGATACCAAGATTTTCATTATTCTATATAATATTCCTTAAACCTGACAATGAATGGACATTCTGTTTTTCATCTGAGAAAACATTGCAGTGAGCAATCATGTCGAGACGCTATAGGCTAGATCAGTACTGTCATTAAGTCTTTAGTTAGCTAAGTGACTTATCCACAAAATTAACCCTTCCCAAGCATACCTGAAAATAGTCTGAATACATGTATTTAAGTGCCAGCAACCCAACAGCTCAGATTAGGTGAGGACCACACAAAGTAAACCTCAGGCCATAGCGTTCATGCCAGCGGAAGACAGGAGCATCTTACTCACAGTACCTTCACATGTGGATTTGGGAATATTTTCCTTTTCTGTTACAGGGTTTTCTTTCTTTGAGATTTTCACATTTTTTGCTACAGGTTCTGGAGCATATCTCCGAGGAACTGGTGTCTTTAGAGGAGATTTTTGTGTATGAATGCCACAACTTTGAAATTGGCTTGAATATGCTTCAGGGAAAAAAAAAAAGTTAAAGTGTTAACAATTTTCTTCACAGGAAAAAGAATCGAGAAGAAAAAAACATGCCAACATTATGAATTTTTCAGAAAAATGCAAAACATTACAGAAGTAGCTAAAAAGTAAACAGGAAGAAAGTTTCATACTTACAAGTGCTCTTATAAAGGGATCAAAAACCCCCCCCAACCATAGTATGAGCTAGTTCACTACAAGCTTCCACATCGATTATTTCTCAGTAACATTATTTTAGGTGAAGTCTGGGCCTCTCTTGGTGCAGACTAAGCAGTTAGTAAATACCACACTCTCACTTTAATTTAAACTGGGACATTTTCAGAATAAGTGGTACATGTTATATAGTACATTAGGCAACAAAAATCAATTATACAGAAGAAATGTTTACTACTTATTACTGATGTGATGTACAATCCAATATTAATGGAAACAAAATTAATGCAAAAGTAACACTGGAAGAAAGATATTAAGAATTTGTCTTCACCTGGGGCAGGTGGACCACTGGTAGGAAATAAACCCCTCTGACACGAAGACACTCCGTTAGTAAGCACTTGCTGTTCTGGCTTCTCAGATTGTTTTGTCATGAGACTGGAGGAAGGTACGTGAATTTGCTGTAAGCCACCCGTGTTGACTGCAGAGCTAACGAGATGAGACTAAGAGACAAAATTACAAAGTGTTTCTGATAGATGCCTTGGTTTCCGCAAGTAAAGCTCTAAGCACGAATACTTGCCATGTAATCATGTTAATCAGATTTTGACATGCTATTTGAGAGAAAAGTCATTTACAACAATCTCAGAACACAGACATGCTTTGACATTATTCTGTCTTTCAAAAAGCACGCAGGACTCTCTGAAGAAACAATTTATAACTCTTCTTAGATTTCTGATCTGACTAGCTACTTATTAAATGGAAGTTTCTTCAATTAACAAAGATCTAAACAAATTCTTAGTGGGAACGAGAACATTTCACAATTTTTGCATTTACTTTCCAGAGACACAAAAATTATGGTGGGGAGGGGAGCAGACATCTGGGACAGAACCAGAAATAAACTTTTCCCAAAAAGCTCTAAGCTCATGTGCTGGCCACTGGATCTTTCTTTCTAATACTAAGATATAATCCAAATTACTATAACATTAACATGGAGATACAGAAAAAATGATTAAGCTAAAGCTTCTGCACTGTTACTTAGATACCTGAATGTTCATTTGTTGCTCCTGTAACTTTTCCAAACGCTCCATCCGTTGCACCATGAAAGCATTCATTTGTTTTTCAAGCTCGTTGACTCTTTCATGACAGTGGGGCTTCTCATATTGAGTCTTGGTATTTGTTTGCTGTTCAGCAACACGCTGCAGTTGTCTGTCTGTCTCCTGTAGTTTATTAAGTAATGCTGAAACTGAGTTAACTTTTGCTTCCAATTCATTTTGAACCTGGGAGGGAAAAAAAAAAAAAAAAAAACACCCTTACTGCAAGAGAGGTGCAAGCCTGAAGAGAACAAAACATCCTTCCCATTACCATGGCCTGATCTGCTTCCCAAAAGAAACAAAATCCTAGTTAGCCCTAACGTTTGGTGGTTTAGCAATGCTATAAAATTCTTCTAAAAGATAAATCAAATGGTCTCTGTCCGTTTGCCCATTTAGCCAAATCTAAATTAGTTCTCCCGGGTATATTGGTCAGTAAGTCTGAGATTACTAACACACAGAAAACAGTAAGCAGACACATTCAGTCTCTGGCTCTACTACCAACAATTTTAACATCCACTATTATAAGCGGACAAAGATCTAATATTACCACAGGCTACTTACTTTAAGAAGTGGAGCTGTAGTAGCAATGGCAGCAGCAGTTGCTGCTGCAATGGTTGTTGCAGAATCAACTTCCCTGTGTGTTGACCTGGTGTCTTGACCAACACTTGCTTTTTTTTCTGTGGAGGCATTTCCTAAGAGCTGTACCTTCACCTCCTTAAGTACAGGAGTACTTTGTGTTCTATAAAAATAAACAAGTGCCTGTAAATAGCATGGTTTCCTCCAGGCAAATGATTTCCCACATGTAGCATTGGTATCACTACTTACATAAGCATTTCTCCTTGAAGCCCTTGACACCTAAGAAATAATTTTATTCTCATCTTTCAGCATGACACAAGAAATTTCTCAGGATTACATTACAGATTCTGATATAAAAGGCATTACCCTGTGATGACTGCAACCACAACAAAGAATATGTTTACAGGTTGTATTTTGCAAAGTTCAATGTACTAGTAGCAAAGTCCAACTAAATTTCTGGTCTTCAAGATTTCCAGCCTATGGATAAACAGCATGTGTCCTTATCTGTCTTTAAAAATATTATATGGTTTTGGCACAAAATGAATTATTTATCAGAGCAGATCTTGCCTGCCTGACTCTTGTATCATGAAACTTAATTCAAATAGTCTAAAGGCATTACCAAAAATATGTGAAATAAACAAGATACTCCAGTGAGCTCTGAACGATAAAATAAACTGAAAACACCTTCATAGACAGAAAAATAATACTAACAGAGAAAATAAAGAATACCATTTCCTTACCAGCTATGCATTTTGGCAGAAACTGAAGAAGTAGTATAGTAGTATACCTGTACAGACACAGAACAGCTGAGACACTAACAACAACATATACTTACTTTTGCTTTAACACTGCTCTCAAAGCCTCTTTCTGGCCAGTAGCATATTGAGAAATAAAAACATCATCTGTGGGGAAGGACATAAAATATACTTTGTCAGGTTAACTGACACAAAATGTCTATTTTAGAGGTAGACACAAAGCATTATTTCAACAACATGTACAATTTTGCTTGCGAAGAATCTGTTGCCTGTGCAAACCACATTATCTATTGCAATAACAAACTGTTTCCCTTCACTAAGTAGCAGATGTAAATCATGATGACAGTAAGGGTAGGCTTAATTTAATACAATTTTATATAGTATTGAATGTCGGTATCAATAAATCTATTTTGGTATGCTGTGAAAATACCTTACCTTCATAAAATTTGGGGAAAAATGCCACATAAATGGTAACTTGAGCTCAGACAACCCATTCAATAAAACCCTGCAAATTCTAACTTGAAAAAAATTGAATTAAAAAAAACCCCAGAACTCTGATGTGAATACTTCTCCGCAGTCATAATAAATTACAACAAACTTTCTTATTAGCTTTAAATTATGCTAAAAGGATTGCAGGCTCTCCTTCATCCACTGTTTGCTGGGCAGAGATAACAACCCAAAACGTGGCAGGTTCGGCGTTTCTCTACTGCTGACTACACACAGCTCGTACACCCATGCTGATAAGCCAGCTAGCTGCTGCCTCTGTGAGCGTAAGAGAGGAAGCTGAAGTACTGATTTTTGGCCTTAAATGCGGGTATTGATTCGTGTTTCTTTCTTCTACATAGTCACAGATATCCAAGAAACCTGCAGAAGTGTATTTTCTTTAGAAAGTCTTCACTTCCCCAAATCTGAGTGAAACTGACTGGCAGATTCAGAAGTTAAAGGAAAAGTCATTGACAATGTGATTTCTTAGATTTTTTAAGGATTAAAAATACACTTGCTATGGTGTAGGTTGCTTGCAGAAAAACATGCATTTGTAGCACAATTACTCACAACAGGAAAATGCATCCAAACAAGGTCCACCCCCCAAATTCTCTATTCAGAGACATGAATAGTTCAATTAGCAAAAGGAATCTCAACATTTTGGTGCACTGGTAGAAGTCCCTCTCAGTTAATTACAAGAGCTACATAAGCTAGGGTAATGCCAGCAAGACTGAAGTAAAATTTGCAAAATTTAAGAATGTAAATTACAATTACCATCTTTTTATCAAAGAAACCTTTGAATATTTTCACTCAAAAGTTTCTGTATTGAAGGAAAATACCTAAGATAAAATTAAAGCTCCCCTTTCCTCTAATTATCAGTTTTCTTACAAAAAAGGGACTGTAGCAGTACATCAATGTGTCTTACCTTTAGGTCTTCTGCTATCTTCCAGTAGCAGGGAAGGATCTTCTTGTACTGCAGCTTCTCTAGGATAGTCCTTCAGAACAAGAAGAGCAGAAAAGCATACATCAACACCTCTGGTATCAGTGGCCAAAATTTTAGAGGTGGATGGAATTGCTGAATACACAAATGTAAGCATCTCCACACACTAACACAAGGTTTTGGAACAAAATGTCTTAAGATTTCTACCGCAGAATCATCTGGAGTTTGTCGTCAAGAACTCACACAACATTTTAAGGACAAAATCCCTAGAAACACAATTCAAATTAACAGTATATATTTTAAGTGCTGATTAAATGTAGTCTCCTCATTTATGGCCAAAGAAGTAGTAGTGAAACTACACCTGTTTCAGTTTATACAAGGTGCTAATCTTAAAGAATTTGGGATTACCCATACACGCAGTATTAAGCACTCATAAGACAGTGGAACGGAAGGGACAGAGCTGAATTTTCTTGAAGTGGAATCCATGAATAATCAAAATCTATGAGGAGTCATAAAGGCAAGTTAGGAAGGTAAAAATCTCTTACTTAACCTTACTGATGGTGGAGTACTCCACCGTACTTAGGAGACTTTTGTTCAGCTCACTAGGTCTACTTTGAGCCACGCAGAGACATTGCTGCAATCCTTTCACGGCATAGGTTAATTTTGTCCTCATGCATGCTTATCACTATATGGATGCCCTAGAGAGAAGTTGCCACTCTATGTAAGGCACAACAAACAAATCAAAAGGAAATAACCCTTTTAATTGTAAGTATTAAAGAGTTCCATACAAACTAATGTCCATTTCATTATGATATGAAGAGAAAAAAACATCTACAAAAAGTTTTAGGATTTTTAAGAAATATTGTGCCATGTGTAACCACCTTTTCAAGGGAAGAACTACACTAAAAGTTAAAAACAAGCCTTGGTATTAATTATGCAAGAGGTAGCAGTACAGTAAACAAAGCCCCTCCAAACACTTCAGCATTAATACCACCTTAGCAGCAACTCAGAGGAAAGCAGCTGCACAGCTATTATGCAGAAGCTGAGCCAAAGATCTGCCATGCTTTTACAGAAGCTACAATTTTTTGAGAAAAATGCTGTTCTCTTAGTTTGGGATTGCAGGAAGCAACAGTAACTTTTCTTACCATATGGGGTAAAAACATGGCCTCTCTAGAATTTTCTACTGAAAGACAACGTTCTGGATGTCCTTTAGTACTCAGGACTCCTAAAATAAAAGCAGATTTACTGTGGTCATAATGATTTATCATGCATTTTCAGTATACCTTAACTAACCCAAATCTCAACATTTCCCCTGCCTTTAGCTTTGAATATCTAAACATAATGACTTTCATGACACAAACGACCACAGCCATCAAGCTGAAGCTTACAAACGTTAATGAATTCTGTGAGCCTGGATTATAGACTTGTTTTATAATATATGAAAAAGTCTCTGAAAAACAAAGCATTACAAAATTGACAATGTCTAGCTCAAATTCAAGTCTAAAGATCACAGGAAAATAGAAAGTTACCTGTCTAGAGACACAATTCTATGATAACACATCTTACAGAAGAAGGACACTGAAGACAGTACACATTTTAGTTATGTCAGAGACTAATATGTCTTCCTAACACTATAAAAATAACATATTTTGAGGCTGTTTGTACCTTGACCCCCAAAACACTAAAATCCCTTCCCCAAAGACTGTAATTGATGTGTATTTCAAGGAAACAAAATGAATATTCTATCTGACTAGATAACTAGCACAGATTGTGTCTGTTTTGAATTTGAAGAGTACATGGTACATCACTACAGCCTCATTCTAATAAAAAAAAGGCTTAAAATTATTTACTTAATACTACTACAAATAGTTTTTTTAAAAAGTTGCAGAAAAGGATGCAATTTTTTTTTTCATTTTGTTAACTCATCTATGTAAGCTTCAGTAGTACAGGCAGTTACCAATGTGTTGTTTGGGGGGTGGGTTAGGAGAGGTAGGGTTGGTTTGTTTGTTTGTTTTCCAAGACTACAAAGGAAGACAAATAATTTTAACACGTATTCTATTTTAACGAGATTCTATGGTTCTACAAAACTACTACATGACTGAAAACACTACACAGCGATTTTTACCTGAATCCTAAGCTGAACACCCACAGCAAATCACGCACCTGGTGCCGCGCCGCGGGCTGCTGCCCCGCACGGAGCCCTGTTTGCTAACGGGGCCGGAGGAAGGCAGGGTGTCCCCTCTTCAGGAAAAGCCCCATCAGCTCCCACTTCACGCAGCTTCTTGAGAGCGATCGTCACTTTTTTCATGCGGCCACCAGCTCCCGTCGCACTTTCAATGGGCTTCTCCCTGTGGACACCTGTGGAGCGAATGAGCACGTCGCCCGCCGTCAGACTGGCCAGGGAGTCCCCGCTGAGGCTGGAGCTGCTTTCTGCTTCCATGGGGATCTCATCACACGGCTCTGGAAAGGGAATGAGCGCTCTGACAGAGGCCGACCCTGCAGGCCGGCCACTAGGGCGGCAACCGCCCCGCCGCCTGCCCCCACGCAGGGAAAGCGGCCTGAAGGCTCCGGGGAACGGTTCCCCGCCGCGCCCCGGGCACGCCCGCCCGCCCCGCCGGCCTAAGGGACTGAGAGACGACCCGCCGCCGCCGCCGCCTCCCGCGCCGGAAGCGCCCACTGCCACGGCAACGGCGCCCGCCTGCGCCCTTTCGCGCCTGCGCGTGGTCCGCTCCTCAATAGCGTCCGGAGGGAAACCTGCCCGCGGCCGGTGGGGCGGGCAGCGAGGGGGGCAGATAAGAGCGCTGCGCTGCGGGCGGGGAGCATAAAGCCGCCGGTGAGTCCGCGCTGGCTGATTCACCGCGTGGCGAATCGGCGGGGCCGGCGGCCCTGCTGCGGCCAGGCCTCCCTCGCTTCCCGCGGCGCTCCGGGCTCCTGGCGGTGCGGGTGAGTGCGCGGGCGGCGGCCCCGCTCCTGAGGGACCGGTCCTGCTGCGGGCGGGAGCGGGTCCCCGTGGCCATGCCTCACGGCAGGCCCGGTGGCGGGAGCGGGCTGCAGGCCGGGGCCGGCCCGCCGGGTGCGGCCGTTAGCGGGAGAGGCGCGGTGCTGTGCTGTGCCCGACGGGGAGGCAGGGCGGGGGGGGCGGAGGAGCGCTCACGGGTGAAGGAAAACCCGTCCCTTCTCGGGCATTTTTTCCTGGCGCCGGGGCGCCTTGCCCTCGGCTGGGGCGGCGGGGGGCGCGCCCCGGTGGCTCGGCGGGTGTCTGCCCAGGCAGGGAAGCTCAAGGTGCCCTTGAAGGCAAGAACTGAAGGATGCAGTTAAAGAAAAAAATAAAGTCAAGGTGAAATTGTTTTATCTCCAGCTTAGGCTTTGACCTTACTGGGTCACAAGTATCAGGCAGGCCTAAGCTAACTTAAATAAATAGGAGACCGATTATGGAAAAACATGTGTTTTCTCCCAGGACAGAACCCCTTGCCTGTCTTTGGTCTGTTCAGAGAGGCTCTCGGGGCATCTGGTTTCAGACTTACTATGTCAGCCTGCCTTTGGCATTAGGACACCACTGACCCATTTTTTTTTTAACCATTTTTTTTACTGTTGACCTTTTCTCTTCAGAGCAGGGTCTAGCCCACAGCCATGAGATCATGAATTCCAATAACCTGTGCACTAGGTACATTGTATAGTTCAGCCACCTTCTGACCAGTCCCTTCCTTATCTCCCCATGTGCCTGTGAAGGCTGTGCAGCGTGCAGAGCAAGAAGAAAAGCTTTGTGCAACCACATCTCGAGCACCAGTCTGAAGGAGAGCGGCTGGACCTGCTCCGGGCACCGGGGAGAGCTGGGCTCTGCCATCCCAGTGGGGCCATCGCTGCTGCCTTGCTGGGCTGGTGTGGGATGGAGGGTTGGTTGCCCAGGCACACAGCACCGGGAGTTTGGTGTTAAATTGCCCCTTGCCCTGAATTTTATGTGATCCCCTTGCCCTGAGTTTTATGTGATTAGTTTAGCAGCCTGGTGGTTTCATAGGTAGTTTGATTAGATTCAGTAAAAGAGCTCTTTAAATCAATGAGGGGTTTTTTTAATCTGATGTCAATCAAGTTCTAGCCTAGTAATTCCCAACTATAAAAACCCCAAACTTTCTCTACAAGCTGTGAGTGCTTTATCTTGACACATTTCTTTGACTTGATATTTTTATTCTTCTTCGCCCCTTTTATGCACATGCAGAAACACTTGCGTGGTGTTCTGTGTGTACAGTTGGAAGTGAAGGTTTATTAAAAAATTGCAGCCTTGTACATATAGAGTAGGCTGTACCTACACCTAGTTCAGATTGTTAATCAGGATAACGAGTGTGGTGGATTTATAGTGTCTCTCCACAGACTCCTCCCCCAATAAAAAGTAGCTCCTTGCAAAAAGGTTGAAAAAAACCCCAAAACACTGGGCTTGTTTAGTTTCCATGGGAAAGGATACTGTTGACTCAAGAACAGGTAATAGACAGTAATGTTGATTACATCAGTGGAAAAAAAACTTCCTTGCTGTAGTTTATGGTGCATGTTTCACCTGTAAGAACTCCAGGCTGTTAAATGGAGGCGGGCTTTTAAGCCACCCAGCAGTACAGTAATAACAATCAAAAGCTCTGTTCCAGTTATTAGTTACATTCATGAGCCCTCTGCTTCCGAAGGTCTGTGGATACAGCTGGGGAAGCTGCATGGGAACACAGAACAAGTTCTAGAAGAGTTCTGACATCCATAGTTCTGGCTTCTGTTCCTCCTGCCACGGAAACGGAGAGATGATTGACCCAGGTTAGCTAGGAAACCTTAACCTAATCACTGCTTTCATTTAATAAATGAGCTTTAGCTTTTTAAAAAAAGCTGTCACTCTGTAGTGATTTCATGTTTCCATGGCAATGGGAGTGGCAGCTGCAGCAGAAGGAAATACTAGAAGCATTTTCCAGATTCTAAAACAGGGCTGGGAGCTGGGAAGGATCTTGCATGGAGAATAGGGTTGAGTCACCTAAAGCCTTTATGATCTTTGGAAAGAGGATGGAAAACCCATTATGCATAACGATGAAAAATCAGAACCTCGAGTTATCCTTAACTGCTGATTTTGCTCCGAGAGGCCTATCTTGAAAGAATGTCTCTTCAGAACATCAGAACATATTTGGAAGAGCTCCAGGGCCCTTCAAGAAGGGAGACTTCCCAGCTGTTGCTGCTTTCCTGGTGAACCAGCACATCCAGACCACGTGGCCCTTGTTGCAGAGGTTTATTCAGAGATATCTGTAGTGGGCCCTTCCATTACATTTTTTTATTTGCTTGTTTCACAGGCTGGAGGGAAAGGGGACAAACAACAAGAAAACTTGAAATGATACATTTAACATACTTTAAGAATAAATTAGATGTGCATATTTCTGGGAACATTCAGGTAGTGCATTTTTTGATGTTAAGGCAACTGCCTGTAATTTTTAGCTCCCGAAGAGGTGCAGTAGAGCCATGTAATTTCACCGCCTGCTGTGTTGAAAGTGTAAAATACCTGTAGAGGGACAAGTGCTTCAGACACTTAAAATCAGATAGCGCCATTGTGCTGATTTAAATCAGAGCTATTTCCCAAGTGCAAGTGTAAAAGCTTTGTGGGACTGCAGTTCAGTAAAACTGTAATTTTAAGCTTGCCAAACTAGTCACAGAAGAACAAAAGATCACGTTTGTTATAAACAGGCATAACAAAGCAATACTGAGCGTGAGAAAACAGCACTGACAGTTGAAGCTTTTAGCTTTATGTGCTTGGGAGAGGACAAAAGTCTTTCCTGTTCTCTGTGGTTTTTAACTCCCTGTTTAATAATCTACTTAAACTGACTTTGTAGAATTGTCACTGATTTTTCTTCTAACAGGCTGAGAAATGAGAGAGTGGAGTTGGTCTCCGTTTTCATGAGTTGTTGTCCCAGATGACAGTCATGTCCACCTCTCCTAAAACAAGTTTGAGGTTTACGTTAACCTGAGTAATGCCGTGTTTCTTCTGAGCAACCATATCCTGTAGGTTCTCCTTAAGAGTAACCTGTGTGACCTGTCTATCCACGAGGAATTCTTGGTCGTGGGGGTATGCGTCTTAAATCCAAGAATCGTCTGTGCTTTTTACCTCCCATCCCTGAATTGACTTCCTGCGTAGTGATAAAGTGTAATGTTAAGAGGCAGATGTTCTAATTACTCTGCTACTGGGAGGGGGTGTAGGGAGAGTGCATGCTTGTGAGAGCCCTGTAGTGCTATTTTTAGTTGCTTAGTTTTCTTTCTGTTATAGGAATAATTAGTAATGTCTTTTTGTTCTTGTTCAGAAGGCTTGCTTACCCTTTCCCTTCCCCCTGCTGAGAGACTGGAATAGTTTATGCTTTCTAAAACGTGAATGTCTTGCTCAAAACTTGGCAAAGCATAATTCAAGATTAATTATAAGTAGCCCTTGCTAATGGCCTAAATGAACCTTTTAACAAAGTGATTACACTTCAGTGCTAATTTTTCTTCCACAAGTTGATGTGAATGAAACCGAAGGATCTTGTTCTCGTCAATGTGTAATATTAGCTTGGATTATCATCTGTGATAGGTCTTAGCTAATGTGTAAATTAAGGGAGAAGGAAGGCTAGCTTTCACTATTCTTCTAGGAAATCTGCAGGGATGCTTTCAAGCCTTAACTTGTTTACTGTGTTGGATTAGGAATGTGAGTCTTCCTTGAGGATGCTTGCTTAAATTCTTGGATCCATGGCTGTTTGTTCTTCCCTTTTTCTTTGTTTCACTTCCTTTAAGACCATTCTCATTCTTCTATGTTTTCTTGCATTTAATTCACTATATTCAATGACCAGAACGTTTGCTCTAGTTTAAGTGTTTGGTGAGAACGCAGCTACATAGAAACCAGGCGTCTGCTTCTCTGATGCAAGCTGGCTTATGCTGCATCTATTCAGAGTGGCTACCATTTCATGCTTGCTTTTTTTCCTTACTGTTTTTACAGATGACATCTAAAGTTGCTGAAACTGTAAGGCTAGAAAATGTCATTGCTTGCTTATCCCCCCACTCCTGCCCTAGTTTTAGTTTGTGAATTTGAAAGCATTTATAAATTTACTTTTCTTTTCTTAAGTCACTTTAACTGTTTGAAATGCTTAAAAAGTGTTTAAAGGACAGCAGTTAACAGGTGGATCTGGGAAGGTTTCATACCTGGAATTATCTTGGATGTTCTTTTAACTGAATACATTTCAAATCAATAACTTTCCTTCAAGTGGATGGCTTGAAAGTTTGCCAGCAACGTTGCATTTAAACACGCTCCAAGGATGTATAAAATTCCGTACTGTTGTGATATGTTGCAGTTCATGTGTATGCTTTTTGTGTGAAACGTGACTTTTATCTTCAGAATAGGTGAGTGAATCGTAGGCGGTAGAATATGGCTGGACAAATATCGGAATCTGATCAGATCAAGCAGGTAAGATACCGTAATCATGAGTGATGGCTTTGAAGATCTTGTATTACTTTGTCACGTAGAGTAAAAGGTGTAGGGCATGGAGAAGGACAAAAAGTTAACTTAAAGTTATCATCCAAGTTAAGACTAGTTCTGTAGCAACCAAAATTTAAACATTTGACCACTGACAGACGCAGAATAGTATCTGATTTGAGTGCTAGCAGCATTTGGTGCTGAAATCTTCTGACTGATAGGAATTTTTTCTAGTGATTTGTCCTTTAAATGTTAGCGTCACCAGATGGCCCATGCAGCTGTGTGTAAGAAATTAATGTAGAATTTTTTTAATACTCATTGTCTGTTCAATTTTTATTTATAGTTCAAGGAGTTTCTTGGAACATACAATAAACTTACAGAAAACTGCTTCCTGGATTGCATAAAGGATTTCACTAGCAGAGAGGTTAAACCAGAAGAGGTAGGTAAATGTTTCCTATGCTTTTAATGACCCTTTGGTAGAATTGCTGTGTAGCATTCAAATTTCAGAAGCCACTTAAAGTTTTGATCTTTCAACTAGCTTAAAAGCTAGTGAGCAGTCTTTAGTGGAGTCTAGGTGTCTGGCATGTAGCTTCCAAGTGAGAAAGGAAGTGAGTTAGTGGAAGGGAAATAGCTTGTCTGTAGTTCTGCTTCTCCAGGTTATGCCCAAAGGTGACGAAAAGTACTTCTTTGCACCCTAACAGTCTGTTTACAAAAAGCAAACAAAGCCGAGTGCTTTTGATGTGTTAGATCATCAGCTACAGACAAACTATGGGCTAGAACCTCTTGAGGTTTTGTCACTGTCGTCTTCTCAGTGTGTACACACAGAGGAAGTCTTCCCGATCTCGCTGTATTGGCTGCTTATTGCAATGCTGTGTATTTCATTCTCTGAGCTACTGGCGGAGGTTCTTGTGCCTCAGCTTCTGATGGGTGGTGTCTTTATGGACCTGAAGTTGCCCACCTACAGCCTGCATCTCGTTCTTTGAAGGTAGAATCCTACTGAAATACTTGTTTACTTACCTACATTCCCTGCATTGTAGTGAGTCATAGAAACATAGGCCTCCGAAGCTCTGGCTGTTAAATCCACTTCTCTGCATTGCAGGGAGCTCCATCACAGTCATCTGCAAAAAAGATTAAGCTCTCGATAAGATTAGTTGCATGTTTTTTGCCTCTCCTCTCCTGTTAAGAGGCTGTTTCAGAATCTCAATTTTGTTGGTTAAAAGTCTAATAACCTTTGCTTGGCTCTGCTGGCAGGGGGAAAAAAAAAAAACTTAGTTTTACACTAACAGTTGGTTTTGAGCATTTTCTGCCTCCTTGGAGTTTAGCTCCTCAGTGCAGGCAAAAATCATGTCTCCTTTCTGCTTTTGTTTTGCTGTGCTAAACAAAGCGCTCTCAGCTTCCCAAGGCAGATTCCTTGTTTCCCTGATCTTCTCTGCATCTGCTTTAGTGGAATTTTTATTGACTACAGCAGGTCAGAATTATTCTGGATAAGGTCTTGTTACTGTCTTTTACCAACTCATTTTGAATTGCTTGAACAATACAAGGAGTGTCAGTTAACAGAACTGACAGAAGTGTTAGCGGCACATCTTCCTTACCGTTCTGGGATGGTATTTGATTTCCAGTAGAGGATTATACTTTTCTTCTGCTACCCAAAGTGTTATTAGAATTTAAGAATAACTGTTCGTATAGTCTTTCATTAAAGACCTGGGATCCAAAACCAAAGAATTCTCATTGGAGGGGACTTAAGATTATTTAGATAGAAAAAATGTTCCTAGATTCTGATCTGCTTTTTTTTTTTTGCTTCTGTCATCTGCAAAGGGGTCATGTCCGGCAGTACAGGAGCCATCTGTTAATGATGGAGGCTAGGAAGAAACTTTCTTACAGGAAGTTTTGTCCATAATTATCCATTACGGGGTTTCTTGCAGAGCATCCTGGCTCTTGCCCCTGCTGGAAACAGGACACTGGTCTAGATGGACCACTGGTCTGATCTGGTATGGAAATTCCTATGTTCCCATTGAAAGTTGTAGTTTCTTATTAAATAATTAAGATGAATACCTCTGTGCACCTCCTTTGAGATTCTACATTTGAAAAAACAGCTTCTGACCTCTTTCCCTACACCAAGTCTGCGCTGCAAGTCTAGACTTCCCCCGGCACCGTATTGCAAATACCATGCCCTCTGGGAGAAGTGGCCTGGGGTAGTTCCAGAATTTGTTTCCTGGTCAGGCTTAACTCCTGCTTAACAGGTTTTGCTGTAGCTGATGCCAGGTCAAGGAGAGAGAAGCGTGGGTGATGTGCATAGCTGTATGGGCTTTTTGTCTTGTTCATTTTCAGCCCTTCTGCTTTTCACATCCCTTTATGCTCAGCAGAATCAAAGCAATTTCTGCTTTTCTAGTAATCATGCAAAATGGTCGTCTTTCCATCTAAATTTGTTAACTTTTACAGTGATAGTAAGGTTTAGAATCATGATGCAGAATATCCAATTGGTAAAACTGTTGCTCATAAATAATATCGTAACTCTTTCCCTACACTTAAAGAAAGGGGGGTGAGCGGGGGGAACAAACCTCTAAATCTAAAAAATAATGCCATGGGTGGAATAGGCCCTGGTATTTATTTCCCTGTCCAGCTGACTGATAAGAGTTTCAGAGGGTACTCTGGTTGCTTTTGTGAAGGTTAGCCAAGCAGATACAAGAAGACTGATAGAGCTAATAAGAACAAGGTCAAAAAAAAGGTTAAATGGAGCTAGCCCACAGTAGACCATATCTGGCTGTCAAAAAGAGTATGTGTTTGTAAACAGAATTAAAAAGATACTAATTTAATAGATTTAGTATTTATTGCAAAATAAAATGCTTTATAGACTTCAGTTGCACAAGAGGAGCCCAAGGATGAAATGTTAATATCTCCTAGATGTGAGATGTTTTCCATGAAGACTTTCATATGAGAATGAATATTAAAAGATATTTCAGACGTCCCTCAAAAACTAGACTTCACATTTTCCACTGCACAGAGAGGCTGTGCACAATTAGGCCCTCATCTCGAGGCTTAACACAGAATATGAGATGTAGTCACCTAATCATTTATCCCTGTATATGATTATATGTTGGGTCCTGTTTGGGGAAGTGTTTTTAATTACTGTTTGAAGCCTTCTGTCTCCCTCTTCCTCTAGATGACTTGCTCAGACCACTGCCTACAGAAGTATTTAAAAATGACACAAAGGATCTCCATGAGATTTCAGGAGTACCATATTCAGCAGAACGAAGCTCTGGCAGCTAAAGCAGGACTGCTTGGCCAGCCTCGTTAGACAAGAGCACTCTGTTCAGACTTTACAAGCAGTACCAGTGTTCACTGAGCGAGAACACATGTTGGATTTTCTACTGTCAGGATGTACGTCCAGCAACTCTGAAGAGAGTTCTAGATGCTGTTCAGACAGTGGAAACCATGAAGGGTTAAACAAGAAGTTAGTCATGGTGGACTGGCAATGGAGTCTGTTTCTAAAGCCCTTTTCACTTTACAATGGAGTAATATTGATACAAACTTTTCCAGGGGCCACAGACTGGTATGTTTAAATTTCAAGGGGGGTGGGAGGGTTATACTTCCTTTCTGCTAGGACTGGTTCAGGTGAAAAAAAGTGTAATATGGGAAATACACACTTTTTTATTTAATTTGAGTAAAATAAATGGGAACTGTACACTTGTATGTTCTTTCCAAAGATACCTTTTTAGGACACTGCTTGAGAGCAGTGTTTTGTTTGCTGTGGTCTCGTTCCTCCTCAGCTACTACGGAGTTCTGTTCATTCACTGCTGCTTGAAGTTGCTGATAGGTCACAGAATTAGTGACTGTGTTTCAGCAGCTGGGGATTTGTGAATGTGTTATTTCTCTGAATTTGAGAAGAACTTCTGTTGAGCCACCTCACAGAGCCTCATGATCATCCTGACTCTCCTCGAGTGCTGGATGGTGATGATTAGAGCATCAAGCCAAGGGTGGTTATAAATGGCAGAGAACTGCTGTAACTAATGAGCTTGGGTAGGCAGGTGTGCTCTGCCAGGTTATCCCCAGGTTATGTTTGCCTCATGCTTCACCAGGTCATTTACAAGGGACAGGAGTGTGTCTGCAGCAACACCTGTGCCCAAGGCAACTTCTGTGTGCTCCTCATTTCCCTCGGGGAACCCCAGGGATCCTCCACACCCAGCTTCCTTGTCTGATGCAAGCACGATGCACTCCAAGCACCGAGCTTGCTGGCAGTTTTCTCCTTTAATTGTGTGAATGCCAACAGAAAGTACAAGGTATGCACACAACGATGTCTTTTTTTTTGCTGCCAGATGAGTACAGAGAGAAGTTTGTGGAAGATAGCTATTGTGATGTTGTGGTTTTGGTTTAGAAAAACCACCCGTCCTTTGAAAGGATCTTGATAGCTGAAATCCTGCAGTCAGATTGTTAGTGCAGTAGAATGATAGCAAACAGGTACATCTTTAGTTCTAACTACTAAAATACAGGAACAACAGGAACGGAACATCAGGATTACCATATCGATTTTGAGATTTCAAGCGATCAAGACTGAAACAAAGCTATTT
This sequence comes from Nipponia nippon, assembly GCF_047370975.1. Taxonomy (NCBI): domain Eukaryota; kingdom Metazoa; phylum Chordata; class Aves; order Pelecaniformes; family Threskiornithidae; genus Nipponia; species Nipponia nippon. The sequence continues at coordinate 26,376,791 of NW_028262302.1, forward strand.
CACGTCAGCTGCCAGGTTCTGTTGTTGGGTAGAAAGGCAACAATAAGGAACAGAAATGGCAGGAAACCTGCCCACCTGCTTTTTTTGTTGTTACCTTTTTATTTCCAGCAGCAGTTTGAAAAGAATGATTTCCTGCCTGTTTTTTTTTTTTTTTTCTTTACTACTCAAACTCTCAGCTATCCAGGCTGTGGGTTACTAGGCCCTGACTGCAGCACAGTACACCTGCCACTTGCACTGGATGCTGCTCTGCTTGCTGCTGTGTAAAGCTGCCCCAGGTCTCCACAGAAATCTCTTCATGTGCCTTTCAAAGGTGGAAGAAACAAGTACGTTCTTACGGTCTCATTTACATGTGTTTTGTACTAGCAGTATCACAGCTCTTTCCTGCGTAGCCCATGCCTTGTTGCCTTGGAGATGGCTAAGAGCCAACTCTAAAATAGTAAAGGCTAAAAAAGTGCCCAAATAAGGCAGCAAGTCTCCAATGGCCTGTTTTTTCAAAGGAATAACAGGCTAATAATGTCTAGATTGTATGTTACAATTAGGCCACAAATGTTATGGCCAATTAGAAATAATATAACCATAGTAAAGATTTAATGCTTTCTTTAAAGCAGTCTTTTTGTTAGAACATCTGAAAGTAATGCATGATTGAAATGATCCCATTTTCCATTTTATCTTAGTGTGCAAAGAGAACAGTTGCTCAGGAAAGGGACTGAAGGGTTTAAGTGATGGGACTGGAGGATGTTCATGTCTTCTGGGCAAAGCTCTGTGGAGGGAGGTTAAAAAAAAACAAACAAACAAAAAAACCCCACCAAACAAAACAGAACACTCTTTTCCCTCATGTGTCACTGTTTGGGGATTTGGGGGTAGGAAGATATTTAAATATTTGTTAAGATGGATTTACTGTACAAAAGGTTAAGCAAGTGTTAGAGGGACTTAGTTAATGAATTACTCACTTTCAGGTTCCCCAGTTTCCTTTTACTCCAGCTTTAAAGCTGCCTTAACCCACTGTTATCCAGAGAAAACACATTCTTAAAATCTAATTAGATGTCACATCCCCCTGTCTCTCTCTGTGCTCACTAAACAAACAGGTGCAATGAAAAGTGTCACTGGAAGTAAGAGCAGTGGTTTGATGGCTGCTACCCTGAAATGAAGCTGGCCAGACAAAAACTTTGGACTTCCACAGGAACAATATGCTTATAGCAAATGTAGTTTGTTAATGGATGTGCCTGTTAATTGTGACTATTTCAAAGCTAACTAGAGTGGATAATAAGTTGCACAAAGGTGCAGATAAGGACGGAATCACTGGCTTGCTCTTATGGATAACTGGCTTTGTCCAATCCAGGTGACTGACTGAAGAAAGACGATACAAATATATTTTAGCTTGGAAATAAAGTGCATCCATGTAGCTGAAGCATCCAGGTGGTGTAAAAAGCAACAGTGAAAACTTCCTGTAAAGGCTAACGTGCTTTGCTGAGCTCTGACTTCCCTTTGCTTCCGTGATGAGTTAGCATGCCCTGATGGCTGGCTCAAATCATGTTATTCAGAAAATACCGCCCCGTAAGATGTTGTTACGAGGACCTGTGGGTTGAGAATGATTCATGACACAAAGTGTTTCAGTGCCTCTCACATGTTTTAGCAGCATGTATTGTCAAAAGTGTTGCCGCTGATCTTTCCTCCTTGGAGCAAGATCACTCAGCACCCAATTCTCAAAAATATTTAACTGCAAGTGCAAGAATCAGTATTTCTACAGTGCCTGGATGGATGTCCACTGTGAAGGCGGGGAATGTCTACAAAGGCAGAGTACTCTAACCTCCATGACATAGCTTAATCTGGGGTGTTCTCCATCCCTCCTCTGTTCACAGCTTCAAGTTTGCATGGCATAATGAAATGCACAGCCAAAATCAGAAGAAAAATTAATCATAGAATTGTTAAGGTTGCAAAAGACCCTTAAGATCATCGAGTCCAACCGTTAACCCAGCACTGCCAAGCCCACCACTAAACCATGTCCCTAAGCACCACATCTCCCCAGCTTTTAAATACCTCCACGGATGGGGACTAAGCCACTTCCCTGGACAGCCTGTGCCAGGGCCTGACAGCCCTTTCGGTGAAGAAGTTTTTCCTAATATCCAACCTAAACTTCTCCTGGTGCGACTTGAGGCTGTTTCCTCTCGCCCTATCACTTGTTACTTGGGAGAGAGACTGACCCCCACCTCGCTACAACCTCCGGTCAGGTAGTTTCAGTAGAGAGCGATAAGGTCTCCCCTCAGCCTCCTCTTCTCCAGGCTGAACACCCCCAGCTCCTTCAGCCGCTCCTCCTAAGACTTGTGCTTCAGACCCTTCACCAACTTCGTTGCCCTTCTCTGGACACGCTCCAGCACCTCGATGTCCTTCTTGTAGTGAGGGGCCCAAACCTGAACACAGTACTCGAGGTGCGGCCTCACCAGTGCCCAGTACAGGGGGACAATCACTGCCCTGGTCCTGCTGGCCACACTATTCCTGATACAGCTGAAGGAGATGAGAATACAGCTTACTTTCTGGATCCTAACTGAAAGGCCAACGGTATTTAAGATAAGGTGTGCGGAGAGTAGGTGAATCACCTTGATGAGGCATATTAGGTTAGGTGCAGGAACAGAATCAATTCTGAGGGAAGGAGGAGCAAAGGGTGAAAAATTGAGTGCTGCTGTGAGGAAGGAGTACTGAGAAAGCTGTGAAAAAAGTGAGCCAGAGTGGAGGTGGGAGGGGAGAGAAGGCAACAGCAGCGCAGCCTGCCAAAAGCTGGCTTGATGAGATGGGGCCAGTGAGCAGATGCTCGTTTGGAGGTGAAGTTCATTGCAGCAGAGACAGGAACACGGATCCTTCCTGCTGAAATGAGTGTCTGAACCAAAAGGCTAGAAAAGCATGCAATTACTGGTCAGCCCACAGAAAACAACAATTTCAACAGGAAAAGTCAAATGAGAGCCTTGCTCCAGACTGCCCTGTACTCCAGTGGTACTGGCACAGTGATCGGATCAATCATCTGGAAGATTATAATCGAGGTTCCTTGAATTCTCTCAAGGATAGGAACAAAGTCCTAAGCATTCTTCTGTACTCTTAAATACCTAACTCTCAGAACTGGAGTTTAAGCAACAGCTTTTTTTTCTTTTTTTTTTTTTTTTTTCCCCCTCCAGCATTTTCTGTTAGCTAGGTTAGGAAGTCAGCACACAACATTTGAGGAATCTAGTTCAAATCTGGGGAAGTCCGTTAAGCTCAGCTCCAACATTTCTTGGACTAGTCTGGCTCAAACTCTAAAACCTGTAAAAGCAATTGGAGCTTGCGACACCTAAACTTGCATCATGCTTGCACCTTGAGTTTCAAGAAGACAACATTAAAAGAACTCTAAATAAAGTTACAATTCTGCTAAATATTAGAATTTTTTAAAATTATGATTTACTTTACCTTCATGCTCCTTAGAATTTTGGTGTTAGGTTCTTTCTGTAAACACAACAGGGAACATTCACCATTCCAGCTTTAGTAGTTCAGGACTGTAAAATGATGGTCAAGTCTCTTTTCTGAGGATTTCTCACATACAGAAAGAGATGTAACTGAAAGACATATGAAAGACCCTAAATCTCTCTTTTTTTAAAAAAAAAAGTCTACACTTACTTATACAATGCTTGAACAGACCATGGCTGGTTAAAATTTTTTATTCTATAACTCACTCTAATCTAAGGGAAAGTGAGAGGACTGCTGAGGGAGCTGGGCTTGCTGTGTAAATATTTAAGGTAGTATACTTGACATATCACTATTTGTTTATGTAATGCAAAGGGGAGCTTATCTAAATTTCCAATAGTCAAAGCAGAAATCCAGTTGGTGGCTATTTCTGTATTTCACAGATCCTGCCCTTACTAGGATATGGAATTAGGGACCCTCTTCCCCCTCTTTCTGCCCAAGCACACGTTGAATTTCTGTGCGTGCTGCTGCCCCGGGGACCCGCCAGAACTCCGTTTTGAGTCATGGCTGAGAGGTGAGGGTTTCAAGCCTCTGCAGCAAGGCACATTCGGTAGGAAAGGGGTGTTGACCGCCTCTCCTGCCCTCTTTTTTCTGCGGGGCCTGCTTAGATCTCTGGGAGAAAGTGCCTCTGCCCCACGGAGGACATGGATCCCCTGGGGATGGCAGCAGGGCCTGAGAAGAGACTGTGGGACTTCAGTCCTGCCACCTCCTCGCCCAGGGCTTACCGGCTCTTCCAGCCCTTCGTGGGGATCCCGTCCATCGGTCACCCCGCGGAGGGCCCCTTCTCCTCAGTGAGCAGTGCGGCAGCCGCTGAAGCGGGAGGTCGCAGCCCGCCAGCTACGGGAGGGCCCAGCGCGATGGCGGCAGCTTCTCCCGCCTGCCTCAGGGCAGTCACCGCCTCTGAGCTTCCCCCTGCTCGGTTTCGGGGTGTGGGCGCAGGCCCTTGAAATGCCGCCCGAGCAGGGGCCGCGGTGGCGGAGAGGCCGAGGGACGGGCTGGGGCCGTGCGGGCAGCGGGTGCCCCCTCGGTAACCCGCCCCTCACACGTGGGGACCCGTGGTGCCAACCTGAGGGAGGGTGTGAGGAAAGAAGAAAACCCACAGGTTTCTTACAGGTTTTTATTGCCTTCAGAACACGTTGGATGTCTCAAAGAGCGAAGCGAAGTGCTGCGGCAGGTGACAAAGGTGACAGGGTGCGGCCATGGCGGGAGAGGTGCTGCTTGGCTGTGGGGGCCGGCGGTGGGAAGGCAGCAGACCTGGAGCCACTGCCATGACAGGGCCATAAACTGAAATGAAAACGGAAAAAAAATGAAGAGTGTAGAAAACATCAATTTTAAGAGACCCGACCTAACGCGGACTTGACTATAAAAAGCAGCTCTCCATGGAGAAGCTGCTGGGCTGGCACACGGTGGTCACTGGCGGGGTGGGAAGCAGAGCGTAAGCAGAAGGAATCAAGGGTTTGGGTTTTTTTCTTCTTTTTTTGTTTTTTTCTTTTTAAGTAGCTTTAAACCTTACCCATTCCTGAGGGAAGTAATTGCAGGAAATGAACGAGCATCAAGAGATACCGTTTTAAGCTGTGCATACACGTAAACAAGTGGTTTATTAAAAAGAAAAAAAAAAAACACCCTTGTGCAATATAACAAAGTATTTCATACAAATTCCACATCTTACCCCTCCTTACGTAACGGGCGTAGCTGGCAGGATCGTGGCAAATTAGGTCAAGCTGTACCCAGATGAGGGATTAGACGAGGAGTAGTTTAGAAATAGCTGAAGACACTGACAGGGCTGGAGTGGAAACGTCGTCGGGTTACTCTGAAGAGCAGCGAAAGAGAAAGAAATCGCCGATAACGCAGAACCGTGTCCCTCGCCACCAAGGCTGGAGGGAGAGTTAAGCAAACCTGCTACCGTAAACAACCTGCAGGCTTTCACAGCTGTAAGGGAGCGCTAGTGCTGATTTTCTTGGCTGGCAAGGAATGAAACAGAGAGAAAGTAAGCGTTGCAATGCTTCCATGTTTTTTTCATAGTAAGTGAGATGTGCTGGTGAATTAAAGCCAAGTGTCATAAACCGAAGGCACACTTTTTTACCTTTGAAAACTATTGGTATAGGATAAGCAACAGCGTAACGGTGCTGACTAATATAAATAGGAGGTAGTTGCAGACCTGAAGCAGAACCACCCAGCACAGCCCTGCTCTGCAACAGAAAGCAGGATTTCTCTGAAAATGGGAAGAAGCAGGAATAGCAACATAAATAGGGCTGAGATAATTCAGAGCAAAGAGGAAGCCAGGAGTCCTATTCTTAGAAAGGGTGAGAAACAGTCTGCTTGCACAATTCAGATTGCCTTATCTTTTCAGTTTTCTTTAAATGATAATGCAGTGAGTATTTGTCATTGGGCTGTGACTAATCACAAAATCCACCGCTCAGCTGCATTAAAACAAGCACATACTCAGACCAATAACACTGTAACACGAAAAATTGAATTTACGTATTCCTCCAAAGCAATGGATGAGACTAATAAATGCCTGTGGAATTTGGGGAACTCACAGATTTCCGAAACAAAAAAAAACCCCAATAAATACCAGCTACTTAGTGGTGACTAATAAAGGTGAATAATTTTAGACTCTCCCAGAGACCTCTTTAAAAAATCATCCTATTTAGTGGAAGATAATATTGTAGAATGACAGATTTTCTCAAAATTTGAGGGCAGTAGCTTGATAAATAGTGTGAGCTAATTATAAAATGTTTTTCCTAAACCCTGGAATTACAGTGAGTCAGTCTCTGGCAACATCCCCATTGGTTCCACTGCTTTATTGTGTTCTTTACATCTCCAGAGGTAGTCTTTATCCTGCACATTGTAGCAAATAATAAAATCCCAAGTACAGAGAAGTAAAAATAACCGAGATTTTACTGCACAGTATCTGCAAAACGCAAGGGCACAGCGAAAACAGCTCGACATGCTTTTGTTAACGCATTCATCTTTCCTTTCAGCTTATAAATCTGTCTTCCGGCTCATCTGTCAGATTTGTTTCAAGCGATCAAACCAAACATGCTCTTTTCTTAAAAAGAAAACAACAGCATTTCTTAGACTTACTGCTGTAAAAGAATTCCAGGAAATGCTGCCCAGAAAACCCATTTGGCTGCCTCAGCTATCCAAGAATATTTTTAATGGGGAAAAGAAGAACATTTTATAAGAATATTCTTTTTTTAATGTGAAATTCCATCTGTTTGACAAACCTATCTGGAGGAAGGCGGCTCTCTCAGGAGTGGATAGTCTGACTGAGACACGGGAGTCAACAATCCTAAGATTCAGATTCTCTTTCCAGCTCCCCATCAAAGCCATCGTGGGTAATTTTGGTAGCCACTACTATGTGGCTCCCTACACGTAAAATAAGAATATGTATCCATTTTAAAAACTTCTGCCTTGATTATCCCTTAATCTGCACCTTTAAAAAAATAAGATTCAAGTGGAACTTGTGCAAAATACCACAAAGAGTGAAGAAGTGATTTAATCACTTTTTCTCTTCTACCGCTGACCTTCAAATTAAAGGTCTTTGCTGCTCCCTGTGAAGGTCAGATACATTATGCTTCATGAAGGTAACGCACTTTTATTTGCCCTTGTTATGCTTCTCTTTCACTGCTAATTACTACTGTAAATCTGTTTAACCTCTGTTGAAATAATGGCTTATTATTGTTCCGACATCTTTGCTTCTCCTGCCTGATCTGTTCAAACCAATTAAGCAAGAGAAGGTTTCTCAAACACAAGCAGTCCGATGGAGGAGCCAGGAACAAGTGGAGATTTAACTGGGTGTTCCCAAACTTACATGAGAGAGAAAATAAAAACTTATCAGTATACATGTAGCTGGTATACTCGAGGGAAAGAAAATAAAAACTAAAACAAGTAGGGGAATGAATCTTTTCTTACCTTATGTCCTTGCATGCAAACGTTTCAAGTTTTTTATAACTTTCAGATATACGTTAATACAAAAATAATAAATCTGACAGTTCTTTTTATCAGGTGCAGGAGGTGGGGGGAGAGTCTGAATTCTCTTACAGCCCTGTTCTTTTTAACAGTTCTAACAGTGCTTGATCCCGTCACCTTTTTAACCTCCTAACTAAGTTTGAAATAACATATATCATTTTGAGAAAAACTGTAAAAGATTAGAAAGCAGGAGAACAGCGCGAAGCCTGCCAAGAGTGTGGTTTATTTTTGATTGCTCTTGCAAACGTGATACCTAATCTCTTATTTAAAAAAAAAAAAAGTCCCAATTCAGTATAATAGTAATTACTGTGTCCTGAACAGCATAGACTTTCATTGGAAGACACTGTGGAATTTATTTTATGTCAACAAAGCAGAAATAAGGGGATTATAGTAAAGTTACAAATAAGACCTGTTAGGGTTTCCTGTTGATTTTACCTCTAAGTACAGGACAGTCGCATATTATATAATTAATCTTCTTTTCCCTATGGTGTTTTTAAATGTCATAAGAAACTAATTTAAACATCTACTGAATAATCTGGCTAACTGATACGCTTCTTGGCAGAAAGATAAACCTAGGAAATCAGTAACATGCTAGAGGCTTTGCCAGTGGCTTGGCAGAAAGTCATCCACCTTTTCTTGCAGGGTTGGTTTTCTGCCAGAATAGTAACATTAGTTGTTATTGGCGGTGTGTGGGGGGGTGTCTGTCTGTCTGTCTGTCGAGTACTAGTGTGAGGTAAGTGGGCGGAAAGAGGACGTAAGGAAGCGAGTTCTCTGTCAAGGAGCGACCACCTGTTAGAATGGGTTTCCATGTTTCATGGAACCATACCTTCAGTCTTCCATGCACTATTTTAACCATGCCTAAGCGACAGGGAGAAACAGTCGGTGTACACACTGTGAACATCTGTCCTGACGTACAGACGGTTCAGAGCTCACCCATCGTCTGCGCGTGTTGAGTGTGTGCATATGCCTGTTTAAGATCTCACACGGTTTGTAGACAGAGGTTAGGTATCTGCGTAAGATACAATTAATCCTATTATTTCACTGAATTTGACATTTACTTCTGCAAATATTAAACAGGGAAGGTAATCTGAGAAAATGTGACCATGTTATTTCCTTTTAAATGAGTATTGCTTTTTATTCATAGCTATTGTAAGATTAACAGTAAAAGTTAGCTCTGAAAAAAGTCTTTACAACAATTTATGGAGATTAATTTTCCTATTTAGGTAAGTCCAGACATTTACAAGAACAAGTCACTTAAATAAAAATAGAATATAAAGCCTATGTTTAAAACATGGCCTTTATTAATGCTGTCTAGTGAGCTCCATATTTATCTTACATTGAAATAGTTCTGCTTTGCTTAAGAAAAGACAGAAAAAGTGCATTTACAAGAGTACTTTTTCTTTAATTTTCTGCGAAAATGGAAGGAATTGGAATCACAAGTTGACAAATGTTGTAAAATGAAATTTCAAGAAACATCAATTTTAGTAATGCTACGCCATCACTAGTGTTTCGTTCTGACTTTCTGCCGTGTGAACCAGAATATCCTGATATACAGTCTAGAGCATCTATGTTATTACTCTACAGCATATTAAACACAGAAAAAGGGGTTAAGAACCCCTTTCAATGTACAAACATGAATAAAAAAATTGATAAAAAAATCACTTTTATACATAATGTATATGCAAACTGTTTTAAATACATGGTTTTGGAATAGTTATTTACAAACTGTATCTGTCTGTGGGACAATCCACAGACAAAGCATACACAGTTGCTTTACTTTATTGTTGCATCTCAACTTTGGGAGATATAAATTCATTCGGCAGTATAGCAAACATAAGAACTTGTGGCAAAGTATCTTAAGGGCAACCCAATAAATTTTGTTCCTCAAAACAATGTAAGTACTAGGACTGCCAAAGTTTCCAAATAAAGTCATAGTTGAATCCAGATGCCCGCTTACAGATCTATGTGGTGGAGGATATGTAGACAGACCCATCTGAAATACAGGCATGGCTACTGGATAAAACCTCCTTAAGAGCCATAACTGGTAAGTATGTTTTATCGAAAGAGTGAACTAACCTAGAATTTTTTTTCCAATTTTATTAATATTTTAAAAAATACATAAAAATACAACATCCAATGTCTGAATAAATATATTTAACAAGTTGCAAGATACCTTATTTTACACAAAAATTTCAGCTTTAGAAATCTTGTTAAATAACTTCATTGTTGTTATATATTTCATTTTTCGTCTTTTTGTAACAAAATAAAAACTCTGAAATTACATAGAAAAAAGACAAAATATTTTTGTCAAGGGATAAGATAGTCCACTGAAAACCTATTCACAATTCCACTGTAAACATTAATAAACATTAAAATATTTGCATAATTGTGTGCTCAAAAATCCTATAAAAAGTGGAAGACTTATTACAACTGTAGTTTTCAGTCAACTACACTTCCTTTCACAATTTATTTTGTCCCATTTACACCTTTAAAACTGGGCACATTGCTGAACATATACTTTGGCAGTTCTGTATAGCAAGTGCTTCCACAACGAGGAACTACTCACCAAGAGTGAACGTACAGCTCGGTGAAAGTGCAGCAGTTACTCAATTCTTTTTGATAATACTCTGATGTCTGCTTGGTGCACTTGCTTTTCTAAGATCTCCCTAGAACACCTGAATGCTTCATTGGACATAACTTTTCAAATTTGATAAGTGCCCTTTCTCTGCATTAACAAAAAAAAAAAAGAAAAACAAAAACAAACACAATGACAAGCATGTCACATTGTGCCTACAAACCTTCAGTTACCAATGAGCTTAATTTCTCTGAACAGTAAATTAAACAGAAGAAGAGGGTAGGAGGGGAGAACAGGTACAGTCCAGCAGTGGAAGTGTGTACAGAATATACTTGGCAATGTCAAACCAGTTGAGTGCTTTCTGTGGTTGAATTTCAGGATTTATGTCCATGGGAGCAAGTTGCTGGCAAGGCAGAGAAATGTGTATCACCTGCATTCTACAGCAAGCACGTTTTGTGGAGGAGAAGATGATGATGGACTCATTCCAGTGTCTGATGAAGCAGATGACATGGATGCTCCTGTATGTGACACTGAACATAGAGAACAACAGATCAGCATCGGATTATCAAAGTACGCGTCAGAATGAAGGTTTCCTTGGTTATTAGGTTGTTTAAAAGACCTCAAAGAAGTGGCACAGTCACAGAAAACCGATACGGATTTTTTGTCAATTGCTTTAACTGGATGAGTAACCTTACCCTTTCTGCATCACAGACCAACTGAAAAGATAAATCAGATGAATCATTACGCTGACTGAAAACTCAGACTGAGCTCGCACTCGGAAGTCCAAGTTTCTAATACACAATTATAAAGCAGTCAGTGAATGCACTTGTTGGGTTCAAGTTCTGAAAAGCCACAAATATTCTTTCTAAATATGTATACATACGAACAGATGAGAACACTTTTTTTTTCTTCTAAAAATACTATCAGTTAAACTCAAGTTACTTTGAGTTATGTATTTTCAAGAAAATTGATTTCTCATGGGAAGCATAAAGCAAATCTGAAAGTTACCTTCTCTGTCTTTCTTTTTTAATCGTTTTCTTCTCCTGTCTATGGTTGCTACTTCAGACTTCAAGGACATGTAGTATTTTCGTATTTCCTGTAGTTTTTCTTGTAAGAAGGAGATCCTTTCAGTGCTGCTCATATTGTCTAGTTCATCTTAAAAGTGGGAGGAAAAGAAAAAATAGCTTCATCGAGGTGATTTTAAACAAATGAATGCAATTCTTAAGAGTATACAAGATGCAGCATGAAAGATAACACGCTTCCATAACTACGCCAATAAAAGGCCTGCACCTAAATCAGAATCCCCAAATTTGCACATTTTTCTTTCAGAACAAATTTTCTTGTAAATTCTCTCTGATCAAAGTCACTTAAAGAATTCTTACTGAGCTGAAAACTCCATTTGTATACTCTAGGCGAAGCATTCTGGTGGTGGTGTTTCTCTCTGTGTTTATCCTTCTCTCCATCTTTGATGTGAGGCGAAATCACTCTTGCAGGTGATCGGGAAATCTTCTGTGGTTTGGATGCATTTATGTGTTTTACAGGAGTACATTTACTTGAACTGTCCAGGACAGGAAGGTCTTCACTGTCACTACTTTGTCCTGCAGTAAAAGAAATGTGTTTGGACTTCAAAAAAAACCCCCGACTTTTTAAAAATTGTAGTTATAGTCAGAAAAAATGATGAAGAAAAAAACTGTTCCTTCCTCAGAAGATCCCAGAACACAGACAAGGAAAAACCGTCCCAGATTCAATGTATAACCTTATCAGACACAACGTGCGCTGAACTCTCAAGTGTACTGATCGTTAATGCAGAAGTGAAGGGCCTTCAGTTAAAAAGCAATAGTCAAATTTTCTTACAGAAGCAATAAAGAAGCTTATTAAAATAGGAATATTAGAGCACTGATAAGCTACCTTATGTCACATATTTTGGGGTTCCAATATAAAGCAGACCCTAGAATCCCTTTTTTAAAGATTAAAACTCTATTAATATAGGTAGGTAGCACATGATTGTGTATTGTTACCAAACTGCTTTACACATATAAAGGAACAGTTCTGAAACATGACTAAAAGCATAAAAGCTTTAACATGTAACAGAAAATTTTAACCTGATATATGCAAATATTTTAGATTCCCCACAATAATTGCCAAGTTTTACATGAGCATGTTAAGTATGTCTGAATATTGTATGTCAGGTAATTAATATTTTACTTCGGTGTTTAAAAATTATAACAGTGCTGCCACAGGGTCTAAATATATTGACTCATTCAATACAATGATCACCAAAAATGAGCTTCAGAAACACAAAAATCCAGATTTCTATAGCACGTTAAAAATAGTCACATACTTGACATGAACACATACAAGATTTCTTTTGCTGAAAAGTTGTTCTTTAGCATCAAACATGTTTTCTGGACTACATAAACGCACTTCTTCCCATGAGAAACACCTATCGTAAAACTTTAAAGGAGATGCTTCTATTAAGAACAAGCTCCCCTCTCCCAAAATCATAACCAACCCAATATATAAAAATCAGCATAATTGTAAATATTTGGTAAGTGCTAATATACACAGTTATTAAATTTTTTCCTAAAGAAGTAATTAAAAGTAGCCAAGAGATTTCCTAGTAACACTGCTACCCCGCAGCTGGTAAGTTCTCTCCAGTCAACAGCCAATAATAATGATGAATAATAATGAAAAACCCTGACAAGGAAGTCCCATCCAACAGGAATACTGGGTAACAGACCAGTGGGCCCTTAGATGTGTTTATAGCACAGCATAACCTTCCCCCTCTCCCCCCCCCAGGAACGTACCTGTTCCATTCTTTTCATTTTTGGCTGCAGCACTTGTTCGCTTTGGAGTACGCTTTTGTTTTTTTGCCAATGTTCCACTATTGCTATCACTGGGTCTTTTTTGACCTAAATGAGAAGAAGAAAAAGACAAGACACCTCAAATATTTCTGCTACTAACAAGCTGCTCTTATAAGCAACAAAGAAATTTAAAAGCAGAAGACAAAACAAACCGGTCATTTTTAGCAAAGTAACACCAGGCTTAAGACGACTTCAGAAATCATTACAGCAGAGAACGACTTTTCACAGGAAGCACTCACCTTTCTCTCCAATCTCTCTTTCTTGCACGGCTATACTACAATTGCTTGACGTAGTACTGGCTTCAAATCCGTTAGCAGACTCGCTTTCACAGAGACCTTCTTGAGACTCTTCTGCCACGCTGTCGACTTCAATAGTCATGTCGCTTTCACTCTTGATACTGCGGGATTCATCCTGACTAAGAGTAAGAGGTGAAGCCACTGAAAAGCTTGACTGGACGGCAGAGGGTAAGGCAGATGGATTTGGATTTGAAGCATTAGGGTCCGGCTTTTCTGATATTGTGTCCTCACTACTGCTCTTCTCCTTTTCATCCAAGTCATCCAAGTCTACTTCATGGCAGAGCAAAGTTTCAGGACCAATGTGAGGCATGGCATCATCCTCATCTTTTAAGGGAACATTCTCATTTTCTTCAGATGGACGTTCGAAGTTCTCATTCCTCAGCTCTTGACTGTGCTGAACCGATTCTGCCACCAGGGATGGCATTTCCTCATTTTCAGTCCTGAGGGACTCTTCAGCATTCAGCCCTCTACATTCCTCTGCTCCAGTACATTCATTGGTCCTCTCTTCAGATACGATATTTGGCACTTCCATCTCACTCTCTCGTCGATTTCTCTTCTCAGGTGATGCCTGTTCCAAAGTTTTCCTTTTCAAAAGCTTCTTATCTTTTGTAGAAGGCTCTGTTTCACTTTCAGTAGTGCTGGAAATCTCTTTACAGTCCAAGGAAGACATGTCTAACCTTTCAGGTTCTGCAAGAGATTCATTTGCCACCTCTTCTTGGCTTCCTGGTGAAATCTTTGCATTCTCTGAACAGGGATCTTTTGTCTTGCTCCTTCTCCCTTTTCCTTTAGGTGATTTTTCAGCCTCTCTTTTGATTTCTTCTATTTGTTCTGTTTTATTTCCGAAAATCTGAACAATTTGCTCACTTTCTTCAGCTTCCAGTTTCAGTGTTTCTAATGGCTGTACTTGAGTCCTGTCATTTTCTTTCAATGCATGAGGAATCTTTGGGTTTTCTTCATCTAGCTTCTCATCATGTAGTTTTTCACTTTTTTCCAGTTCTGAAGTTTCTGGAGAAAATTCTTCATTCAAATTCTTTTCAGATGATTCATCTGCTTCACTATCAGATGAGCCAGAGTCTGCAAAAAATTTTAAAAAATAAGGAAACAGCACCCTAAATCATCCATTTCAGCACAATTTCTTTTTTCAACCACATAAAACCTTTTTGTCAGTAATCTATGGTATTAACATCAGTTTACAATAGACAATTTCAAACTTAAAAATTCTGCGTTTTTCAACACACTTATTACAGTTCTTATTTTTACTCAAAATGTTTATGAAACTACAATAGTAGTAGTACTTCTACTATTTCCCGAATAAGCCAATATAAACAAATTACAGTTTATAGTAGGGAAAATACTTTCACAGATTCCCACGATCTACCTGGGGGTAACGCCTCCTCCACCTGACATTACAAGAACAAAACCCAAGCCTCCTCCCCTCCACGCACCCCCAAACAGAAAGAAAAAAAAACCCTTCTACACCACAATATGGACATTTCATCGCTAAACTACTGTATGAATCACGCACCATAGACAGAGCAAGCATTGTTGCGTTACCAGAAGATTACTCAGGGACCTGTACTAAAAGGAGACAGTGATTTCACTTCAGTTCTTGTTCACAGAGGCTTAGAAATACCAAAAATATTGCTGTCATTTGTATGTAATTAACAACTCTGCTGGATGATGCAGTACTGAGGTTGAGGACTTAATTACCACAATAAAGGCTATCATTATGCCACTAGATTTGGTCCGCTCATGATTAGGACTGAAAGGCTCTGGCTAAAGAATATGGAATGACTTGCACAGTCATTTCCATGCCATAGCTCTTCTATGAGCAAACTGTGCTCCTCAGCAGTGTCAGCTCAACTACTTCCTCAATAAAATTCACAGGGAGAAAAAACAAAACAAAACAAAAAAGTAAAAAATAAAAATCAAACCTCTTTTCAAAAAGGTACTGAAAAAACCTCAAAAGCATACACAGGACTGAGATCACTCACCGTTTGATCCTCTATCAGAATCAAACATTCCTGAGCTACGTCTCGTCTGCCTGCGAGGTGTTGCTAAAATCAAAATCGAAAGTATTAATTTTTATAGAGTAAAATCTGCACCAAAAATGTGTTTTGTTGTATTGCTTGAACACTGACTGGTTAAGTAGGACTTTAAAGCTGCTGACAGCACTGTGTTCGCTGAAGTTGTCATATTAATGCACCGCATTACATCACTGTTTACATGCACTTCCATGCCAGACCACGAGTGCACCAGATGTACCTTCCGTTCCATTTGGTAATGGTGAGGAATCTGACAAGTTGTTCCGTGCACTTCTGGCTCCTGATTTACCTTCACTATTAGGTGTTTTGGATAAACTGCAGGTTGTGTTTGATGGAAGAGTAGATTTCAGAGGGGGTCGCCCACGCTTTGATTTTTGTTTCTCTTCATCCTTCTTCTCATCCTTTTCACTGTCGTCTTTATTCTGAGGAGGGGGGAAGAAAAAAGAATTTTTATTAGTATGTTTCCCTGCTGTGATCATCAAACCTCTTCTCCTTTTGCTCTACACTTCTATTGAAAAACTAGACTGTGGACTGAATAACTTTAAAAAACAAAACAAAACAAAAACCCAGCGATAGTAGTAAGTATTGTACCACAAGGAACTTATTGAAATAACCATTACTTTTGTTTTTTTCTTCTGTTTTCTCTTTGGTCCTCCTTTGTCCACAGGCCAGATAATCCGATCGGCTTTCACCCATTCATCGTATCTAGAAGTAAATAACAGCACACTGTTACTACTGCATATAAAGAAGTTTCTTGCAATATGAGACTTAAAAGACTGAATTACAGAAAATGTTTATTAAGGAGAGGTAGGAAAGCAGAGCATATATTTACAAACACATGCAGTATCTGGCATTAGAAAGAAGAATTATATTTCTAACCCATAAAAAAGATTTATGGGATGGGGGAATGGAGGTGAAAACTCCCTGCCTCTTGCTAGCAAAGCACTGGAAGTCAGGGGACTCAGTCAGCTATAAAGCTTGTCAATTATTTCACATGATATACAAAAGTCAGTTTTCACCACACTATGAGTCAACAGTAAAATATACCTTTTTTTTTTTAAAAGGAAAAGTTTTTCAATTATAGGAACAAACTGTATGAGATTCTGAAAAGCACAGATATACTACTAGTGCTCCTCAAAATCTCCAGAGTTATTAATAAGATAAAGGGACACATGTAAGTATTTGGGGGATATCTCCAACACACATAAACTTAGTGTAGCCACATAAAGAAATTTCCTTCGTTTACTTTGAAAAATATGGATTTGGCATGTCTCAAGTTATAGACCAGAAGTGTGGTATTTTAAAAAATTACCAATTTTGTGATATTTTTGTTTATATAGACAATCACAACGCTTTTAGCAATAACAACAAGAAGCCACTCCTACAGCCGTATTGAATATAAAGTGTGGCTGCAAGAAAAGCATTTGATTCATTTTTTTCTCTAATTCTTTGTTGCTTAGCCCTCTCCTACCCTTTCTACATGTAACAACCGTTCTTTATAATCACATTTAACACTGAATACAAGAATAAATCTTGTTGCCAAAATTTCAGTCCTTGATACTCTTAATTGTGGATGTCTTCACCATTACCAGTGACTCCCTTTAAATAAAAGTCTGATGCTGCTAACACTAGCTGACACAATAAATTACAGGGACACTCCTGTGAGGAGTGAGGATTCCTCACTTTAAGCAGGATGGGAACTTGGAAACATACAAGTAAGTACATTCTGAGATTTCAATGCAATAGTGTCATACCACGAACAAAACAACTAACACTGAAAAATGTAACAGAGTCAGATCCTGTTATCTTGTTGATAATTCAATTCAGAGCCAAGTCACTAATTATTTCTCTTTTTTTTTTTCTTAAAAACAAAAATTCTTTTGCAAATAATCCTTTTAACAAACAAAGAAATGAAAGGCAATTTGTTCTCCTCACCTTACATTCCAACCATAGTAATGAACTAAATATAAAACCTCTCCATCATCAATTTCTGTGCTTTTAATACTGGCTTCATAAATTTTCTGAGTCTTTCCACGTCCATATTTTACTTTCACTTTGGTTCCAGTGAGGCAGGGTTCTGCGTCCTCCTCATCCTCTTCACCGTCTGATTCTCCTTTGTTCTCAATTTCCTCCCTGCAGTAAAGTGTATTTGAAATGCCCACTGATTAATGACAATCAAAGTTTTAATATTTAACTGGTGTAGCCAAGCTACTACAAAAGAAAAAGGCTGCAACAAAAATTCTTCTCGTTTTCTGCATCCTGCGCTGCCTCCAAAGCTAGTGCAATATCCAGAAAAATTATATTATATTTTAAACACAATTTATTAGATGTACAACTACTTCAAAGCTTAAAGCTTTTTTATTTAATGAGTATTTTGATAATGCAAAAAGAGGAATAAGTTAACTCAGTGTTTGGCTCCTAAGTAAGACAGGAAGAACTAACTTCAGTTTTTAAAATATACTTGATTTTGACAAACTATGTTAAAAAAAAAAAAAGAAAATTTTCTTCTACAGTTTGCTTAATAGGCTACAGTTTACTACCAGGGCTCAGTAAGTCTCGATCGCCATCACAGCAATCCTCTCATGGATACAAACACCATTCCATTGGAAAAGCAGTTGACTACAACAGTGTTTAACTAAGCTTAGAAGTGTCTACACAGCTCTTATTAGCTATATTTACCTCTTATGAGCTATATCTAACATTTAAACATTCTATTTAAACATATTTTCAAGACTTACAATCTAACCTATTTCTACCTGTACTTCTCCTTTCCCTATTTTTAGGGTGAATTTAGCATACTGTTAAGGTTAAACTACAAAAAAGTCACCAAGAAAGAAAATACTGAAAAAGACTATGGGTTTGCTTTTAATGAAACAGATTTGCTAGCCTTCAGGGAAAGATGAACTATCTTCTTGTGGCAAACAATTAAAAGAAAGACGACAAGCACCATCCGCACCACTTAAAGAGAACTCTTAAGTCATCTGACATACCTCTGCAACCTGCTGCACACCCACACTGAACCTTCATTTGAGGCATTCCTGCATGCTATGGTGCACCACAAGATTTTTTTTTTTCGGACTGCACAGTGACACTTTCTTTAAAATAATTGTGTATTGTTCCCACTCCTCAAAGCTCTTTAGAAGAAAATATGCAATTACCCTATCAGGCTTTATTCAGTATCAACTTGTGTCCACACCACTTAGCCACATGGACAAGAAAAAAAAAGTAGGAAAACCAGCTTAAACAGGTAAGACATTGCCCTTGACCACAGCCAAAGTTAGCTAAGAAGAGGTCTACTCTGGTAATAAATTAGTCACCTGCTCACAATTCATTTGTAACCAGGACTATAAATCCAATTCAGCTTGTCAAGCTTATTTTCTGGATGCTCTTTTCCCTTTGCCCTTCCATCTCTCTCCAACTCCTCCTCTTCAACCTACCTCTAGGTTCATTCAAACTCCCTCTTTCCTCCTCCTTTGCTTTATTAGCTGACCCCCTGCCTGCAATACATCAAGTAACAACAAGAACAAGCAAGCTGTAGATTCACCAGCCATCACTAAACACTTAAGCAAAAGCATGTGAGAAGAAAGGGTCTTTTCTCCATTTATATTTCAGCTGCCCATGAGTCTGCCCAAACAGTTGCTCACTATCCATACGGCACCTGGCATACGTATAGCCTGCTCTCCTTGGTGTCTGTACGTACCAGTGTGATAAAAGACCAACACAACCTTGGCAAGACCTTCAAGAAAATGAAAGTGAAAAATACTGTCTGGCATCTACCAGAAAAAGATGCTTCCATAAAGTACAGTAGACTCTACCCTTTCCTGTCTGGCTGAGTGAATTAGTTTCCCCAACTTCCACATTTTGGAAACTGGTCAGATCTCCAATTCTGTGTATACTCCTGCTTGGAGTATGGCTCAAGCACGACACAGACATACTTGTAAAGTGACACAAGTTAATGTTTACCTCTCCCTCTGCCTCTCTTCCTCTTCATCTGACTCTTTATCAGAATCCTCCTGTTTTTTAATTTTTTTCTCTTTTTGCTTTGGTGTACTTTTTCTCCCTAATGGAGTTTCATTTTCTTTCTTTTCTGCATTCTCAGGTGTTTCCTCTATATCTTTGTTTTCTTTGTTACTGTCTTTTAATTTCTCTTGTGTTTTATCCTCTTCACTGTCTTTTTTAGCAGGGGTTGCATCACGGGCAAGTCTTCGTCGTCCCTAGAACAGAAACAACATCAGTTTAACGACTCCTGTCAGTTGTTCTCTTGTATAGCCTCTCCAAATCTCAGCTGAAAGTGAAATACACTATTCCTACACAGAAGAAAGGCTAGAGACAACACCAAAAAGCAAAATACTCTAAAATCTTAAGATAACAGCTTAAAGTCTTGTTATCGAGGAAAAAAGCAAAATAAAGCCATTCTCCTTGGTTTGGAATAACGAGGATGAGCTTCTGATTAACTTCTGGAGGATGTCAGGACAGTCATTTAGACCTGTAAGGTCTGTTGCCCTGACAGAAAGGGCCAAAATTCCTTGCTCAACTACAGCAACAGCATTAATTAATGTGCTTGTATAGGACTACTGAGAGAAGGCATCTTCCGTTCAGCATCTTCAATCCTTGAAAGCCACCTGTTGATTTCACAGAGCAGAAATTTGTCAGCTTTAGAAAATCCATAAGTATCACATTTTTAAAAGGTACTTTGAGTAGCCAGACAACCGCTGTCCGGGACTATCTGCGACTGGTAACTTGGAGGATCTGGTAACTTGGCGATCTAGTACAGGTTTATCATTTTGCTATTAAAAATCTCTTGTATAGGGTCATTGCTTTCTAATCAGAACATTTAAAATACATTATGAATGCAAGATTAATTATTTGGAGGCCATCCAAAGACAACAGTAATGAAGGCACTATAATAATTAAAATTCACAGTAGTGTAATGGTAAATACTTTGGAAAAATAATCATTCATAAGTAGATAGCTGGTGACTGGATTAATAAAGTAATAAACTGCATAATCAAATAGTATTTAAATATTAACAAATTAACATAGACAATGATAAAAAAGACAAAAAATTCTTCCTTTATCCTCTCACCAGTTTTCTCCAAAAACAAAAAAAAAATGAACAAACTAACAACAAAACTAATGTCATCCCAGTAAGTTCATGAAGGCTGATACAGCTTGGAAAAACCACTTGCAGTTAGATAGAAATATAATATATAATACAAATCTAAACTTATGCTTACAGTATGTCTTTTCATCTATTAGTTTAAAGGCCAGATACTTGCTTGTAAAGCTGGTGTGCAAGCAGTACTTTAATAGAATTACATTTTAGTTGAACAGAATCCTTACAACTGGAACAATTTAAAAAGTAGCAATTCCTTGTCCTTCAGTAATCATGCTCTGTTAAGGAACACAAGATGTCCTTTTCACAGAATTAACAGGAGTGCTACAGAGCACTAAGCCAGTCATACTCCAATACCTTAAAAATATTCTTGTACTCTCCATCAGGTTTAGTATCCACTAGCGGATGGGTCACTGGTCTATCTATGTAACTACTAATACAACCCTCATCTCTACAGCATTCAAAGACAAAGGAAGACAAAACTTAAGTGTTCCTCTACTTTTGTCTACACACTGTAAAACTGCAGTGTGTCTTTTATTAAAAGAAGAGATACTGTGATAAAAACCAGTTCAGAGAAATGGGTCTTCCTTTGATTCTTAAAGCTGCACCAGTCCCTTGATACTCCTGCTTCTTGCCGGAAAGCTCCAGGTACCGTGTGCCTGTAGAAATTCTCACCCACAACCAAGACCGCCCTGCTGAGTTTCACCGTTGTGATGATATACAGCTCTCAGTAGCTCTCAAGCCATCCCTGAATCGAAACATGTCTGACATCCAACACAGCCTGAGCAAATCCCATGGTTCAGAATATGAAGAAATAATCAAAACTGATTCTATTCACAGGTAGAACATAATTAACAGTTAACACCAACTCTGCATTCACAGAACCCTGTCCTACGCTTGTACAAGTACGCCAATTCAAACGTACAATCACTACACAAGGGAAAACTCATTATGTAAACTGTTCACTATACAAAGGGGTTTTGTTAAGCACTAAATAGAAATCAGTTCAAACCACTTACCCTTGGGGATCTTAGTTCTATTTCTTCTTTTTCGCTTTCACTGCTGGAAAAATTTTCTTCTGCTTCTTTTTTAACTTCTGTTGGGGGCATTTTTTGTTCCTCTTTTACACTTTCCTCCATTGGTTCCACGTGTTTCTGTATGTCTTCTACCACTTTTGGTTCATTGTGATGGATGGTCCTAAACTGAATATTTGCAGAACGGCAGTACTCTTCAAAACCATAAAGATACCTATAGATACAAATAAAGTTTCATTTATATTTCAGGTTTTATTTTCTATTTATTGAAGTTCATAAAATGTATTTTCTTGCTCACAGAAAGGCAAGAGAAGCAGTAACTTCGGGGGGGGGGGGGGGAAGAGGAGGGGGGAAACACCAACAAAACACACCAAAACCCAAACTCAAGTAACAAATAAAAAGTCAGAGAAGATTTTGAAATGAAACAATTATGCACACAAGTCAAATGGTGAGAAAGAATACACACAGGTGCTTCCCACAAATTTAACTTCATCCCCATCCAATTAAGAATTCATGACAGTAAAGCCTAAGAACATGTACGCTGTTTAGCAAATGCATGATGACAGCTAAAATCAGCCTTGTATTAGAATATGGGCATACAAACAAGGTACCACACAGTGACAAATTGCCATGCATCAGCTTGTTCTCCGGCAACTGCCTGTGTGCACAATCTAATCCAGTTATAGGTGAGAGAAATATGAACTAGCTTATTCATCAAAGAATAAATACGCATGTTACAACATACTATCATGTGTCCATACAACATCATCATTTCCACTGTAACAGCAACCTAGTACATATTTACCAATTACTCTTTTTAGGATAAATACTCTTCTCTATAAAATACAGACCTTAAATATGTGCCCAGTTCAAATCCCACTGAAGATAGTCTGAATATTTTCATCTTCATCAACATTAACATGAGTTGAGTCATTAGCCATCCCTATTCAATCAGCCAAATTTCCTTAGGTTCGAGTCAAGAGAACCTCATTCTTCCCTTTTACTCAAAAAGCCCAATTGTTTCTCGTCAAACTTCCAGGAGGATAAATAATAAAAATAATTTTTATTTAGAAAACGAGCTTGAAAAGTGTCATTCCTAAAAGGTTTCCATTTCAAAAGTTAAAACACAACTGAAAACCAGGGGTCAGAATAAAAAGATTTATGCATTTTTTCATTACAAGCAGTCATTTTACTACTTAATACTGTCACATCCACCATAGCAATGTACACAGTTATGCCCTAAAGCCATTATTCTACAGATTCCACAAAGATGATATTTAAATATGCAACCAGAAACACGTTTATCAACATTTTTCAAGAAGAAACTGGTATAAAATTCTTCTCACTGCATGCAGCATCTACAGACTGAGGACAGAGTCTTGTTAATCACCACAAATTGCAAAGCTGCATTTGCCGAAGCTTTTTTTATAAATTTCATTGTTGTACTCTGAAATGGCATCATCACATGCTGAAAGTGAATGCTTCTTGATAAGAAAATGAGCAGAATTCTAATGTATTAGAGCACCAGGAACTTACGCAGCCCTGAGCAGTCCCTCCTTTCCTCCACCATTTCAATCCTCAGCACTGGAAAATGCTCAGAACTGCTCGTTAACTGAAGAATGTCAACTACTGTTTCACTAAACTATCAAAAACTGCTTGAATATTGTACATGCTACCAAGAAAAAGGAAACATATTTTCACCATTATACAATACGAGGACTTACTTTCTATAAGCAGTTTTTACATTGTAGGAAGCAGCCGAGTTCAAAATAGGAATGCCAAGGTCCATATAAATTTGCTTCCATACAGCACCACTCTCAATCTTTGGGGGGAAAAAAAAAAAGAAAAAAGAAAAAAAGGAAGTTTTCAGGTTTTGTTAACCAAGAACATTAAGGAATGATATCTAACACAGCCGCAAGCCGCAGCCTTTAAGAATGAATAGACATATTTAGTTCAGGAAGCATCCAACACTTACATTGTCACACCCACCCTGCTGATATACCAGTCTAAAAAGTTTGAAGAGATTAAGGTCCTTGTAGCCCAGAACAGGTGGTTTATTGATAGGAGTACCTAAATAAAACAAAACCAGAAATAAGAAGTTATCACAAAGAACAGCAAACTGCTTCTTCCATTCCTTTAGCACACATTTGATTACTAATATCTTTCTACATTTTAAAATCTGTATTTAATAGTTCTAAGATACGTCACAAGTCCGTAGTTTCCAACCACCAATTAAGGCTTCACCCTCTTTTGAATGCATCGCTTATTTCTGGGTGGTTTATTAGCATACTGGCACCAGCTGCCTGATAACTGTGATTTCTCGACCTCCTTTTCAGATTTGTGCAATAACCCTCATTCAATTGCCTGCATCCCACTGTTCCTCTCTTGAGCAGGGGGGACAGCCAGAATTGCAGCAAGCTCTACAGAACGCCTGACGAATGCTGGAATATAGCAATGTGCGAAGAGATTAACTCAAAACACTGTGGGGTCTGAAAGGAATGGGGAAGAAGAAGGACTGTTGGATTAGAAAAAGATACACAGGCAAATTGTCAGAATGTGAAAAAGCACAAAGCCCTAACAGGACATGAATATTTGGGACAGTTCTGGGGGAAAAAAAAAAAAAAAAAAAAGAACTCAAATCACATGAGCAGCAATGATACAAAGAACAACAATTAATTGCAAAAGGAGAAACCAAAAGTGACCTGGGGCAAGTGGCTGCGTACGTAGACAGTATTCCTCCTAGCAAGGAAAAATATCAAACCTCTTCCCTGCTGCTTCTCATCTTCATGCAATTATATTTGGAAACATGAATATAATTTTATAGGACTTTGGGAATACTGTCATGATTACACGAATCAAAACATGCATACTGAGAGAACAGAATGTAGAACAAATCTCGTGGGAACAGAAATCTTGCTATAAGGACAGAGAAAAAAAACCAAAAAGTAGACAGGCAGGGGGAAAGACCCGGTCCTGAAGAAGTCCTGTACAATGCTCAATCGACATACTAGCTCAAAGAATAGTTTCTGGACTGTGTCTGCAAATTCAGTGCACAAATGCTTTTTTCTTTTGCCTCTGGCATGTCTCTGACATGATCCCTGTTTGGTTTGTAGTCTAAGAGTGCTTAAGAAAGGGAGTGAGGAAGGAGGAAAACAGGAAAGGGGGAAGAATCAGGCTACTAGAAAAGAAAGAAAATTGTGGATTAGTGCAGCAGCATAGGGATTTTTTTTCCCCCAACACAGCCTCTCACTCCCCCAAGGCAGGTTATTCTCCAGAAACGCTCGTTATACACAGGTGGCCTCAGAATTATATTGGATGAGCTCCAGTATACTTTGCTATAATACATGATCAATTTCTAAACCTGTGATAAGCACTGGCAATATCTCATTAACAGGGACGCAGAGCCTCTTTTACAAAGGTAACTTGATTTCTGCCCCCCACCCCCACTTTTAAAACCCAAGGAAAAAAAAAAAAATCAGGGAAATATTTGGATGCTACATGTACTTTACATTTTCCTCTTAGCTCTGGTTATTTCAAATTCAAGTACATAAGCAGTTGCTGTACTATATGCTGCTATGGAAATATCATTCAGGTAACTTTTGTCAAGGAAGAAGAAAGAAAAAAGAAGTAAAAAGGCAGTAGTTGCACTTGTAATCTACCTCCACCAACGTTCTTGCGGGATTAACACGGTATTCAAATTGAAATAGTGAGTTCATGAGTAAAATGAATAAAACAAATATACTCTAAAACATAAAACTCTTTCCAAGCTTAAATATCCTTTAAAAAAAAAGGGGGGGGGGACACGACAACAGGACACAGGGGGTGCAGCCAAGGAACAGAAAACCTTCCATTTTAGTGTCAGTCTCATCACAACTGCAAATGTGAATGGCTTATGCAACAGCAGTTCTCCCAAGTCAGCAGGTACATCCTGCTCTCTATACATAGCGCACGCACTTCCAATATAAGTCTTACACCAGGACTTTAACTATTCCAATTAATAACAGTCTCACCTAATTCTGTAAAGAGGAAAAAAAAATAAAATATGCTATTTTCTTGTTCTAGCTACTGGACAAAGTAAAATCTTTTAAGTTGTCTCTTCAGGTGAGTATCACTGCTACATCTGCGCATGATTAAGACAGCTCTGCAAGGAGACTCGAAGATGGCACACCTCCCATTCTCTGCTGGTTGAGTTTCACCATCCATGAATAGCCTCCTCAGGTTCCAGCCTGAGATTAACAGCAGCACAGTTCCCAGCCATGGCTGTCACAACAAGAAATCAACCGAGAGCTTATTTAGCAGGGATTGTCAACATAAAAAAGGTTTTGTGAAAGCAAAACAAAAACAAAACACCTCAGGGAGGATTTGGTTTTCCTTTGTGCACTGTGCTTCAAAGTACTGGAAGCAGACCTGCCACATGTGAAAATGGGTAAAAGTGTTTGTCCTTCCACCAGACTAGCCATCATCCTTTTTCACTGACATGATAATATGCTCGTAATGACATTCATTACATTTAAAAGCAATTTTTAAAAGCCATTAAAAAAGTGGACTAAAGATTAAACTAAAAATAAAATAAAATGAAAAAAAATTCAGTGTTACCTCTGTCTTCCATAAACTTGTAAAGCTGTTGGAGGAAGTTGTCCCTCTCTTCAGGATCAAGCTCTTCCTCAGGCTGTGAAAACAAATGCAGTCATAATGAAAACATAAAATATGCAAAGTAACAATTTATTTGTACAAAAGCCTAACAGCAAGAACTAAACCCAAACCACTTCCCATTTGGCCCTGCACCCATATAATGGTGAAATACGCAGAAAACAAAATTTACTCAGGAGACTGGAGTCGGCACCTCAGGAGGAGAAAAAGAAAATGCAGGGAAAGCCTCAATCCATAACAGAAAGAATGTGTGTGACCCTCAAAATGAAAACACTAGTATACTTAACGTATTGTTCTAATACAGAAAAGGTCTGTTATTTACAAGACTGAAGCAGTTCACAGGAACTCTAGGGTTTTTTTGTTTGTTTGTTTGTTTGTTTGTTTGTTTGTTTGTTTGTTTAACTCATCTTCCTTACCCCAACTATAGCTAAGGTTGCAGAATAATTCTTTCTCCAACCATTCCTGTTTTTGATGCTCCAGACACTATTCCTTTTGTGATTAAGCTCCAATGCTCGATTTCAGTTCATATTCGGAAACACTCTTACAGTCACTTCCATAATTCCCTGAACACGTATTTCCATAACTTATTATTATAAATTCCTTAGTTTTACCTTTACAACTTACATCCTCAGAGAGAAACACTTACGAACTTTATGGTAAGCAGACCACAGTATGAAATAAAGATTTTATTTTATTCCGGTGGAAACCATGAAAATAAAGTACATTTATTAGGGGGAGGGAAATAATTTCTACCTATCTATATACACTTCATGGAATTGTGAGATGCTAGCAGAGACCAAGGGGGGGGGTGTGTGTGTGAATCTTTTCCCTGCAATGCTTTACGCATGCCACTTTCTTCCTGCCAGCCTGGCAATCACAGCGATTGCTGGTAAGGCAGTTTGCACAAGGAAGACCGCAGCTGTCTTGAAGGAAAGATGTACAGTACGTGTCAAAAAACCTTATCATTACATTATTAAAAATAACATAAAAGTCACAAGTAGTTCCAGAAGGAAACCAGAATAGCAATTTCAATTTCAGTCATCTCTGCATTCTGTAAACTTTAAGCTTCAAGGCAGGAAGACAGGCAGTGAAATGTAAATGTATATGCTACTGCCTTCTTAACCAGAAAGCAATCTGCCCAGCCTCATAATGAATTTCAGCCCTGCCTGCTCCAGTGAATTCTGAGCTCCAAAGCCCAACAGGGATCACCTACAACCAGGCAGAGACAATATCTGTTTCTTATTTTCCTATTTTTTCTTGGGAAATAATTTGAGGAAATTAAATGAATAATCACAACATTGTACAGCATCGGTTACCATTTGCTCATACTGCATATCGTAGGGGTTATATAAAGAGTTATCTATAGAATTATTATGTTCTTCCAGGTTAACAAATGAATTATTGCTATAGAAACCACAGCTTTTTTCCTCTCCATCTAGATTGCAAACCAACTTCAAGATCGAGAAATTTCTACCATCTACTGTAATGTTTACTGATTAAAGGCAATACGACTCAAACTATGCAAACAAAATACATCTAATAACAGTAAACATTCAGAAATATTTCTGAATAGTTGAATTCAAACCATTTCTTCTATGCGGGCATAATGCCAAACCAGAACTGTAGGTCAGAACAGCAGAAATGTAGCTTAGAAACAGCACTCTTGCAGACAGAATGTTAACCATTTCACTGATACCAAGTATGTTCAATTGAAGAAAAGCACAAAGAAAAGATGAAAAGATTTTACATACTCAAAGGACCAGGGCATAAAACCTGACTGCAATATTCATGCACCTATGAGAGACATCCTGAATCCTGTACCTACTTCTCTGTTGACGGTATAGGAACCGAGTTGCTATACCTTGAGAAAGAGAGTCTGAACCATGCCTGAACCATGGTACCGATGCCAGAGCAGACACCAAATCCTTCTGAGAGGTGACTTGAATAAGACCTGAATAACTGTCACCAAGGAACAAATCACGTATCAGCTATTTCAAAGTCCTTTTTTGCTACTGACCAAAATCAGAAAGACCAACCCTTCACAGATATGCTAACTGAAACATTAAGATGCATGGATTTTATAAGAGGTTATTTTTTATCAAGGTTATCTATTGTAACTGGACATAGTGAATTCCCAGGAGCGTCTACTGCTATAAGTTAGAGTTTTATTTTAAATACATCAATCATCACCTAAGCTGCTGTATCAGCAACCTTAAATTTGCATGCGAAGTGAAGAAAATACCTGAGAAATGTTGATGCCACAACCTGCCATCATCATCAGTGAGTGACTGGAGAGCCAAAATTCCCAGCATCTTGTTTCAGCAGGCACTGGGGCGACGCTACTACCCTCCAAAACTCACCCCTCCTATCCAGACACTTATACCCATTTTAGACTGGGCATAAGTAAATTCACAGTGACAACTGTTCAAAATCAGTTTTCTTAGGAGAGTTCTGTCTCTCCATTTCATTTTTTTCCTATACAGATGTTGCAAGAAAGGGAGACTGTAGCTAAGTCCAAGTGAGAGGCAAAACAACATGAAAGTTTTAAGTGGCAGGAGTTCAAAATTGAGACTTTTTTGTTGTTCATCCAACACCCGTAACTAAATGAAACAGGAGAATTTTTTTGTTTCAGGGAAAGAGGCTGAATTTCATTAAAAAAAAAAAAACACCACAAACTCCAATATGCCTTTTTTTTTTTTTTTTTGCTTATAATTAAAAAGTTGAAGTTTTATGGGTTTGAGATTTTCTTCCTCCTTTCTGACTAGCAGGTCACATCAGTTAGAGAATATTGTAAACAGTAAACAATGGAACCAACAACGAAGATAGGTTCTCTGTATAAGGGACATACTCCTTTCCCAGCTCAATTTCTAATTGCCTTCCAAGTAATACTAACAGTGTTCAAGTATTTTGTAAAATTATTTTGAGAATAACAACCAGCAAATAAGCACAATGTAAAACCCACAGAAACTTGTAGAACACTTGTAACTGGCTTTGCTTCATTTGGTTTCAAGCCACTTTATTCACCATGAGTTTTGCCTCTGTCTTTAGCATGATTTTAAACAAGAATATAGCGCTGTTACCCTGACTCATCCTTTACTCTACAGAAAGATGTTAAAGCTTCTGTGGATGCTAACCTGTAGAGCTGAGTGGTGGCACAAAGGATGAAACAGTTGATTTTACAAACCAAAGAATTAATCTCTACTTACAAGCACGTACACCACACACTCAATCAATACAGGGCTCAGGTACCAGGGACAGATCTTTCTTTTATGTTATTAATAGACTGACAATACCATAAACTCCTCTGTTAAATAAATGCAAGCTAAGAGGAAGAACAATGTGTACAGGATTTGGAGTTCAGAAGAGTATATGATCAAGACAAGCTGCCAGAATTAGAGTTAATGTAATTTTGTTGCTTCAGAGTACTTAAATGCGTTTTCATCGCTTGCACATTTGCTTTCTGATGCCACGTTTGAACACTAATTAAGGAAATGAAAAGAATTAAACTGATTGCAACAAGTTAACAGCTTTACACCATGTGGAGATGAGAGTGGCCTTAAAATTGTTCATTTCTACCAACAGGAACCAGGAATTCAACTATCCTCAACAATGACTCACTCTAGAGCTGCGCCTCAGTTTGCAACTTCTTTTCTCCTCTTTGATGAATATTCTGAGAACGCCTGTTAGCCTAAAATTGTGAGCAAGAAAGTCTTTGTGAAGAACATTTGTGCATGGTAGGCCATGCTTCACAGTAGCCAAAACTCCTACAAATGCATGCACGCATGCATGCAAAAGATGATTAGCTAATCAATGTTTAGCTATTTTTTTAAAGGCTATCCTACATATTATGCATCACAGCTGCTTAGGGTTTGTTTTTTTCTTTTAGTATATGTAAATAAACCACTTGTTTCTGGATACCATGCTTCATTAACTTTGAAATGACTGTTTTCCTGTGTTTAATTTTTAGAGTCAGCTTTTTCAATGTTACATTAAAGTGCACATAGGTTGCAACAGAAATGGACAATTCATGTATCGTTTTATGTGGTCTCCCACAGTCACTTAATGAAAAGACTACATGGGAAACAAGAACTACTTTGAAGCAAAATGTAAATATTTTAGTAGATGACTACTGATCATTTGCAGGAATCTTAAGCCTCCTAAAGCACAGCATGGACTTCATATACTCACCCTTCCTTTATTAACTTAGTGCTAATAAAATATATGGTAATGACTTATCGTAAGAACTGAAATCCTTGCTTATTTGCAGAATAGGTACACTGGAGAATGCTTCTGGCATTTTCCCTGCTCAACAATGTAAAGCAACTCTGATCGATGTTTCTTGATGCTGTTGTGATGCAAGAACCCTAAAAAATTCAAATGAATGCACACTATTAAACATACTACAGATGCATCCTTCAGGTGACTGTCAAAATGAAGACTAAGAGGAAATTCCTCTAAGCATACACCTGGAGGTGCTGTAACTCTTCACTGAGAGGCATGAAGACCAGGTAGCTCGAGTTTTTTTCTGAACGTTTTTTGCATGTTTGATTGGGGGGGGGGGACGACGACAAGAAACTGCTATTAACATGACACAGATAAGCTGGAAGAGTCTCTCAAAGATGGCGTTATAACCAATTCTACAGGTAAGACAGAAATCCCTTTTTCCAGCTCTTGATATTATAAAAAGAAACAATTTTGAAACTTGTAAAATTCAAACTCTAAAGAACAAATTCCTTACTTTTACTCTGCTCTTATGTGAATGTATCTATTAAGAACACGTACTGAAAATACATTTCAAATAACCACATGTTAAAATCTTGATTCTTGTGGAATCAGAATGGCCTACAGGGAGACTGAGAGACAAAACCAAATGTTGCCTACGTGTTCCCTCGTGAAATGAGGAGTATTTGACTATTCAATGCTGAAGAACAAATAGGTGTGATTCCTTCTCTGACAGAACAACTTAAGTACAGGGAAATACAGTAGCATATATAATCTGATTTTTAATAAAAATCAGGTAATGTTCCAAAAGCTTCATTTCTATGTGGAGATACTGAGGTTTAGATTTTCTTTCCTTTTAGCTGCAGTGCATTCTTTGACTGCCAAACGTATCCTCAAAACACAGCTAATTCTCTTATTCTGACATGTTGAAAACTGGGTAAGAACCAAAAGCAATATCCAGATTTTTATCTCAACTAAAACCAATGGCTTGATTTGATAAATTTTCATTTGATAAATAATTTTTTTGTGTAGTAATTCTGGATTTTTTTCACTTTTTGTGACACAAGCAATATCTGTTCTGTTATTCAGACCTCACATCGTGAATGAAAAGTAATCCTGAGTTGCACCATATAACAATCCAACAATTTGAACATGCTGAGCAACTCAATGTAACGCAATCCCTGTTAAAGTCAATGACAAGCGATTTCCACATTTTCCTCCTTCGTAGTCAACTCTGGACCAAGCAATTCAGTTACCACCGATGAGGAGGATTAGCATCTCACCACCACCACCATATTGGTTCCCACTCCTTAGTTTACAAAAGACATCAAAGAACAACCATGTAAAGCCTGGAAATGTTGTACCAATTCTACCACACTCTTAAGATGTCATGAAAGGCAGCACAATTAGAAAGACAGTCTCTGTCAAAACAAAGTTACAGATTTTAACCCAGCCACTGGGAAAAATGGTAGGATCTATTATCACCAGCTACAGCAGGTCTCTCTGCTCCATTATCATTATAAAAGACCCTACTTCAGAAAAACACGATCCTTTTCATTCCCAGAATTAGACTCTTCTGACTGACTTTATGCTCTCATTATATATTAAGTAGGTCTGTGTCCATTTGATTGATTTGATGAAGGCCTATCATGGCTGGTCAGCAGCTGGCCAGGCCTTGACAGCAAAGCTGCTGTGCATTTCAGAAGATGGGGGTGGGGGAAAAAGAAAAGATAATTTTTAAAATCTCCCTCCCATCTCCAGTAATGTAACAATTTGCAGTTCTAAAACAAAAGGTCCACTGAGAATATTCTGGCAGAGGATGGACAGAAGCTATTTTGACCTTGATTAATAAAGGAGAAACTCTACAAAATGTTAAGTGCAAAATTTGAGTAATTCAGCATTTGTAGTCAAATAAATGCAAGGCAATATCATTCACTTGTCGATTCTCTCTGCAACCTGTATTACTGCCTTTCTAAGGGAAAAGAAAAAAGAAAAAAGAAAAAAGAAAAAAGAAATTATGATAAATTCCCTAAATGCTCTCTAATTGTAATATCTAGCATGGCCCACAATTAGAATATGTATCGTAACAGTTGAATCAGGAATTTGATTTAATGGGCCGGAATGACAGTTCTGCTCTGACATAATCTAAAAAGATTACTATCTATCCTCTGCTACATAGCTTCAGCATGAAGATGCTCACCTTATTTTTACATACCTACTTGTCACCTGGAAATAATGGATTCTACAGCTTTTCCTACCAGCACATCTACCTGTCTGGAATCCTTTGCTTCACTACTCTACATTTAGATTATTCTTTAAAAATAATCTCTATTTCTTTTACAGGAATGTCTTTTTTTTTAAACGACCAAGCTCCCCCCTCCCCCTTCTTTGTTTGAAACACACAGTACTTTTATGCAATAGCCATGAAAAATGATATTAAAAATGGATACTAGAAAACTAGTATAGCAATCCTTGATTTTTACTGACTGATATTCTGCAATTTTAACCAACGTTAATACAAACAGACCAATACAGACTGCAACAGTTCACACCCTGCAAAATGTGGCCTATTCGGTCCTTTTCACTGCAAACAGAGGAAAAAACCCAGAGGATTTTATATTCTGCACACATTTATCCTGATATTTACCTAATCATACCATTATTCTCACACAGACATCTACTCCATTTTCCAGAGCACTGTTATCAAGGCATAAAATTAACACCTAAAAATAGATTCTTATTGTCTTTTTTTTTTACCTGGAAGGATCTACCCTGGCTGCATGCTCCACCAGACAGTTCCCAGATCAGAAATCTAAGTCAAATCCGCATTCTTAACGACCATGTTAACATTACAGATTAAAACACAGAATCCTTACCTAGGAGCTGCATTCTTTCAAATGTAAAATGGTTTTACTTCCTTTCTATCTAATCTGCCCACTGCCTGGACATATTTCAGCCTGACTTCCAAATATTTGCTGGCTTTCTCTCTCCCTGCACGGCATCCGCAGTTATACGGCATTACTTACATTCTCTTCCATATAAAAAAAAAAATTAAAGGGGAAAAAAAAAAAAAAAATCAGACATTACATGAAAGGCAAAGAAAAGAGACAGCCCATTTCAAAGCATCTGGCAAGCCTCCCCCTGGCCGCCGGCCAAGCCTCCGCGCCAGCGCCCGCCCCCCCAACCCCGCCGCCGCGCATGCGCGCTGCCCAGCAACAGCCGGTTGCCGCGGCAACGCTGTAGGCCGCCTCCAAGCACGAACGGCCATTCCGGGCAGGGGCTGAGGGGAACGGCGGGCTGCGGGGGAAGCGAAAGGGAAACGGGGTTTGACCTTCCTCGGGAGACTAACTTCACTTCGTATTTTTTTTTTTTTTTTGGTCTATGGAAAGAAAGGAATATTCGTTTCCGAGCGTACTGTGAAAATCGCACCAAAAAAAAAAAACCACCACACACCACACAAATCCCACAACCAACACCCCCCCCACACACAAATCCCACAACCAACACCCCCCCCACACACACACACTTCTAAATACAACATCGAGGTTAAAAACAGGTAGCAGAAATAATAGGCAATTCTGTAAATACGTTTTTGATGACATGAAGACACTGGCTAACTTTGCGGAAAAAAAGCCACTCAAAGTATTCCAATGCAGAAAAACATTTTACTGTAAATATTAGACAGAAAGTCCATCCACGCCGTAGCATATCTCCCAAGTAACACGCGACAGGACAAGACGAAACGGCCTCAAGTTGTGCCAGGGAGATTTAGATTAGATATTAGGAAAAATTTCTTCATGGAGAGAGTGGTCAGGCATTGGAACAGGCTGCCCAGGGACGCGGTGCAACCACAGTCCCTGAAGTGTTCAAAAACCGTGTGGGTGCGGCGCTTAGGGACACCATTTAGAGGTAGACCACGCAGTTAGGTTAACAGGTTGGGCTCGATGATCCCAGAGGTCCTCTCCAACCTTAACGATTCTATGACTCTATATCATTCTATGATTCCCAACCGGTAATACTGCTGTTGAGAAAAACCTAACAGTTACAAAGGTAAATCCTGGACTGCTCTTAAATAGCATCTTAGGCACTGTGCGTCATCTCATACTTTCAGTCAGCCTACTGCTTCCACTTTAATGGTTTGTCCTTTTTTTTTTAAACAAACTACTGTTTTCAGAAACAAGTTACTTTTTATATAAGCTACACATAAAGTACAAAAGAAAAATACAAAGTTTTATTTAAGGTTGGTTTACTATTAGGCTCAGCATCAATTTTTTTAGTTATGTCTCTCCTTCTGACCCAGATTCTTTCTATCACTCTTCTCTGCCTTGAATTCTTAATTTCTGAGATTTGTCTCCAATTTCTGCACTGGGTAATAGGAGGCAATCTGCCACTGCTCACAAATCCCAATGAAGACGGCTGTAGCAAAGGGAAGATGAACAGGTCTGAAAGATGTTGAAGTGAGTAACCTACGTCTGAGAGTAAAATGTTGGAAAGTGCAGGACCTTCAGGCATGCAAGTTACTCAATTATCTTTGGAGAAGGACTGAAATTGCCCAGACTTACCACTACTTCTTCGGTTTTCTCTTCTCTTTTTTCTTCCTCTTCATCAGTTTCTGCAGCAGCTCCATCTTCCTCATCGCTGCTAGAGGACTCCAGAATTTCACTTATGTCCATTTTCCAGTTCCGAGGAACACCCTTTGTGTTGAGAAACATGCTGGCCTCCTGTAGCCCTACAGAAGAAAGGGCCCTGGTTTTACCTCATCCGCAGCATTTGCAGTCACAAAGCATTTTTAATTTCCTTTTCACATTCTTGTAAATTACAACGCCAACTTAAACCAAAAATGGAAATACGTGATAAAACAGATACTTGATTTTAAACTTTTGACAGTCTTGAAATGTAAAGTGTGTAGACTTAATCTTTAAAACCAAAGTATCAGTAACTCAAGAAGTTTAGAGCTGAGAACATCCATCCCACACACAGCATCCAGTTGTTTTTCTACACATGGGTCCCCATGAACACTGCTAAGATTTACACCTATGTATGTAAACAGTACCAAACTGTAAACACCTGTACTTAGCCACATATATTCTATGCAACTGTGAACTGTTCTGTTTCTGTATGAAAGAGACAAATCCTGTAACAAAGCTATTTAAAAACCGGAGACCCATCAGTTACATCAAGTACCATGACCTCCTTTGTTCTTTTCAAAAGATCTTCATGTCTTAAAGTTTAGATTGCAAATAAAATTCAGATGTTTTGTTTAAGAGCACTGCCTAAAGAGATGTTACATTAATGTTTGGAACAGAGGAAAAATACACTAATGAGTAAGGGAGTAATGGGATGGGGAGAAGTCACAGTTGTGCAATGGGAATACCTCGAATTCTTTTCCTTGAAGAGGTGCTCCAAGGGGGAAAACAACCAAGCAAAACAAACCCAGCTAACCCTAAGAAACATGCCCCCTAGACACAATAATAAACTTTAATAAAGAGGAATCAGAATACCCAAAAGAGGGACACATTGCAATGAACCATTCACTGTGCTGCTGGAGAAAAAAAGGCACCAGTTTTTAATAACTGCTGACAACAGTAACGTCCAGAAAGTTGTCGAAACTCTTTTTGAAACCATTAGTACCTTCGGTTCCACAATATTCCCTCATGGGAATGAATGTCACAACCCAATCACATTCTGCACGAAAAAAAATCTCTTTCTTCAATTTATCTTAAACCTGGTTTTGCCTATTCTAAAGTTCTTGTACTGTGAAACAGTTATTAAGAAGAAAGTATATGTGAAATCATTCAGAATTACACGAAGCAACCAAAACTGCCTCAAGCTCTCATGTGTGAGTATCATGTTAAATCTTTACTTGTTAAGGAGCTGTTCCACACCTTTACTCAAACTGGAGGAACTGTTGTTGTTGAGTGGGGGGGTTTTGTTGCCTCTTTTTTTAATAAATACATTTTAATTATTTCTCCTTAACAAATTTTGTGTTTTGAGGTCTAATTGGGAGAAACAACACTGTAAGTTTAAAAATTATTTACGTAAAGTGAGAATCTGGCCTTTTATAAGCTTACTACAAAGATGGATTATTGTAGCCACATCATCCATCCGTCCAGAAATCAAGTTCTGTAATTATACTTTTAAATCAAACATTAATCACAGGCAGGCTGTTCTAATGAAGTTTACACCTTGCCGTCTGAGTATTTTTAAGGTAAAGGCAAAAAGTTTTGAGCAATAGCAAAAAACTTCGGTTTTAGGAGAGGTAACCATATATTCCATTGTTCAATGACATTTCAAATACTCTACCTGAAAATATTCTATTCATTTTCCATGAATTTAGAGTGGATCAGAAGAAGGAAATAAAAATCAAATAAACAACACTTCTACTCGGTGCTATTTTAATAATAAGGCAGCTATACCCAAAGTTTCTCTTATTTATCACATTTAAAATTGTTTGCGAAATATCCAAGAGCAATTATCAGAAATCAACAGGCCATCATTTATCTGCAAGTTAAAAGTACTATTGCCCGAGATTACTTTTTATAAACGCCTAGAATTTATTCTAATTTACCTTTTTTAGGAGAGGACTCAGATTTTGGTAAGTTTTGAACATCTAGTTCTTTAATGTCTTTTCTTGCTACTGAGTAACTGAAAAAGAATAGTGTTCCATTATTATTTTTAAATCACAGTAAAGCAAGCATTTGACTTAGAAAAGCAGCGATTTCTAAAATTTGCAAGATTTATCATTCACTTTCAAGGTTCTTTCCAACAACCAAATGCATAAGGCATTTGTTGTTGTAGGTCCTAATGCACGATTCAAAATCAGAATAAGTTTCCAATCTTCCTTTGAAATTCAGACACTAAAAGAACCCTTGTAATTAAACAATTAAGAAAAGTTTGTAAAGCTTCTTTATTTTAAATGTTTAACCTGCAGAAATTTGCGAAGGTAAAATACTCTGCATAGGCAAAAAACATTTTCTAAATTGAAAATCCTCAGATCAATCAACAATTGC
Organism: Nipponia nippon; assembly: GCF_047370975.1. Lineage (NCBI taxonomy): Eukaryota > Metazoa > Chordata > Aves > Pelecaniformes > Threskiornithidae > Nipponia > Nipponia nippon. Next base: position 26,414,063 of record NW_028262302.1, read on the forward strand.
TACCTAAAACAGCACTCTAGCTAAGAAGAAAATACAGGGCTTGTTTCTTTCAAAATACATTTCTGTTGGCACAAACAGTGAAGCCAAATTCACGTATCTGCATTAATAAATAGTTGATTTTTATTTTTAAATTACAGAAGTGTTCTCACAGCAAAATATATGGAAGCTGCTCTGTTGTAAAGTTATACTGAATATTCAGTTACTGAATTACTACAATAGAAATGCTAACCAACCTGCAAGGAAAGCCTTACAAGTGAGTTATTAGAATAAGATTTTTTTTCTTCTTTCATTATTTCAGAAAAACTGGAGTAAAACCTCAGGAATTGGAGGCCGCCATTTTCTGAAGTTAAAGCCATAATACTATGGGGAAAAAAAAGTAAAACAGAGCAAGTCTGCATGCTTTTCCAATAACATTCTACCTTCAGGATATAAAGAACCAGATTTCTCTAGAAGGCTGATGATACACGTCTACCTTAAGAGGCCAAAATGAATTAAGTCTTCAGTTACTTGAAATACATTTCAGTAATCAAGTACTCGCATCCTACTCATAATCATGGTTATTAAAAATCACAAATTGTTCACTTTGAAAGCAAGAGAGAAAGAGGGGTGACAGCTGGCCTTTGGCAAGGAAGTTTTTAGTTACAATATGCTGAGACAGATGCGTTAAGTAAGGATAAAGAGAAACAAAGGGAAACAGCTTTAAACAACAGTCTTTGTATTCTTTTGAATATATTATTCCTTAAGTAGGACACACATCTCTGTCTCCCCTCCTCTTCCCCCTTTCCGGGGGGGTGGACTAGGAGGATCTTTCTTTATTTTCACAGGAATCTTGGTTCAGATTCTGTAAAAATTTTCATTAAACAGTTACTTTACAATCACTTTTTTATTAAAACCAGTAGATTAAACACTTCTAAACTTTGCTATTTAAACAGCCACGGACATCTGGGCACTGGAATTAATGAGTCAATCAGATATCCAAACTACTACAACAGACACCCATAAAGATGTAATAATTAAGACATTAAGGGAAATAATTAGAACCAAAACTCCCACTTCAAAGAACAGGAATAATCTGAAGTGTTAACACCTGGGGTTTTTTCCCCCAAAGTTGTTGATTTTTCTAAAATGAAGAAACACCAGAAACTGTATTAATCCAGTGAACTCTATCTGTACACACAATGTAAGGGTAGGCGAGTAAGCACAGAAGAAGTTAGCTGGAAATGGACTATGAATGACAGATGCATACAACGAACAATACACAAGATTGTACCCTTTCCTTTTGGAAGAAATATAATGTCTTCAGAAGCAATATGTAATTACTGTTGCATTTTTCTCCCATATACATCTAATGAAAGGAAGCTATTACTTACAATTTGGAATCTGCAAAGGATCGAACTAAACACTGGTCCTTTTTCACTGTGACGTCATCGTTACAGCTGGGAGACACAACCTGAAGTTTCAAATAAAACACTTTTTTTAAGCAAAAAAAAAAAAAAAAAAAAAAAAAGCTGATCTTGAAAGGAAAGAAAGATGGACGGCAGGAAAACTGCTGTTTTCCTGTTTCTTCTATTATAATTTCCCCTTCTGAGAAAAGAAACCTACTCCAATTTATATTACCAAGGCCAACAACGACAAGTTTCAAGAAGTAGTTTACTTCAGACTTTTAACTTTACTTGTTATGTACAAGCCAGAAAAGTTTGCAATTTCATTTGTAAACTCAAAAACTATTCTACTGGGGTGACATCATGGGATCCTGTTTATTCACTCTGCTTTTTTTCTCTTGTTCATACAAAACCTGTTTAAAGCATCAATTTAAAAGTTCACAGACCCACTTATTTTATACCAGCTTCTGTTCTTTGGCGTTCAAATTGAGAGGTAAGTAGTAGAGTTGGTTTTGCTTTTTTTTTTTTTTTGAGAGGTGGATGATATGAGCCAGTGTGGAATCCAGCACATCCTTCCACAGCAGTACCATCTCTAAAAGTCTAAAAAGGTGATAAAAATGCATTTGCAGTATTTGTATTACCACAAATAGAACAAGTTTACACTTTGCTCTAGACCATATACAGACAGAAAATGTCAAATGCAGATGAACTGTGGGATCTACCAGGACTCAGTGGAAGCTGTGCCACCCCATTCAGATGAGTCAGAATTTTACTCCAAATATCAAGATAAGACGTTCCTGTTTCTCAGGTAGCAGAGAACAGAACAGGTACATGGCCTCCAGTAGCTTAATTCCCTAGTTAGAACCATGTTAAGTTAAAATCTGCTGTTAGTAAAGGGATATACAACAATCAGAACATGTACAACACCACCACTTTTGATATTTTAAACTGAGATACATACAGCTGGGTAAGTCACCGTCACCTATTCACCCTACATTACACCATGATGTTCTTCCAAGGAAGGGAAGACAACTGGCCTGTGTAGTTAGTTATCTTTTTACCCTGGATTCACACAGGGAATTAAGATGTTAAACTAATTTAGAAGATTGTAACAGCTAAGCTTTTTCCAGCTAACCATGAAGACTCAAAATAAAAGACTACAGAATATACAGTTAGGTTAATAAAATCTGCAAAAATTAGTGAACCGAACCTGCATGTTTAACACTCCCAATAATTTTTTTAAACAAACGCGTCTCTGACGGATGACAGAAGATGCGTATTCAGCTTGTCTGACAACACCAAAAAGTTTACTAAAGAAAGCAACTTTTAATATGGATCTGTAAACTTTTCTGTGTGTATAAAGAATCTTCAAAGTGTCTACAGTACAAGTCTACTTGTACTTGAATTTATTCAATATATATTTCTTATCAGCAACGGCAATGAACAGCTATATCCTACACTGACAGTCAAATAAAAATAATAACCAACCCCTATTGCTAGAGTAGTTGGCCATTTATGGAAATGCAAGCATGAAAGGAACTAGTATTTCCTAAAATTGAAAGTCTAAAGAAAAAATACAAAAAGATAAAAACTCTACTGCAATTAAAATTCATAAATCTAGTTGCTCAAATTGCCTGGGAGTGCAAGTCCTAATGTATCTTATTTTTAGAAGAAAAATATTGTTACATACCAATCATTTATGTGCAGTTTTGAAAGACTTAAGAGCCATAAAACTACAACTTATACATAAATGTTAATCTTTGCTCTCCTACTCTTCATAGTTACTGTAGAATATTTGTATTTTTAGCAAATATGGGCAGCAGAGCTTAGCCTGACTACAGTCACAACTTTGCTGTAAGTTGTGAAGTTTGCAAACCATCCGATCCAGGAAAAGCACTATATGAACAATGTAACAAGTCAGGTGACACTCTTGTCCAAAAAGATAGGAGTAGTATGACACCAGAGATGTCAACGTCTTAAGTAACTTACCAAAGCTGGATACCAGTCTGCCTTCTCAGAATTACAAGTCACACTCACAACTTTGCCAAGCAGTTCATCATTGAGACGCCTTTTATCTTCATCCTCCTCTTCACTACTTTCTTCTTCCTTTTCATCTTCAGTACTAAATTATTAAAACACAGCATATTTTTAAGTTTTTGTCTGAAGTTAATATTTGAAAGCAAATACAACTTACAAAAAGATCTTTCTTCCCATTCTGCAAAGCTTCAAAAACAAAATTATAATTTCAAGAGCTGAAATTGCTTGAAACACACTTAAATATTAAGTGCACTTACTTAGTAAGAGGAATTTTGTAGAAATTCTTTCCAAGTAGTAATATTTTACAACAGCATCATGTTGGAATTGGAGGCATGAATCAGGATTTGATTGTGCACAGACATGAAACAAAGAGAAACGGTCTCTACCCCAGAAATTTAAAAGCACCTTTTTTTCCTACTTGTGCAGTATAAAAAAGATTAAAAACCCTACATTTCCTGACACGAGTTCCTATTATACGAAAGAAGCATAAACATTCTTAAAGCTACTACAAGCAAAAAACCCCATCGATTTCATAATACTGCTAACATATGAACACGTCTGTATGAACTGAATTACTGAAGTCTAGAAGCTGTGCACACAGCTCACATGATACAGCATTCAGACCATTACAGCTTCAATGGTACTACTTCAGTTTTAGCAAAGGACACTAAAAGAAAGGAAAGCAACGGAGCACTATCGAAACTCACACAGGAAGAGATGATCTTCTTCCTCTATTAGATTTCTTCCCAATAACTGGAGTTCCAAAGTGCTCTGGATTGGTTAGTGGCAGTTGATCAAGTGTCTACATGCAAAAAGAGGAAACAAAATTAGTTTGCAATTTCTTCTTATTATAAAAAAAAAAAAATAAACTAACTACTTCGTTTTCATTGCATGTCTATCATTGTCTTACCTCACTTTCTGCGAAGTGCCTTTCACCCTTCAAGCATAACGAAGTTCGTCTCAAGGTCCTTTCATCACCATCATCAAAAACTAGCATGAAGCCAAGAAAAAACATTGGCACAAGATGATCAGATCTCCTTCCCAAGCTGACAAAACAAGTCTACTATTTATCTCACAATTTAGAATATTCCCTAAAACTGGACTTCCAAGACCTGCATTTAAACGTTACTTTCATTCACAAGCAAAATGGAGTGTGGTTTTCAAGATCCAGGCTAAGAAGAGATAACATTTTCACACAGAGATTCAAGCCAATATAAAGTAAGGCTTTTGGATGCAATAGCCTCAGTCTAATTTAGACATCCTTCTTATCAATACACTGCACATCTCGAACCATAGCTACTGGCTGCATACCAGCTACTATTACCTAACAATCTTAGGGTTTTGTTTGGTTTTGGGGTTTTTTTTTGACCCTATCCCTTGATTCCTTACCTATGCTAACTTTTAATCCTCTCTCTTGCTACAACCAACCCCACAAAGACAAATGAATGGAAAGAAAAACAAACGTGCGGTAGATTTTGCTACACTATCAATACTGTGCTACCAACAGACTAGGAGTACTGGAAACTTGCAACTGCAAGTCTGACCAATTTATAAAGACTACTTAGTAGACATCCTGTTCTCTTAAAACTCATGTGTATAAGTGACAGGGAAGTTCCACGATTTCCATCAATACACAGCTGAAGACAACTAGAATGCTATAATGCTATTGCAAGCTTTGCCTGAGAAAGATCTACTCTTTAGTCAGTTTACATAAAACTTTTTCGCGAAAACTTCCTTGAAGAGAAGGAAAGAAAAGTCACTGGTTCCCCCTCACTGGTTCAGATCCCACTGTCTGAACCATGTGAACAGGCTCTTGTCAAAGAGCAGAGACCAGGTGGCTGCAGTCTGGCATTCCAGTAGAGTAAAAGTTTGTTTGTATGGGTCAAAGTGCAGAGTACTACTCTATATTTAAACTACTTGAAACATACTTTGTCTAGTAGTGAACTTAAAAAAAAAAAAAAAAAAAAAGTTTCAAGAGTGTTGTGCATATTGGTATGATAATTTTGGCATACTTATATTAAAAAAAAATACATCTCTTGAGTTAGCATGAATATCAAATATACGCGTATTGTTAGCGAAAACACAGATTGGCTGCAGCAAGAAAAGCACTTATTTTATTTGTCAAATAACTAAATAGAACAGTCACATTCTCCTAATCTTAGATTAAAACCACAGACTGCAATAATAACTATATAAAAAGGTATGAATACAAATTTACTTAAGCTTGATAAGATAAGCTTTAAGGTTCTTCCATCTTCAGAGTAGAGATACTGCTGTGGGATGCTCCACTACTGAATTATCATCACGGCTTACGTTATAATTCTTGCACACGCAAAGCAACTAACTTTTACCCTTCCAAAAACCTAATATTTTAAGAACGGCAGATACCTATATGCCTAATTAGCTATACTAGTTAATAATATTTTCAAAACTTTTAAACTATAAATACCAGTAAGACCTGTCAACCCCAACGTCAGTATGTTACTCTCAAAATCTTCTAGCTTAGTTACGGCTCAAGGAAGCCACCACTGCGACACTTGACACTAACCGGGAAAACAAAGCATGAGCTCTTCCCCTCTGCATTACTAACTCAGCATTGGCACCCACTGATCGGCGAAGTGCAAAGACCGGAGCGCTCAAAATAATTCTGAAGTTCAGCGTTGTCACGGGTTTACATTAATAAAAAAAGATATCCGTGCCACTCCTTTGAAGTCAAGTTTCATCACCCACTCCAAATGTGTCACTCATCAGCTCTCTGGACACTTTGGTAACAATATCTCATTGGCATATTTTCCAGTTTTAGGGTGGTTTGGCTGGTTGGGGTTTTTTTTGTTTTTTAAATGTTACAGTGTGTGCCATTTCTCATCACTCTGAAGAGACTTAAAAGCAGATTACCATCATTATCCTTTGCCAAACACATTCAGAACTAAAGTCAAAGTACTAATTTTTCACAAATAATCATTTTAGGGGACAAATGGCTGGTGATTGGCAACAGGTAACTTTATTGAATAATGCAAACAGAACCTGACACTTGACAGTAAAGAAAAAAAAATCAGTCTAGATTATCCCCAATTTTGAAAGCTCTACCTATTTAATTAAAACTAGCATAGTAGAGGAAGAAATCAAGCAAACCATTCATAAACCAGAACAGTTTTCAAAATGAAGCCAGTTGGCAAACAGCCTCTGTATCATATTGTAGAGCATATAAAATGCTCAAAACTTTTACTTCTTATACTGGCTCCCAAACATCAATTTTTTGCTGACATACACCATTTTTTCATCCCTAGGAGATAAAAATCTTATAAATACTGTTAAGTAAAATACACTAGTAAAACACAATAAACTCTGCTTACATTAGGACACATAAGGAAATTATGACAATTAAGACCTGTGTGAGATATTCAGCTTTCCTCAATTACAACAAACATGCAAGTTAACTTAGAACTTTGGAAGTCACATAATTAGATATTCCTAACCAATATGAGACAATTATAGATTGCAAAGTGTATTTGCAATTGCGGAAGTGTCAACTTCATCAATTTATATTTCACTTCCATAGACAAAACAACATGGAAAAAAACCAATTAATGCTGAATAATTACATTTTCCTAATCAACCCTCAGACCCAGAGACAATGAAAGCGCAAGCATGCTTTCAGAGCTTGGCAGTCATGCTTTCAGTCCTGTTCCCAGTTTCATACCTGAATGAAGACAAGTCTACCTCTTCCTACAAGCCCTTTTCTGCCATTTCTCTCCATTTTCTCTAGTTGAAGGTACAGAAGTGGCCTGTTCTACAGAAGCTGCTTGTCCCTTGCCATACAGGGAAAAAGCGCTAGGACACCCTACATTTTCCAAAACTGAAACAGGTGGACTACAAAAACAAAAACAAAAAACCCCAAAGCCCCTTCTGAAACCCCCCTCCTGCCCCTAAAAGGAAAGCCACTCTTTCCAAAAGGATAGAGTACCTTTTTTCATACGAGAGGCAGTTATCACACAACTTCAAGAAAGGAAGGTGGAGAAGCACAAATTCTCAGACCTCCATCCTGAACTGCAGCAGGCCACGGAATTGGCATAACCGTTAAATCAAAGTGGAGAAAAATATCTCTGTTCAGCAGCCATGTGAGAGCGTTCTGCCTGCGGCAAAGGAAATGCACGGCAGAGCGTAAGAGTGCGTGATTCCTTCAAAGTCATCAAGTCCAATATGTTCTATTCTACCTTGGTCATTTTCTTCCAGGACTGAAGTTTCTCTCCCCCTCACCCCTCATTCAGGTTAAAAGAACGGATAGAGTCAACATATCCAGCCCCAGAGAGTCTCATATAAATATGTGTAAATACATATATGCACACACAAATGACAAAACAAGAAAATTTTTATCAAGTCTGTGTGTGGTTATCCCTACAGACATCACCTGCTCAGTACAGAAAATGCTTTTAGACAATTACAACAGAATTCTCAATAACAAAATCTAAGTGGTGTTATATAGAAGGAAATACCATAGCATTATCATGACTTAAAAAGACTTTGCCTTTTTTAAATGATTAATAGAAAAGTGACAGTTACATTTAATTTTCTGTCTTGATGGGGACCAGTATGGGCAGAGGTAGGAGGACCGTGAGGGGCAGAAACAGAAGACCCTAGTATTTTCAGTCTTTCAAAGTAATTTATTTACTTCAAGGATAAACTGAAACTTTCTTTGGCCACATAAGAGTTTTTAGATATGTAAGAAATTGTCTGCCCATTCTACAATGATTTATGTTGTGGACATGTGCAACAGCACCTGCAGCTGACAGCATAGCTGCACAACTCAGAGCAAAACAACAAAGTATGTAACAGAACAGCATAAAAAGAAAGATTTCCTTAGCTAAATTAGTCATCACTTTATAAAAAGCATCAATGGAGAAAGAATAGCACCATTTTTCATACAAAAATATCAATTATTTGAATTACTAAAGTGGGACCAAGTAAGAAGTCTCTCAAATTAATCACAATGCATGAAATATTTTGTAATTGTAGCTACTTTAAACTTGCTTCTCTTCTAGGGAAAATACTTGTTTGTGCCTTACTGAAAGGGTAATCGGAAACACACTGATAGTCTCAGCACCTTTAAGAATATATACCTTTCTTAAATTAAGATGTGGTTTCCATCTCACTTTTAAGAAAAATCTACTTCACCAAAAGTACCACTCATATTACTGCCACCCTATGCGTGATTTCTTAATGCTAGTCCTAGAGGCTTTAGGAGAATGTCTTTTCAATGTACAGTATCATATACTAAGGATTTCATAAATATAAGCAGCAGGGCAGACAGCACATTTTTTGGCTATGTGATACTTTGATATTATGACAGCAGTCATGTCAGAAGAACTTAAAACACTCTTAGAATATGCTCTAAGCTGCAAATTCATTCCTCTTTTTAACCTCATCCAGAAGTAAGGCTGTTTAACTCTAGTTAAAATGCTTAGCACTAACAGACAAATTAAACACTCTTAAATTAGTGTCGAATAACTTCTATTCATGACTTTATCATTCCTTAAATAGGTTATTGTTACAACTCCAACTTCTCCAACAGCAGAAATTCTCGAGGTTGTATTCCATAAGAAAGAATTTACTGAACAGTATCCGTTATGTTAAGGAGGGAAGGAAACAGGAATGAAAGAGAAGGAGATGCCTCCCCATCCACATGTAATGCAGTCATCAAAAGATGTGGTTACAATGCCACCATACTTATCTTAGAAGAGGAACTTACAATCCTGTCCTTCCAAAGAAACAAGTATGAAAAAGCAGAAGCCCTTTAAGTACTCCTATTGCCTAATCTTGTAGTAGGCAGGTACTTGTTGGGGAAACGGGGTGTACAAGCTGACTACTTCGGTAAACACCTCTGGAACGAGAATGATGCATAGTAGCCAGGAACCTGTTATCTACTATTTAAGAGTCAATAGAACAAAGTAGGAATGACAGGAAGAAAAGCAACATTTCTGCTGGCCAGAGGTCTTTCTTCCAAATACGTTGCTTCATGACGAATGCTCATAGAAGGGGGAAAAAAAGATGACTAAGCAGCACAACCTGGAGGAACAGTCTCTGCTTCAATGCTTGTTCTAGTCCCAAGAATGGAGTTCAATATGCTCCATACAGAGCATATTTAAACAGTGCAAATAAAATGGAAATTTTCAGAACTTCACTGCATCCCACCCTTGTTGGTAACAGGAAAGAAACAGAATTGATTTTTCTTCTGTTTCTGGAAGCCTAGGCAAGCCAAAGCTATGACAGAAAAACAAAGCTTCCCAGTGGGAATCAATACAATACATCCCAAAAGTTTGAAAAAAATTCTCTCAATTAAAAGCTGGGTACCTCAAAAGAAGCATTAAACTGCGCAACTTTCAACTCACCACTGATGAGCGGGTATCTTCCATTCCCTGCCTGTAGCCGGCCCGTATATGCCATTAACAAAAATTATACTAACCCTTTCCTCACAAAAGCGCTGTCTCAACAACAGTTCTTATTTATTTCTATAACAAATATTAACAAGTCGACTAATCAAAATAATTTTTGGGAACTGTGAGGAAACTTGCCACAAAATATTGCAGATCAGTTTAACTACATCTTTTTTTATAAATATCCCAGAGACTTTAAAAATAAAAAAAAAAAAGGAAAGAAAAAGGAGAACATAGCAGGACACTAGCAATAACATCCTTGTAATAGTTACCATATTACTTACAGACAGAGCCATCAGTGTTACCAGAACAAGGCAATCCTGTAATAGGCAAGTGAATAGGAAAAACAACCCTCAAGGCTGCATCTGCTTGCTAACTTCACATCCAACAAGTTATGCTACTGTTGCTGCCCAAAGGAGGAGAGATCCTACACTGCATAGCAAGTAAACCTTTCTTCTCATTCCTCATCCCATTCAGAAACTTAAATCTACCAAGACAATGGAAGTACATACCAACAAGTAAAAACTGACCCAGTGCCACTATGCACACTTAATTATTTTCACTAGCTGCCTGACAAAGTAGTAATTTGTGAACTACCAGAGATGCTATCTATGAACGTCTCGATGAATGAGGGCAAGTTCTGCAGATTTTTGCTTTTCAGCTGCGGAAACAATATAGAAAGTACCAAGAGTCATGCAATACTTGTTGAATGACCTTGTAGACAAGGACTGTACTAACTGCCGATTCATCACTGTAAGAGGGCTTAAGAGCAAGATACTGCAGTGTATTGTGCCACTGGAGAGACTACAGAATTCAAGTCTTTAAAAAAAATCATTTTAAATGAGTTTCAGTTCCTCTACAGAAATGTATACGAAGTACCACTGAAAACACAGAAGTGCGACCCTTTCAAGTCTACTCATGGAAGACTATCACCTTACAAACAAAAACCTACTGTCTGAAAGTGCTTTTTCTGAGACGTTACAGTAGTCTTACTATTGTTACATACAAAGAGATTAGAAAAAAAAAAGTCTACGTCCCTGCCTTCCCTACACTATTGTTTGTACACAATTTTTTATTTTTAACACTCAGTCCACATCGTAACAAAAGCAGTTTTATAACCAAAGGCTCTATCCAGTTGATTTGTAACAAGGTTCAGTTAATACACTTTTTCACTATCACATCTGCTCCTCCACCTGCCCGTTGCCTAAACACGCTTAAATGCAAAATGCAGTGCTTTTTTTTCCTAGATTCTCCAGAAAGCAACCAACACAGCTATTGCACAGTTCCTGTGTGCCACAGGTGCACTTAAACAACGATATGTCCCATGGAAGGACTCCAGGCAAAGTCAGGGTTTCCTCAAAATCCACCCAAGCAACACTTTAAAGACAAAAAGAACAAAATTTATGGTGGGTCAGGGTGGTATAGAGCACCAGCGACGTGGGGGCAGCTGGACAGTTCCCCTGCCGCACTTGTGGTTTTGGATTCCTGGATGACACATGCACAGCCAGAAGATGAAGTGACGTTTCTGGGATGTAGAACTCAACTGGATGCTGGGAAGAACTGGTCAAACCAGTCACACAAACGTGACTGGTGCCTTGCACATACTACAAAACGTGTGCTGTTGAAATTATAAAAAGACAAAGCGACAAGCCTCTGGCATGGATGAAATCAACTGACTGTGGTGTCACTGACAGCTTTTATCACCCTTCATGCAGGAATAAGACATGTGAGGAGCTTAAAGTTGTAGTGCAGCCAGGACCAAGTAAATTTTTCCTGTTCGCACAGATATCTCCACACAGCATCAGAAGAGGAAAACTTTTTTTAAAATAGGAAAATGTGACTATAAATAGCTCCTGTTAGCAACCCTGCTCCTGAAAGTCCTAGGACATCACTGTTGGTTCATTTTCTGATAAACATTCTCAGAATTATGAACTGGAATTTTCAAAACCCATGCAACATGAAAGAGAACTAGAACCAAATACTTAGCGCCTTTTGTTTCTGTCACCTACCCTCCTAAATGCGGTACTCCAGAGCCATGCAACTGGTGGCTGAGACTATACTTCATTTCCAGAACAACTCAAGCAGACTACCCAAAACTTCACTTGCACAAGGAGAAGCAGTCAGGTATCTAACTCCTCCCAGCGCACGCTCAATCAGCATTCCCTGCAAATTGCCACACTGACCACAGGAGAGGAGGGAAAGGGAACTACCACCACGTGAGGTCGGAGAGCAGCACAAGCAGAGGTATGGGGCTCACAGAGGTGTCTCAGAAGTGGTGTCTGGCTTACAGCACAGCCAAAGTTGGGCCGTGTTGATGTACAACCCCGTACCAGAGCCAAAAAGGAAAAACTCTGTTGGCTTTGCAGACTCATGCAGTGTTGAAAAAAATGAGAAAAATAAATTCTTTATTATTTATGTTAAAATATTCTGCCATTTCATGATAACTTTTAAAAGGAGAAAAGATGTCTTCTCTTACATAAAAGTACTAGATGAAGCTTGAAAGCCATAATTCTCAAAGATTCACGCTCCCTTTCACTCTAAATAGTATATAAAGCCCTACTGTTGACAGCAAGGTCTGCTAGAAACTGCAAATGCCTCTCACTCTTTTGTTTTTTTTCCCTCCCTATCTCCTACTCATTTTAGAGCAAAAATTACTGAAAGCTAATATATGTTTTCTCTTTCTCTCTTTAGAAAAACTTCTCCATTATTTTATCTAGCAAAACACAAGGCACAGGGCTCAATGTATTTGATCTGTTTTTTTCTTTTGTTTAAAGTTGTAGATACAGTTAAATTACATATATTTAACGAGATCTAGGCACATACGGATTATTGACATGAGTTTTGTCAAAAGAGAGATGACACTTTCATTTTGGTGGGGCAATAAAAAAGGCCATTCTAACAGCAACTCTTTGGATGCTTGCTGAACTGAAATACTGCTTCTCACTTTTATATAGACATTACATCGCTTCTAGTACTGTACAGAAGGATGCAAAAGTGTTTCCTTAAAGAACATACACATGAGGATTTCTGTTTTCGGAAATTCTGGTCATGCTTGTAAGATTCCAGAGAGAATGTGAAAGAAGGAAAATACAACTATGCACTTTGTAAGGTGTGGTCTGGCTTGTGGTTTCATTTTTTTTGTCATTTCAGATATTATTTTAGTATTTACCTGAAGCATTTTATAACAGAGAATCAGGTGGATGGTATGCTAAGTAAGCCGTAATTCAAACATGGCTCAGCTGAAAGCAGATCTGATAGACCATTCTAATGCTATGCAATTATCACCTAGCAATATATTTGGCACTTCAAAAGCATCAATGCAGCACTTTAAAATTTGTAAATTAAGTTAATTTTAAATAATTGCATTTTAAAGATTAAAACATCCAACTGAGCCATTTGTTATCCAAAGAACTTCAACCACTATTACTGTCATCCCACCTTAGATTCAATTAAGCAGATGAGAAGGTTGACTTGTGCAATGGCATTCTCCAGACATTGTTAAACTTTCACTCCAAACAGCTTTTGCTTCTTCACCTACTTATACTGAAAAGCAGAATTGCAAAGGTAATTTCAAAACTATTTCCGAATCACAGCTGAAAATTTCAATATAACTAAACAGCTACAGTAACATCATTATCAAGTAAAAAAAGGTGAAAAAGTGATTCCATGGCAGCTACAATAAAAATAAATCCTTATTTATTTTGGGTACACGAACACCACTAATAGACAGGACTGACTAACTGATCACCATCCTGGCTCTTTCATTATGTTGGTGGCAAAGCAGCCTACTACAGCAAATTCAACATAGCATTTCTACTGGTTCACCTTATGGAACAAAGCAAAGTTGTTTCAACTGACTTTTTTTCTTCTTTAGATACCCATCTGAAATAGAGAACCCGATTTCCAAAAGTGAACATCATCACTTCCCACTAGACACGCATGTTGTTTGTTTTGGCGGATTTTTTAGATTTGTGTAGTTAATACTTTGAAAACGTTTGTCTGGATATATCACTCAGTTCCCTATCCTTATCAGTCTGCTTTTAGATCACCAAGAAAGAGATGCTACATAACACAGAAAATAAATAGTACAGGAAAAGCACATACTACTGGAACACAAGCTTTCCCTTGTGCTTTCCATCTCAAGCCTGACCACATTCAGGAAGACATTCTAGAAACCTGAAGGCTGTTTAATCCACTGCCCTCTCAACTCTTTAGCTTTGACTGAATCAGTCAATAAGACTGCTACATAGTACAGCCCACCATGTATTAAAAAGGAATCAATTCAACTCTGCTTGCTTCACAGCAACATAAACATACACCTAATATCTAGCCAAAACTTTCTACAAAGATACAATGGAAGCAGCAGGCAAAAAAATAACGCTTATTTTTCACACCTCAACGTTTCTGTACTCAACCTAGAACACTACCCCAATTTTAAAAGTAAAATAACCATTTTCTTAATGACACAAACTTCATGATCTGCTTACTTTGGTCAACATTACCTGTGCTTTCAACACCAATAAGCACGCCACTACATACAACTCAAAAAATGTTTGTAAGATCTAAATACAGTTCCAATGTGTTACAATTGTATTTTCATAGTCATAGGCATGACTCTACATGCCGTATTATGGTACTGCATGTTAGCCTACCGTAAGATGACTTAAGTCCCTCCCACACCCCCAGCTCCAAATTTTCACAAAATCCTAGCAGTCTTAATACATTTGCATATGGAAAACATGTGAGTTTATTTTCCCTGTTCCACCTGTCAAAAATTTTTTTTTTGGGAAAGAAAATTACGATAATAAATTAATCCATTGCTTCAAGTTTCTGAGGAACTGCACTTTAATAAATGTATAAAGTAAAAATCATGGCATGCATGATTTCGCTCTTATATTACTGGGGAGAGTTCCATAACTTGTTAAATCTAAACAACAATCCACTAATACAGGGCAGAGCACGTATTCACTGTTCAAACTACCTGCTCAAGTGAAGACTTTTGGTAGAAGTGTACTGCTCAAAAGTAAAGGGGGGGGAGAAAAGAGGAGGGGGGGGAGGAAGGAAAAAAAAAAAAAGAAAAAAATGAAAAAGAAGGAAAAAAGAAAAAAGGATAAAAAAAAAGAACGAAAAAAGAAAAAAAAAAGAAAAAAGGAAAAACAAAAACCAGACAAAACTCACCCCCAAAACAGGGGATTTAAAGTTCACCTGTCAAATGTAAGAAGACAAATATGTTTATCAATTAATAGTTTAAAGCGTTTTTTAATCACTGAAGGAGGAATATGTAGGGTTGGTTTACTGATGTAAATCTTCTGGTCTGAATTCAAACAGAATTGGCTAAAAATGCTACTTTAAAATAAGAGTTTTAAAATGGAAATGCTAATTCATAAACCATGAAATTATCAGTGCAAGACTGTGTTTCTTATCTCTTCTCTATCAGAATGGTGAACCTCTAAGTCAACATAAAGCAAAGTTGAAGGTCCAGTGTTCTTCACTGCGTATATCATAGTACTAAACCAAGTAGATTTTAAATCTTCTGCACTCCAAAATAATCCTGCCTTTACTCCCTGACCTGACATACACCATGATTTTGCAGCTAAATCTACAATTTTACAGCAACATTAGAATCTTGAAGAAAACTGCAAAGAGCAGTGAGCTCTGTCAACTGGTTGACTGGCTTATATTTAAAGCACGTAATAACAATAATAATCACAAAGTGATAAATCCTTCCAAGTTATCTGCAGCGAGGGCCTTATCCTGATCCCACCAAAGATGACATAACCTCACCTACTGCAATGGAAATGTTGGATTACTGAAAATATCTTCTTTATATCTTAAAAAAGGGGTTGATGAATCAAAATAACGGACACTTCATGTGACAGAGGACTCCTCAAGAGAAGTAAAGCTCAATACATTCAGTACACAAGGCAGCTAGTAAGAAACAAATAGTTTAAATTTACAAGTACCAATCCCAAAAGCAATACCAAAGAGTAGCATGTACAGGACAATTAAGAGGAGCACGTTCCCTCCATCCTACTATGAGTGAATATAACGCTCCACTGCTGTAAGAAAGTTGTGCAAAAAAGGATGGGTGCTTGCAAAGCTCTTTCTTTGATTCAAATACTGTGGGTTTTTATTTGCTTATCTAGTATTACTTGAATGCTGCTGGGTTTTGTCATTCTACTGTTAAAGCTGTTTCAGAAAAGTCTAGATATCAGAATGAGCAATTCTAATTATTGAAAATAAAGAAATTTATCTTGCAATGAATTCTTGTTCAACATTGAAATTTCACTGACCCTCCATTCTGAGGTTTCTATCTCAATAACTGAAAAGTGCGTGAGCATGAGAAGCAAAGTACTTTTCTATTTCACTTTAGATATAATCATTATTTGAAAATCATTTTAAAGCAAACAGTCATTCATGTCATAAGTGAATGCCCCCTCTTTTTAAGGTGTGATGTGTCAATTCTTTTCTCAAAAAAAAAAAAAAAAAAATCCTTTCTTCTATTGCTTTATACAAAACACGACCCTCAACTCTACACAAAACAGAGGAATGACTTCAGAATGCATAGCAGTGCTACCAATGTTGTTCTTGTGTACAAGACCGCATGTAGTGAAAGGCTTGCATTTCAGTCATTCATTACATGCCACAGGTTTTCAGCTAGAAGCACAATTACGAAATTTGTCTTAAAATCTGCAAAAATTATTCTGAATTCCAATGAGTGACACTAACATCAGCATACATATGTTGTGCCAAATAAAACTTGATTGTTCAGCCCTGCAATTACCTTTGCAACAGCCCCCCTGAACACCAAATAATTTTTATCCTATTTTAAATGGAAAAAGGAAACAAGACCTGGAAGACTTAAAGTTCCCTACAAAATCTTTCTCTGACCTTACAATACAAGATAGAATTGCTTATGTTATTACCTATAATTAGAAATATATTGTTCAAAGATTAGAGACCATAAATGAAAGCATGTGGCTACTCACCTACAGTATACCAACTAGCATCCGTCAACTTGCTGATAACAGCTTCTTGAAAGGATCCATCGGGCATTTTGGTTTCAACCATTGCACCAACCTGCAAAAAGGAGTATCTCGAGGTTACACATAATCCCAAACCCATATAATGGAGAAAAACACAGGTACACATTAATTCTTCCAGCAAGCTAAATTTTTTTTTATTTAAAGACTCATTTTAGCGAAGTGTTACTTTGTAAAATTTAGTTACTTCACTGGTAAGAACAAAGGTCCTTAAGCACGAAGGCTGAACTACAAGTAGACAGCAAAGCAGTAAGAAACTCGGAACATCTAATTTCAGCATGACTTACAGCATCACAAGAAATAATAGAAGGCTAATTGGAAGTAAATATTCAAAGTAATTATTACTTTATTACTGATGTGCACGCAATTACTAATATTTTTGATACTTTAAACATTGTTATACTGTCAACTAGATCAGAATTCCAGCAGCAGCCTACAACATACATTGGTGTTCTTGCAGCAGCTAGAGAAAAAAAAAAAAGACAAAGACAAAAAAAGATGCTCTCCTCTAGAAAGCTCTATTTGTAGTCAGTGTTTTATAATGCAGCTATGTATTTTAGCAGACAACCGTTATGTATAAAAATACAAACCAACACATATTTTTATATAAAATACATCAACTATTTTAAAACGCAGTGAGAGCAATCATATTTACTATTGTCTAACGGGCTTGAACTTAGCTTCATAACCAAGTTCTCCATTACTTACAAGAAGTTTTGTGTCCTACAAGACAGAAAAATCACTGTGTGTGAAAAACTGTTTGTGTATGGAGTATACTACATGGAAAAGCATAAACAGCCTCTAAAAGCTACAAGAATTAAGACTAATTACTGAGACTCAATCTGACCCAAAGCAATGAGCCTCCTCCCGTTGATTTAAATTCTGTAGAACAGGTACGCACCTAAACAGCATCAAAATTTAGAATTTTACAAATCAATTATGTGATTACAAAAAAAAAAAAAAAAGGCATGCAATATACATACTCTTAGAGGTCCTTTCACTTGGTCATCTTGCACTAATTGAGTTGAGTTATCACCCTTCAGGACCACCTGAAAACATATTCATAAACTTTTATATATAACTTATTTTCAACAGCATACAAAAAGCATATGAAACTGTAGTTATAATAATTTGGAAAACAAGATCTTCATCAATCAAATGGACTCAAACATTATTGAATGCAGAACGCCTGGCATGGACAATTTTACTCACAGGAAGCCCCAAGTATCACACTTAATATTTAATCTGAAACATCATAATTAAAGAACCGGGCAAATCAAACATCAGCCATTCCAAGGCAAAGAACATACATTTTGATGGGAGTTTGGATATTGACGCAATCCAGGGCACACCTGGAACTGGGCTTCCAGATCAGAAGATTAAGCAGGTTTTTTTCTCTCTCTCAACTGTGGCACTTTATTAACAACACACTGAATACTAAACTACAGCCAAACTAAAAAGCTCTCTTTATTAAATATATATAAAAAAATCACCGAACTGACCGCAATACAACTACTTCTGCTACCTTGAGCAAGAGAAAGGTTTTATGGTAAAGATGTGAATCACTACAAGTGTAATGAAAATAAGGATCAGTTACAGTGCAAGTAAACTATGTTTCTCCCTTTAAAATCCTATGTTTGAGAAGGTAACACTAATGAGACAGCGTGAACGTAAGCCTATGCAATTTGAGTCCCTGAGTTTGCAGAGACTCAATTTAGAAACATAAAAGATGAATATTTAGATGTCACCACTGTTAACTGTTTCACTGCCATTTGTTACAAGCAAAACCACCTACGGTGTTTTAATAAAAAATTCCAAAATCCCTATTTCTTTCCAGGAATCAAAAGTTCCAGGAGCTTCCTTTCCACCAATAGGCATGTCCACTTTTCTAGCTCCAATTATCCCCCAACCACAGTCTACACTGTAGCTGTATTTATATATACAACACTAGGGGCATGCTAAGATAGTGGTGGTATTAACACACACTCAGGTTAATAATGCAGTTCATGCAACTTTTATTTAAAATTTTATATCGGCACTAAGATGAATACAGGTTGTCCTGCTGCTCAGGAAAAGACTACCGGACTTTTTGGACTCTCTGCGCTCTTGGCAAGCATGCCGGGGGTGTGCCTACATGCTCTTAATTACAATATCAGGCTTAGCTTGTTAAAACTTCAATTGTTATAATGTAATTGAGATACAGTGACAGGAATTTCCACCAAGTCACAGCAGCCTCATGTACTTCCAAATCTTATCATGGAGTAATAAAGCATAAGATTCTAACGATAAAAAGAAACTCACACCTACTAACAGTCTAAATACTCTATCAGACCAAAGACACAGATACAAAATCAAGGATGTCAGACTAGGAAGGGCAGCATGCTGCTTCCTACGGAGCTTCTCATTAACACAGATTTCAAAGAACATCAAAAATTTCTAAAAGTACTCATTAAGAACAGGGGAAAAGACTCCAATATCTGAATTGTGGGGTTTTTTTCTTATCGTGAAAAGCACTCTGATAAAGTGATATGATCTATATACGTAACTGAAGAGGCTGATAGCTTGTTCTACTTGATCTAAGCATTAAAGCACACAAAAACTTAGATGTGTAGTTATAAAAAGAAGCTTTCATCTCTATTTGTTAGGGGGTTTTGGGTCACTAATGCCTTATTTACATATCCTGGACAGTAGACAAGAAAGTAGGAAGTGGGAAGATTTTGACAAAATAAAGCAGAAGAACAATTTCTGTATTTACTTTGAATTCTTAACATTCATTTAACTACGTTTTATTCTTGTTTTCCCATACTAGCATTAACAACAGTACTGCAACACCCAAATAATGACTTTCTTTTTTGGTTGTTTTGGCATAAGGCCTGAAAACGTGAATTAATATTATGTGCCAGTACTATGCATGTGTAGAAACTCAGCTACAGCCAAAGCATGCTGTTTTAGAAGCAGCAGAAAGATGTTCAAAACTTAACAAATGTTATCCTGGACATTTCTAAAACATGGTCTAAGAAACTAATTATTGCCATCTTTTTTGCTCTTATACTGATCTATTTTGGCATTGCCTCTTAAGTTCTGAGCTATAAAATTGAGAATGTCAGCTGGAATGAAATGAAACTTTTGCTTCTGAAGAGGTTGCTCTTCTTCCTTATTACTCATGTAAAGCCATAATCCTCTATTTGTGACATCAAAACTGATTGCAGCGAAACTGATGCATTCACAAACAGAAGACGACTGTGATCAGGAAAGAAGTAGCAAGAACAGGTAATTTGAAAGCTCATTCTTGTTCCAGCATCCCCCTAAGAAAATTAAAAAAAACACCACCACCACCCCAAAAGAACAAAAAACAAACAAACCCACCCCAAACCCAACACCAAAATATGAAAAATAACATTCAGGGGGTCTTTAAAATCCATACAGTGAGGTGATGAACATTCCCTAATCTTCAGGACTAGGATCTGACAGTCCTTTCAACACAATGCTTTAACAAAATCAGCAACAAGCACAGTATACTACCTTGACTTTCACAAGCCTTTTTACTGTCTTAATCTTTGCCTCACAGAAGGCACCACGGTACTTGGCACTGACATCAGTTCCCACTGTCAGGTAGGCAGGCTCATCTGCTGCCTATTAAGAAAGAAAAAATAAAAACAAAATTTAGTTCTTCATATTTATTTTTACAGGAACATCATTATATATTTAATTTTACACCTGAACGTTTAGACCTATTGACTTAAGTGATAAACAATGTCTACTAGGAATTGCAATCAGACTGTTCTTTAAAAGGAAAAAAAAAAAAAAACAAACCAACAAACAAGTTACAGGAAGTTTTGTTTTACCAGTGATGTTGACACCCCCCCCCCCAATTCTGTCAGTCTAATTACTCTCCCAGAAGTATGTTTGAGGGTACTAAACTGATATTTGGAACATCTCCTCATAAAAAGGGTAATAATGTACAGGAGTGACTATTAATTCAAGCCATTCCTATACAGCATACAAAAGGAAAAGATTTCAACTGCAAAAAGGCAGTATAAAAGATAGCTGTACTTTTTTTAGTTATAAGCAATCCACTGACACAGATTATCTTAAACATTTGAGACTGCCATCATCCCAATACTTACAATTAAGTCTATAACATTCTATATATAGGATTTTTTTTTCCTGACTAAAAGGAGACCTCTAGAGAAATTTGTTGTAATCATTCAAACAGCTGTTAACTAGTATTTTTGTTTCCTGAAATGCCTTTATCAAAGCTTAATTGCGTATACATTTTCAGAGAGAGAAATATTTCTCATCATGTTTTCCTTAATCTGGACTTTATTACTCGAAATTTCACTTTATTGTGCTTGTAGCAACTGATAAACAAGGACAAAATTACCATGCTGAAAATGTCTATCAAGACAGGAAATCAGCACAGAGTATTAAATAACTTTTCCTGTTATGGGTTTTCTTTTTCTTTTAAATTGTTATTATTTCTTGGACTCCGAAGGCAAACAAAGTTTTTCTGTCTTTTGTGAATCATACTGCAATTGTTAATCCTTTGTACTGAAAAAACCGGCAAGAGCGAAGGCAGGACAAAAAGCTGTGGTTTTGCAAACTTGCAATAGCAGCTGCTGATACAGGAAGCATTTAAAGACAGTAGCCCAAAAGACAACAACTCAAAGACGTTGTGAATTTTCAGACTACTACTGCAAGACAATAAGAGCTTCGCTCACCCACACCTCAGCTGGAGAGCAAGAAACAGGATTTGCAGCATGCACCGAAACCCCGGCCAGCGTTATCCGACTGTCGCTCAGCCGAGACGTGCGATTAAAAATGAAATCGCCAGAGCAGCTAGCGACGGCGGGGAGGGGGAAAGGGAGCCGTTCCCCGCTCCGCAGTTCGCCTACCTTCATCTTTAAAGGTTATTTGAGGGATTCCAGCTCAAAGACTTCTCCTCCCCGCCAGCACACGGGAAAACACTGCAAAACAAGAGCGGGGGGGGGGGGGGGGGCGGTGAAGGCGGACCCGCCTGAGCGTGGGTCTCCCCGTGAGGGGGCGGCCGGGCTGCGAGGGAAGGAGGGAGCCGCCGCCCGTCCCGGCCCCGCCGGGCCGCTGAGGGAGCGGGGCCGCGGCCGCCGCCCGCCCGCCGCTTCCCGCCGGCGGCCCCTCGGTGTGTCACGTCGCCATTGCTCCCGCTCCCCACCTCAGGGCGGAGGGGCCGGGGGAGAGCGTTCGACCCGGGAAGGGGAAACCCGCCGCCCCACACGGGCAGCTCCTCGCCGAGAGGGAGCGGGGGGGCGGCGGGGCCCGCCGCCGCCTTCCCCGCCCCTCCCCGGCCCTCACAACTTTCTGCGGCCCGCGGAGGGACGCGCCGCCGAGCCCCTCCTCCCCGCCCCCCTCACCCGCCGGCCGGGCGGACTTCTCCGCTCCCGCCCCCCCGGCCGCCCGCCGCCCGGGCAGCCCGCCGGGACGCCGCAGCCCCCGGCCCGGGGAAGGGGAGGCGGAGCGGGGGCGGGCCGGCGCCGAGCGGGCGGAGGGGGGAGCTGAGGATGGAGGGCGGCGCGGGCGGGAGCCAAGCGTCGGGGCAGCCCCGGGGACGGCGACGGGGGCGGGGGGTGGGGGGGAGGGCGGCCGGGGCGGAGTTCGGCGGGGTAGGGAGTCCCCGTCCCCGTCGTGAGGGGGGCGGCGGGCGTCCCCGCTCCCTCAGCGGGGTGGAAGGGCGCGCTGGCGCGGGGGGGAAAGGGGGAGCTCCCAGCGCCGCTCCGCGCCCCCTCCCCCGGGACGGCGGGGGAGTTACGGCTACCGAGGCGCCCGCTTTCCTACCTGGAAACTCGGAGCGAAGTGGGCAGCCCCGCGCTGCCCGGCCCGGCTCGGCTCGGCTCGGCTCGGCTCGACCCGGCCCCGCCGCGCTCCCAGCGCCGCGGCCCCCTCGGAGACGACGACAGCCCCGCGAGCGGCGGCGGCTGAGCGCGGCCCCGCTCCACCCCCTCCAGCCCGGACTCGCACCGAATCACCAGCCCCGAGCCCAATAACAAGCTGTTGAGCAGAATCTGTCCTGCCTGAACTCCCATTGGCCCCCTCCTGACGCCCCGGGGGCCCTGCCCCGCCCGGATTGGGCGCCGCGGACAGCACCCCCATTGGTCACAGGGCGGCCGGCAGAGGGCATTGGCCAGCGCTCGACGCAGGTAGCGCCACGGAGACTTTTGATTGGCGCTCCTTCTAAAGGCCAGCCGATTGGCGGAGGTTGAAGTGAAGTCAGCTTTCCCTCGCGGCTGA
Organism: Nipponia nippon; assembly: GCF_047370975.1. Lineage (NCBI taxonomy): Eukaryota > Metazoa > Chordata > Aves > Pelecaniformes > Threskiornithidae > Nipponia > Nipponia nippon. The sequence goes on from NW_028262302.1 coordinate 26,437,220, forward strand.
TTGGTAGGAGCTGGATCCGGATGTAGCCCTGAGCGCGGTGATTGGCCACCCGCGGGGGACAGGAAGAGGAACGGCGCGATCTGATTGGTGCGAGCCGTCTCTTGGAGACGCGGTGGGGCGGGGACGAGAGGGAGGGAGGGGGGCGGAGACGGCGTCCTGCGGCGGCGGCGGCGCGGGGCGGGCAGGGCGGGCAGGGCGCACGCGCGGCGGTCAGCCTCCCGGCGCCATTTTGTGTGAGGCTCTTTCCCATTTTAGGCCGCGGGAGGAAGGGAGCGGGAGTGGTCGGCGCCTCTCCCGCGGGGGGGAGGCGGGGGAGCCGCGGGGCCGTGCCCTGGCGGCGGGCAGCGGCGATGGGCTTCGGCGGGAAGCCTCTTCCTGTGCTCCGAAGAGGCCGCGCCTCGTCTCTTCCTCGCGGCCCAGCCCCGCGTTGGATGGCGGCGGCGGCCGCGTCGCCCCCTCTCCCGCTTCGGCGGTCGATGGCGCAGGAGCGGGCCCGGCCGGACCCGGAAGTGAAGCGGCGGCCATGGAGGGGCGGCGGCGCCTCTGGCGGTGCGCGGCGGAACCGCCCGCCGAGAGGGCGCGGAGGAGTCGGGCCCGCTGAGGCGCGGAGCCGCCAGCCGCCGTCCGTCTCCCCGCGGAGCCCGCCGGAGTCGAGCGGCGGCGCTGAGGCGGCCGGCCCGCCCGCCTGCCGCGGTCGCTGCCCGGCGCCCCAGCAGAGACACCGCCGGGGCTGCAGGTAGGGGCTGCAGGCGCCGCCCGTGCGCCGCTTTCCCCTCACGCCGGTCCCGCAGCCGGTGCGGGCGGGCCACGGGTGGCTGCGCTTCACTCGGAGGAAGGCGTCGCTCCGTCGCCATTAATCATCCCCTGCTGCCCATGACGTGTTTGGGGTGAAGCCCGGGGAGGGGGACGTGACCGTCTCTTGCTGCCCGGTCGCTTCTGCACGTGGTGCTGGCGGTTTTGATGGCTGCCTGGCCTCCTGCCAGGCGGCTGAGGTCATTTCTTCACGGGAAGGCGCAGCAAGGCCAGGGGAAGACTAGTGTTGACGGGGCTGAGTGCTTTTCGGCGTGTGTGGGGGGACTGTAGTCTTGTCCGGTCCTTCCATCCCTGTGATGGATGCTCTCTGGAAGTGCAGCCTTGCGAGGCAGGGTATCTGCACCTGTCAGAGGTCCTCTAAGAGAATTTGGTCTTAGAGGCTAGCTCTGACACTACTAAACAGGAGTTACTAGCTGAAGCCTATAATAAAACTATGTATTTTTAACATTAGTTTCACACTTGGACTTCTTATATAAAATTTGCTCCATAGTTGACTGTAATGCAGATCCATTATTTTTCCACAGAGTAATGAGCATCTGTTTGACAGTGCTCACTCAGCTACAGGACGTACCTTGCCTTTATCTAAAGCAACAGCGGAGGGACCTATCAATGTAGCTAAGAGATCCATTGTGCTAATTTGATAGAAGTGGATTGTTAGTTTAGGTGTATTTTCTATGTAAGTTCTGATTTGAAGGTGTTTTTTTGTTTCTTTTTTTTTTTAAATTAATTCTGATGCTTTGGAAAGCAGCAAACAAAGGGACAGTTCTCGAGTTTAATGCGGTGTATAGCATAGCTAAGCTCTGAAGGTTTACTACGGCATAATGCACACGAGGCATGTTTAGAATTGATGGCAGGAGATGTCTAATACAGGGGAAGAGTGGCTCTAGAGTTCTGGTGTTTGGATCGGGGTTGAAAATATAAAGATGCTTGAGGACGTGTACAAAATGTATAAAGGTTTGAGGCATTTCTTTGAGTGCTGAGGGAACTTGGATTCTGTGCTGTAGTTCCACTTCATGCATGGATAAACTGAAGAGCAAATTATTGCTCAGGATATATTAAATCTAACCCAAATATTAAAAATTAAAAAAATTCACTTTGAGTGTGAACTTTTGATCTCTCTGTGGAATGTATTGGCCAAATCATGACTTAGATTGTGAGCTTTTTTTGAGGCACGATTTGTATCTTTGTACTAAGTGTAGTACCGTTCAATAAATAAGTTTGTGACAAAACTAATCAGTCTTGTTTCTGATTTCTAGCAGAAAAATCCTGTCCACCTGGATGTATCTGTTACAGCTGGCGTGTTTAGGAAGTTCGTGGCACCGCACCCATCTAGCTGTTGTGAGCAAAAGGACTCAGTAGCCAGTCAGCAGGAGAGGTGACTTGTTCTTTTATGGTATTTGAAGCACCTAAGAACGCCTGGCTAGGCAGCTCAACAAAGAGCGTAAACATTCTCACACAACTTGGGGATGATGTCTAGTATGATGGAATGAAAAGGCTGTGCTTTTGGCAAGCCAGAGAAAGGGTCTAATTTTGGTTTAAAATAACTTTTCATTGGAATATGAACTTCAGGACTCAGAATTACACCATGATATTGAAATTTTACATCCTAAATGTGTTAACTAGCCCTGAGACTTCAGACAGCTTGGCTATACTGGATCCTTGCAGCTGTGCCCTGTCCCCCAGTGCGATCCCTTATAGGGAAACAGTTGAAATGAGTGGAAGAAATGAGCAGCAGACTGTTCTTTTGTGAGCTACTTTATCGTGAGCCACTTTATCATGAACCACTCTGTTAACTTTTTAAAGTTAACACTTTAGAAGCTCTAGAATAAGACAGTCATAGTAAGTCCTGATCTCTCTGTAAATAGACATGCGATAAGGTAGAAAAATTTTTAACATCGTTGTCAAAAGCAGCAGTACTTGTATTATGTGTCCTCTGTTAGTACCAAAGGTCTTGTAGCTGCAGGACAAGAGATTCACCTGGAGACAGGCATTTTGGTCTTTGCCTGTGCAAATTAGCACAAGGCTTCTTAATTTAAGAACAGTTAACACAAAAGCATCAAGGTACTCTAGGCATGACAGTGGTCTTTGGCAATATGTAATTCTAGAGTTTAGGTGATGGCTGTAAGTAAATTAGAAAAAGTAATGTACTTTAAAATGTCTTTGGTGTATTAGTTGCAGAATGTACAGAATTTTTGCCCAAAGTCTTCCATATATGTGGCACTTGATAGCAAAAGGCAAGTACAGGAATGTCTGTATCTTACAGTATTCTTTATAAGAATAGCAGAATAAGTAGCAGCCAAATAAAACTGTTGAATGTATCATGTGACTTCCTTGAAGAGAAACAAAGTAATGACAAGAGATATTTCTGGGATAAGTAAGATGTTTTAATTCTGTTCAGTAGTCACATATTGCTCTTGACATACTGCATTTACATGTAGATAAAAGAACTCAGAATACACATACAATCACAGCCAAAATATTCTAGAAATATTAAAAAAACTGATTCGTCTTCTAACACTGAGCTTCTTTGTATGCAATGAAATACTATGCTACTCTGTCAGACTTTGCAGATGTTCAGGAGACTTTTAGCTTCTTTTATTTTTGTCTCAAGTGTTTAGTTCTCCTTTTTTATAAATCCTCTTCCCCTTGGTGTTTCTATTCTGTCAGTAAACAGGCAGCATGTTTCCAGTGGTGGTTGAGCAAGCATCTGCCTTGCGGTTCAGAACCTCTGTCTGTGTGGAACTGTTGTATTTCTGTACAAATGAAGGTCAGAAGTATGCTTCCCACAAAGCTTTATTATCTAAGTGATTGCAAACTGCTCAGACAAGAGCGTGGTAGGAAGTTGTGAGGTACTTGGTGTGCAGGTATAAAGGAAAAAAAATCCCAATGAGTGTGAAGCTGATGACACGGTCAGTAATAGCTGAATTACTAAAATGAAAGGTCAAACCTTCTTTCCTAGTCATGGAGAATATTGTGCTTTACTGTTAACTATCAGCAATAAGTTCCTTCATATTTATTATTGTGTGTGTGAGAGAGAATACAAAACAAAAAAACCCAAACAAAAACACCTGGTAATGTGAAATGCTTACCTACAGTTTCCCCAGCTCTGGCACGTTCCTGTCCCCATGTTGAGAACAATGGATATTCAGTTATTCAAACATAATTGTGCATGCTGTCTTTCATCATTTCCTTGTGAGTGTTGCTGCTGGAGAAGACACAAAGTTTAGCAACCCTTAGGAAGCCTGAATTAGTGCCTGGTATCCACTGAAGTTTAGTGGTGGCTTCTTGGATCTGGCATGGGTATGTTTTGCAGCAGTGCAGTATCTCTTCTGGATATGAATAATCATGAAAATATTTACGACATAGAGTACTCCGTCGTAAATATTTGTGTGAGGAAAAATCTCAGAACTGGGTTTCCTGTCAGCTCTGTGGCTAACAGTAATACTCGCTTTGTAGTTGCTTTTTCCAGTAACACTTGTAAGATGATGTTACGTGCTCAGCTTGTCAGAGTAGCTCTTGTTAGTGGTTTCAGAGACCTCCATGGAGAAGTAGTCCCATTTCTAGTGAATAAGCTGTGTCCAGACTTTGTTGTGCTTTGTGGCTGCGGATCTTAACTACAGTCCCATGTGTTATAAAATGTGTGCAGTAATCAGTGATGCATTAACTGATATGTTATTAGCAGCCTAGCACCAAGAGAAGAGGTTTTCGTTCTCAACTGATGTAACTGCTGCTTTCGTCCTAGCCTGTTAGCTGTGCGGGGGAGTTTTGGCATGTATCATGCAATCTTTTAATTCCAAACATAAAACGTTCCTTTTTTTAAGACGGATTTGGTAATCTTGTGTTTGGACAGAATCAAAGCTGTATTGTAAGAGACTATTTTTATTCTTTCTGGTATGTAATTTTCTATTATGATAGTTAACATATTTGTATCAAATGTTAACGTTAGCTAATTTAGCAACTATGGAAGAAGGGTGCCCGTTGCCAGGGTTTACTTAAGATTGGATTCTACAGCCAGTTTTTGCATGTTTTGTCGTGTGCTGTTAAATTATCTGAATATAGGTGTTTAATTTCTCTTCTGTTGCCTAGCAAAGGCATGCAGGGTACAGAATTTGAAGTCCACTTAATTTCTTGTATTATTTCTAAGGACTACATTGGTGACAATAGCGAGGCTATTACAGCTACGTTGGGGAAGTCGTGCAGTGTTGCAAGGCAGTAGCACACAGTACTACAGAGAAACTGAAGATTTGTATAGCAGCTTTAATTTAGATGTGGCAAAGGACGTCGGTTGTCATCATCTGCAAGCAAGTGATGAGTCTGTCTTTCAAAACTCGAAGTAGGTGCTTGAAATGAGAATTTAGTTACTGTTCTGGGTAGTAATGTTACTTCGTGCAACTGCTGAAGGAGAGCATCCTTACGTATTTTTCAAAATAACAGTTTGTCTCTAAATGCCAGCAGTAAAGGCAAAGGATTAGATCTACCTGTCACTAGTGAGTAATCAAACCTTCTGTTTCAGGTTTTATGAGTAACTTTTTGACAGGCACAAGATGCTAGTTAGTACTAGAAATGCATCCTATGCACGTACACTTACAGGCCATGTTAGTGCATCAGCCATTCCAGTATTGTAAACTTTGATTTTTAAAACTCTCTGTACTTTATAACTGGCTTCCAAGTTATCTCTACAGCATACAGCTTTTTTTCCTGGCTTCCGAGCTGTAGACATATTATTACTGATGTGAACATTTTATCCGCAGAACTTTTGATCTTTCAAGGTGAGAAGAAATGGTTTTTCTACAGGATTGGGGGAGTGGTTTTCTGTGTAAATATAGTCAGTCACCAGTCTACAGAGCAAATATGGTTTAGTGTTCCCGAAATAAACTTAAGTTGAAAACATTTAAACTTCCATCTGAATCTCTAAATAGTCTGTATTCTTCTTAATGGAGTCAGATCTTCTTATAAATATTACTGCTTGAGTAACCTCCCATCTAAATCAAACATACAGGGTAAAACCTGAATGCAAAAACTGTGTGGTTTTGGGAGCGGCAACTACATATTTCACTGCTATGAAAACTCAACAGGAGAAAGTCTTTAAAGTTTTAACGCTTCAATGAGGTTGCACGTTGTATTTGAAGAACCTTACTGCAATCTTCTGAGTAAGCTAAGCTTCTGAAATAGAAGGTATTCCTCCTTAAATATCTAACTTCTGATATCTGCTTTGGAGCAATGGTGTGGTCGCTTTTTTAGCCTTTTGTGATACCAGACTGGGAATAAATGTATACCGAATAGGTGTCTAATGCTGTCCATATCTACGATGTCGATTGCTGCTGATGCTGGAGAGCTGAAACAGGCTGTTGTTTCACTTTGGCAAAGAGAACTAACTCTGGTTGGGTTAATTTCTCCGTACCTGTGTGAGCAGATTCAGGGGTCTCTTGTTTTTCAGAAGTAGTTTTGAGTGATCTGTCATGGCCAATCTGAAGTAAGAATCTTCCTCACTTGTGCTACCTGTTGCTAGTTTATATCTTGGAAGGCCTTTTCCCCCCACCCCTGTCTCCTGATAAGACTTCTTGCTGCAGAAGTAGCCACGTTAAAAAGTACAAGAAGGAAACATAGCTGTCAAGAGCTATGTTCTCATATACACAAGCTTTTTCAGACACTGGTAAGTGGCTTGCTCAGTTTGAATTTTTACTAAAATACATCTTTCCATACTTGCAGAGGTAAAAAAAGAATAGGGTTCTAATACTGATGGTGAGCGCTCGGACACGGTCCACCTGCCAGCATAGGAGTCACTCTCTAAGCTTGTCAGCACTGATGAGCTGTTGGTTAAAATAACGGATTGTTACAGATGCAGGTTGTAGAGCAGCATGCTCCAGCTGAATCGGGACTGTAGATGCATGGTAACTCGCCTCCAGAAAGCAATGGGTATGCCACTAATAGTATGTGGCTTAGCACAAAGAAGCAAGCACTACTTCTGCAAAGCATGGTTGCTCAGCAAGAGAAAGCTTGTGAAGGCAGTGGTTACATGGCCTTTCTTCTAGGGCTTTTGCTTGTCCAAATTACTTCCGTCACTTAGGGTTAACTTACTTTTCAGCCTCAGCTAACAAGACTGCAGTTGGTCAGTATTGATTCTTTTTTAAACGTATTAATACCCTCAATCTTTTGAATTAAATGTTTTTAGCTATAAGTAGCTGCTGTTAGTGAGAATCTACAGTTTGGCCAGAGATTAAATTCTGATTTTTTTCCTACTTAGCTGCCTTTTTCAAAAGATTTTTTTATTTGTGTTTATTGTTTGGAGGATATTATTACAGGTAGGTAATTTCCAGGTGGCCGGGGATTTAGCTGACCAATCAACACTGTGTAATGCACACTTAACCTGTGAATTAATTGCGAGACTGTACTGTTTGCAGGAGGGTTGTACCTTCAGGGATGTGCTTTCCCCTGCGGCGCTTCTGTGTAGTCTGTCACCACATTAGTTACACCAGTACAGCTGTAAACAGAACCACTGAAATGAGCTGTGTTGTGTGACATCCAGAACTCTGAAATAGCAAAATACATGTCTTTTTGAAGAGTTTAATTATTCTGCATCAATGGAAGATCTTTTATTAGTGTGGGAGTGATCTCCTCCTTGCAAGCAGCAGAATGGGGGACAAACTGGTATGAGTGTAGAAACAAGCATTTGGTTGGGGGAAGTAGTTGTTTTTTAAACTGACTGACAGGAAAGACATTAAGCTACATTTTGATTCTGCCTCCTAAAACAATATTTCAGTTTTTTTTTTTCTATTGCTGATGTATATAGAAAAGTATTTGGAAAAAATAGCCTCTCAAGTGGTATGCTTTGTAGACTGTGAAAACACCTAGAATTAGACCTGGAACTGAGCTGTCTGTAAGCATTCTGTTAAAGTCATCTACCACTTCCTTTGCTGCTCTTGACACCTGTTAATGCACTCTAATGCAATAGCTCTCTGTCCTTCCCTGAAATAATGAAAGTAGCAGATTCCTGCTTTTCTAACATCCCTGCAAACAAGATAAATTCCACTTTCAAAAACTTGGGCATCCCTTGGGTGGGTTTTGGGGTTTTGTGTGTGTGTGTATTTGGAATGTATCAGCTTCTAGGTGAATTTACTATAATTGAACCTACTATTAATCTGCTGAAATTGGAATCTTAACAAATGTATTTCAGATATGCAGACAATACATATACCAAATGATATGTAACTTTATGCAGCAATAAAGCACCCCATGTTCTTTCTTAATTCTTATTTGGCTTGTCTTACCACGTCACCTAAAATGGTATTTTCAGTGGGTAGTTCTTATGTTGTCTTTAGGGGAGACTTCAGGGGATTTCAGTTTTTCCTGTATCTGATTATATGCACGTTAGGACTATAAACTATGTGATGCTGCTGCCTGCTTTATTCTAGTTGTCCATTTTTGGTTGGCAGAGCAACTTGTAAGAACCATTTTTAAACAACTGTTTCAGAGTCCTTTAATAGCAATGTACTGAAGATGAAAGAGCGCTGCATGGTGGCTGCTTAGTCAATCTGGAACTAGGAGACTTGGTTTGAGCTTGGTTGTAGATCCCATGTTCTCAAATACTGGAATGTAGTTACTGGACAAACAGTAAGGCTACGCTCTTACCTCTTCTACCACCTGCTTTCTGCAACTCTGTATAATTAGACATAATAGGGAGCAAGATCTTATATGATGGAAAGTTACAAGCAGTTGGAGTCTCAAAATAGCTCTCAATTCTTAAGTAAAGTAACTTCTTTGCTGCATGTAACTTGAAAAACTGGTGGGTGGAGGAAAAGCCAGTCCTTGTCTTATCGGCATACGCAACTGAAGGAAGAAAACGAAGGGGAGAGAACAGTCTCTGTACTGTATTTTTGGTGCTATTACAGTCTCAAAATTGTCATGACAACTAAGACTATTTTTCTCTTCAGAATCTTGAAACTGTGCACTTTATTTAAGGTCATGATTATCTTCCAGCTGATAAATGCTTAAGATGCATTGTTGAATTCACTGTTTTGTGTTCCCTTCTATGGTTACAGTTTTATCTTCAGGAAGAGACTTGCAAAACAGCGTATGTAGTTATTCCAAGTCCCCTTCCTTAAGGGTGACTTGGGCCATATAGCCAGATAGCATCTCAAGCCGTATTGCGTCCATATGGACAGTCACACTTTCAGCCTGTCTGGCTTTTAACCTCAGGCCATCAAGCTAGTTTTGGTGATGAGAAGGAAGCAGCAAATGCCCTAATGCTTGGCATGCTTCAGATCTGCATGAGACACATTCTGTTTGAAATGTTTCCTTTCTGAGAGTCAGCACCAAATACAGATCGGTAGTATTTCTTCTGGAGATTCCTGTGTGGCAGATACCCTAAGGGTAATTTTACATACGGGTTACTTCTGTGAGCTGTTCTTCTATGAGCTTCTAACAGCTCAATCTTACCATAATTTCATAAGCAGTACTATTCGGTTGTAATGAAGATATTATCTGAACCAGTCATTTTTATGGCCATGTAAAAGTACTACGAACAATAAAAATTGATTATCGTGATGCAATAGCCTAAACTTGATTTTTGAACTCTGCAAGTCCAGTTGCATCTTCTAAAATCCGTCCTGGTGCAGTAATGGAGATGTATGTAAGTAAACTAGATACTGGAGCCTATTTTTTTTTAATTTGTCATCTGCAGTTCACCATAGTCCCCTTCTTAATTTTCTTTAACAAGGCTTCTGCATGTGGACTTGCTGACTAAATAATTGTAACGGGGAATGTGACACATCCAGTCCTGTTAAATATCACAGCAGTGATTCATCAGGTGCTGAGTAACAGTCAGTGGATGTATGAGACTTAAAGGGAGAGGAAGCATCTTACTGTACATCCTACTCTTGTGTCATTGTTCGATCGATGTATTTTTAAAATGCTCCTTGGTGGAGGGATGACTTTAAGAGATGAGTTGGTCTATACAGTCTTGCTTTCTGGTGTTCTGTTAAAGGCTGTGCTTTGGGTCTTAAGCAACAGCACATGCCATTAAAACTCTGAACGTAAAATGTTTCAGCATGGCAAGAACTGCAGTTACGCGTTCCAAGTGGGTATTTGACTTTCTGCTTTATTATGTATTCCCATAAATGGCCAGAGTCTGGGCTAAGGAGGTTACTTGTGGAACCTAAAGCAAGAAGTGCTGCTTGGTATGGGCTAATTATGCTGCTTCTGATACCATCAGAACTGAAACGTCCCAGTGCTTTGGGCAGAAACAATCCAAATGAGACTGTTAAGAATCACCTCTTGCTCTAAATCTCTGATTTAGAAACTTTTACCCTGACCGTTTGTTAGCCTTGCAATGCATTTTCACACTTCAGTGTTACACTGAAGTCATAACTGACCATTTCCAAGCCAATTATAAAAGCTAATTTTTGTTTTGGGGAAGGGGATCTGAGCCTTATTTTTTGTAGGAAAGCATGCTGCCTCTGCTGCTGAAGGCTGGTTCTGGGAGCCTTCAGAGGTCGCTGTCACAGACCACTGCTCTTGGGTCTCTCATACCGGGCTTGCATCTGTTGCAAGCAGCTCTGAATCGAGCCGGCCAACTGGCCTGCCCTGGTCCCTTGGCATGTTATGAGACTCGCTGCTCTCAGAGTGAGCTTGCTTAAAAGTAGTAAGATTTAAGTAGAAGCATGTGCTATCCTTTGTCTCGAGACAAACAGCTCTTCTGGAGCTTCAACTCTGCAGACTCTGAGCGTACGTACTTTCTCCAGACATGCCCCACAGCTGAAGCAACAGGAGACTGACTGGTAGAAGCTTTCAAATCTTTATTTTAGCTACCTGATCAGTTGTTCTCTGGGCTTAAATCAAACTCTTCTCCGTAGATATTGTCTAAGCCTGGAGGGTAAGCGACTATCTACAATACAGCTAGGTTATTTTTTTTTTCCCTAGTCCTGTACTTAAAACAGAGCCTCTACTAATAGTAAGCTTTTGTTTGTTGAGGTTTAATGTTCTTTTCTCTTGTTCTGTAACAGATCTAGTCCTCACTTAAATAATAATCTCAGATCCAGTTTGAGCCCTTCTGGAGCTTACCTTTCATGAAGTGATTTGCCTCAGACAGCTCTATAGAGAAAAAAACCCGCCATGGTCTTCAACATTTAATCAAAGTTTAATGATGCTGTGCTTCCCACTGCATTTTTAAGTCTTTATGTAGTCTGTGTTGTCATGAGTAGCCACTTCTTTTTGGAAGATTTCTTCCCCTGCTTGACACAGCAACAAGTAAATACTAATTCTCAGTAGCAAAATTCATTAAATTTTGCATTTAGCCTATCATATGTGGACTAAATTAGTGAAACATTATGATGGCTACTGCACAACTGTATAATTAAGCATTCTTAAGTAACTAGCTTCAAATTAGTAAGTTAGTTACTTGTTAAATGCAATGTGGTGGTCTTGTTGGTTATGCCTGTTGGAACTGCAGCTAGGTTAAGGCTACAAAAACAGCTGTAACAGGGTGTTTGCAGCAGTTTTTCTGCTGAAATGAGAGTCCCTCTGGACTAGAAATCTATTCTAATGTTCTCTGGGCCTTATTGTTAAAAGGCAGTAATGCTTAATTGCAGATCAAATAGAAGCCTACTAGCTTTCTGTGTCTAAAGTTAAGGGAAATTTCAATACTAAAATAGCTTCTTCAGTATTTTCCTGCCTTTTTTGTCCTTGACCCCCTCTTCTGAATAAATGCAAATGTGTTTTCCCCACCTTTTAATGCTCACTTTCTTCCTCTTTTCCCCATCTACAGTCAATGGAAATAGAAGTAATACATTTTTTTCCTTACATAGATAAAGATCAAATCTTGTAAACAGGTTGAGCCTATACTCTTGATAACTCAGTGATTTAATTTGGAAAAGAACCTGACAGTAATAATCACTTTGGTATTATTTAACTAACTGTTGCCATAACAGGCAAGACTGCCGTGCAGCACTTAGTATGTACTACTATCCACTGCAAAGTGCACATATGCTTGAATTGCTGCTCATGGGACTTTACACCCTTCCACAACAAGGAAAAAATCAGAGCATGGTTCTGCAAAGGACCTTTTTAGATAGCTACTTACTAGAGAACATGGCAACTTGGAAATTCTGAATAAGCAAGTAGGTTGCTCTCTTCTTAGCTGTATCTTTTCCCATATTGTAGAACAGCTTCCTTCCATTTTATCTTGTAAATACACACAATACATCTTGCTCTTCTTACTTAACCCTGAGACCTGACTTGTGTGACTGTTGTTATACTGCCTGTCCCTAATTCTGAATGGTTATCACTGAAAGGATTGGATGGATGTGTGTAACCACACAGGAGGATGGCTTTTAACTTCCCTTTAGCAGTTTGTCAGCAACACTTTAGGCACAGAATAAAGACAAAGTGAAGAGAATCAAGTAGTTCTGCTGTCATGTACAGTGAGTGGAAGATCAGCCCTCAGCTAATGCTTTGGAGTGCTGATGAGAGTTTCCTGACTGGTGCTCACTAATGAATCAAACAGCTGAATCAGCAGTAAACTTCAGTAGTAAATTGGGTTTGGAGAACTGTGACAGGGAACAAAAGGCTGACTCAGTGTGACAGCTGTACTATTGCCTCAGGAGGAGACACTGAAGGAGGCTGTCACGGTCATGATTAATGTTGGCTCAGACAGGCTTGGTCAAGAGTTCTAGCAGCCTTTGGAAGCTACGCCCAGCTGGAGAGGCAAGAGTTCAGGTAGCTCGACTCCAGCTGAGGCTTAAGCCTGAGACAGTCACTAGTATCCAGACAGACCCGTCCGTCTCTACTGACTTTCCCTTGTCAAAAAAAGGAGGAAGAACCTGTATCTTGTAGTCCCATTAGAAAAGAGACTATAGAAGGCCAGGTGTTTTTTCAAAAGGAAAAAAAAAACCAAACGTGTAAGGGAAAGCTTTTGTTTTAAGGGCTGGTGATCATTAGTGTGTAGTACCAAAGCTGAAGAGTTTGATTCATTATTCTCATTTTAGAATGAGATAACCATTAGAATTTTAAGTGCATGTACAAACAAGACTTCAATTTTAACTGAGTTTTAAGGTAGTGAACAGAACAGTTTGTTGTGTCTTTCAAGACTTTGAAGTGAATAGATTAGACAGGTTTTTTTCCTAGGAAGTGGGGAAAGAAAGCAGGAAAGCTTGTTTTCAACTTCTGGGAGGGTCAACAATTGATAAAAGCTGATTCAGAAACTACAACTGAATGAACCTGTTTAAAAATAGTTTAGCTCTTCAAGCATTAATTGCAGTTACATTGCTTCATAGATCTCACAGCTTTAGAACTTAACACAAGCACTATTTTAAGTTGAATTAGTTTTTAGTTTCTCCTACTCCTCAAATAAGCCTAGGCTTAATACTTCAGATTAAAACAGAGTGCTGTAGTAAGAGGAAGCAATACCAGCCTGATAATAGCTTTCCTTCTTAATGTCTGTTTTGATACAGAGTACAGTTGCTTCTTGATGATGCTGGCCTGTACACTTTTGAAATAAAAGCTAACAGACAGTAAAATGGAAAATTTATTAGTGCAAGTTGGTCACTCAGTTTCTTCCAACAAGTACATAACAGCGTCCCATGCTTAATACATTATAAACAAACCTGTTGTAAGTTAAGAAAAGTTGAACTTGTCTTGAAGTAACAATGTGTTACATATTGTCATCGTCTGATTCATCTTCCTCTTTCAAAGATTCCTGTTTTTAAAAAAGAAGTTTAATTAAAAAATAGTTTAACAGTTGTTTTATAATTCAGCCTATAATAAGCAACATGAGTTTTGCTGTAGCTTCACAATCCTCTCAATCTGTCCAAAGCCTTGTATTCTGCAGGCTAGTTCATGTCTTTAGGAGATAATACTGAGCACCATCATTACTTTTAGAACAAAAGCAAAGCTGTTAAATGGTGGAAGTCTAGCTTTCTCCAGCTGGTTATCTTTAAAAACTGTGCTAGGCAACATGACTTACTACCTCTCCTACTCACTCACACCACTGCCGAAAAGTTAATACGTTTACTTTTGAAGGAGAAACACGCCACCTGTGCAAGCCTGCTGAATTACACTGTTTTTGAAAGTAAGAACTATCCCTGGATTACACTGTCAACTTCACTATTCTCCCTTCAGAACAGTAGCAGCTAACACTGAAGTGATGTGTGTTGTAACTACACGTTTTCCAGCTGTCACAACAGCAGAAGCCTAACCTTCGGTTAGTTCCTTCTGCTCTAGACTTGTTTGTCAAGCGAAGCACTGAGACAACATCGATGTCAGACCTTACCTTGGCATATTTTTCTGCTTCTTCCCTGATGTCTTTAGGAACAATTTCATGCTTTCCGTTGGTTACTGCATAAAAAGAGTACATCTTAAGTAGAATTCACACAAAGACCTTGACATACAGAGTGAATTTAAGAAGCAATGTTTGACTTTAGTTACAGGAAGTTATAGATTTTATATAGTTTATAGAAATTACAGAAATGCATTACTTTCTCCAACCCAGCTCAGTTCCAGCTCAAAAGCTTTATCCTTTACTTCATCGTGAACTATGTAGATTCTGGAAGGAACAGACAAAGTACATATTAGAACAGATTGATCAATGGGCTAAATATACTTTCTTCCTTTCACAGATTTCTTCTGGTGAAGTACTCTTCTTATGGTTAGTAGAAGCTCTCCCCATGCCTTCTCCCCTGCCCACACACACACAAACCAGCAGAGAATTTTCCAGGCTTAATTGCTAGTATAACAATACATTAAATGATTACAGCTAAGATGCAGGTTGAGGTGTTCATGTTATCCTAATTAGAACAAACATTAAGATTCAAATAGTGTAGAACCAAGGCTACATCATCATCACCTGCTTCTGCTAGATTATTTATAATCTATTACCTAGAATCTAAATCTAGAATTCTGCTAGATTATTTATAATACGGTTAGGAGTGTCCTGTATTTCCCCTGTAAATCTTATTTCAGTTTACACTTAAGACTAAATCCCAACACCGTAGTATCTTGTGTCTAATTAGAAGCCTGTACATAGATCTCCATGTAGACTGCCACGCTTATGGCAAACGTGATGGTCATCAAGAATTTAAATTACAAGTGATATTACAGCATATGCAGTACCATCCAGACTAGTAAAATCACTCCTTCGTTTGCGGGATAAAAACGTTACCCTATAACAGCAATACTGATTTGACTGCATCATAGTCCTCAGTGGCAGAACATGTAAACAAACTGTAACAACCCTGAGCTGAGACACACACTCAAAACAATAGCAGAACTTAGAATAACCTGTGGCTTCACTTTTTGAGAAGGTTATATTCCTTGGTTTGTTTCAGAAAGCATTAGTAAGTCAAAAGCTGAAAAATACCAGGTATTTCTAGCCAACATAGAAAGCTTTGAGATAGTGGAGGAAGGAAGGATACCTTCAGCACCACGCCAAGTACTTCCAATTGAAGTTTAATAGAAGTATTGTGGAACAAATATGAAGAACAAAGTTAACATTTGTGTCCAGGGAAATATCACCATATGCTTATGTTCTTCTGATGCCCTTCTGTCACTGTTAGACTGGACTTATTGATCATTGCCTAAGATCATCTCTAGGCCTTTCTGATGTGTTCAGCTGGTTACAAGCCTTTTGCAACAAAATGTACCGTTACAAGAAATCATTACTCTGGCTAGTATTTTAGGGTTTAAAAAATGATTAAAATCTCTGTTATCTTGCTAAATGCTACTATAAGAAGCTGAATTTGAGCTGAAAACTAGAACTCCATCTAGAGCTGCTGTTGAGTTTTGAGGTGAGGCAGAATTAAAGAACAGAAGTCTTTTCATTATTTGAAAACCCATGCCTTATTTGTGCTGGTTTAGAACTGCTTTGAAGTCCTTGCTAGGTTTTAAGACCAGAGATCCCACAAATACTTTCCTCTGGCTGCTGCCATGACAGCCTCAGACACAAACTCTGAAATAAGCTCACGCTGCAACACCAATGATCAAGCATATTTATTACTTCTTCACAACCTTCTAAGCAATAGCCATAAAATGCTAGAGATTAGAGTTTTGCAGCTGCAGATTATTACATTTGTGACAAGCACAGAACATGTCCCTAAAGCATTAAAATGAAGTGTTGTAGATACCTGAAAGGATACTTGTATTTTTTCTGAGAGATACTAATTCCCAAAGTATTTTCAAGATAGTTTACTACTGGCCAATTCATGCTCTACCTGGCAGAAAGTCTTCTCTCTTCCTGGTATCTTTTTTCCCCTCACTAGTACCCGACTTACTGAATGGTACCTTTTTTCCCCTCTAAATACACTATCCTCACGTAGAGTTTGTGGGATAGTATTAGTGACTGCAGGCAATTCTATCACTGATGTGTTGTCCTAAAATGCATCAGTAAATAGCAAATTAAATATTTCCAGTCTTTTCATGTGGTATCAAGCTTTATCATTTAAATGAGACCAGCTCTACCCTATATACATCTTGAAACAAGGAGTTATACTTTGCTTCTTTCCTAAGCACTTGAGTCTTTTTTTAGGCAAATAGGAAGGCTGGGTCAAAGACCTCAGCTTCATTTCTGGACGGCTGCTTACTGTCTGAAGTATCAGCTCATGGTTCAATCTGCGTAACAAAGCGTACGGCTCTTTCTTCAGAACCGGGACACCAAGGAGTTTCCCCCATCCATCACCTGGCTTACATATTTTAAAACCAGTGACTATATTAAGATGGTTTAACCTTTAATCCACTGCTGCCACAAGTTGCACCTATAAGAAATAGCAGATGAGACTAAAAGGCCTATTTTTCACATCCTTCAGCAGTTTTCAGTACGGAGTAGCATATCCCATCTCACAAGAAGAGAAAAAAAATATTAATAGCAGAAGATACTAGAGTCGGCATGAGCACTCATCTAGTAGAAATGAAACCCGGTACCCAATTTAAAAGGAATAGCTTCACTGTGAAACCATAGCAAGCTCACCAGTACGGATTTTTGTCGAGTTGGAAAAACAGGTTGGAGACTTACATTTTCGCAACCTCTTTAACAACATCACGGCAGGTCATTTCCTTCATCTGCAGACAAAAAATACACAGCTTAAGAGAATATACTGTTTTCCATTTCCACAAGGCCAGAACACGAGGGGCTGCGCACATGCCTAATGAGCTTACTGTCCAGCAGTGATAAAAATGACAAAAAGTTAAGACTAGAACTAAATTTATTCTCTACGATGAGTCTTTCAGCCTGCTATATGTAAGTCATTCTTCCAGTGAAGAATTTTACAGCTGAAAGATTCTATGAAAAACACTGATACGTGGCAACTTCCCCAGTTTAAAGCACTCATCAGCTGGAAGCTTAGAAGCTGAACAGATAACCTTAGCCTCATAAAAGCTTGACTTGTTCTTAGATGCTTTGTGATCAACTGATTCTATGAACTGACATAAAGTAACCACATGTATAATATGGAGGAAGCACCATATTTTCACATATAATATTCATATTCTTTCTAGGTAGTACAGTAACACTTTCGGTCTTACCAAGATTTTATGCAAGGAATTTTGATGTTTAAGTAATGCCCTAAGAGGAGAATATTGTTCCAGTGTTAGCAAGGAACTGCATGCCTGAGCAAGGTATCAGCATCTCATTCTATATTTTCTCACTGTTATATCACAGTCTTCTGACAGTTTCAGAGTTAATCAAAACAAAGTCTCCTGCCAATTTCCATGACATAATAAACTTACGCTTTGTAGGTCAAATCTCTTGCCCGTCAACTCTTCTGGGCTATGAAGTAGTAATATATTCTACTATATTTCATTAATACAGGGTTGAAGCAAGATTAGCCTCATTTCCTTTCTCAAGGTTTCATTTGCACAAACCAGACAGACATCAGCCTTTGATACCGCACTCACAAGAACGCACCCGTCGTTATTCACTGGAACCAACGGGCCATTAGTCACAAAATGCAGTCCAATACATTACACGTTTTACTGACACTTCCGCTAGCATAAAATGATTTTCAAGTTCAAAATAAGTTACCATTTCTTTCTTTCCCCATTATTTACACTGAGCTCAGAATGTAACCCATTAATTATATATATATTTTACCATCTCTGTCCGATTCTCAAAATGTTTTCAAAACCGTAGCACGGAAGCTAGTTTTGAGACATTAGTAAAGGAATTAAGATGACAACAGTCCTTTGTTCAAGCTGAGTGTCTCAGCACTTTCTGGGTGAACCGCACACCCGCAGAAGCAAGGGGCCAGAGGAGAACCGCCCGTGCCTGGTTAGACAGCCATGCCATCGCAGTCCCATCCCAAGGAGTCTCCTAAACAGAGAGACCTACTGCCCCAGCCCTTACATTTGTGACACTCGATCCATAACACACACAGCACTGGCTGCTGTGTACAAATATAACTTGTGTCACACAAATATTTAAATTACTCTGTGTATTTATGCATATAGAAGTCGGTGAAATGGGAAACCCCAAAGGTCTGCTACTATCACGCATATTTACAAGAGAGAAAATTAAAGTAAATTTATTTTTTGCCATTATACTTTTCCCATCCCAGGTATGTTAATTCTGCAGACAATAAGAGTAAACACCGTAACAGTATATCACAGGAGTTAATTGCGATTATGTCTATCAGGAAGTTGTACGTAGCATCGGAGCTGCATGAGAAGCACTGCAGAAGAGTTTGAGAGATTCAAGTACTCTCCGCACAACTACAAGTTTTCCCGTGGCTGAAGATCTCGTACGTTTGCGTGAGATGCAACAGATGCGATCAATGCAGTGTTTTCTGCTTGCGCCCTCAGCTACGTACGAGGGTTTCGCAGACTGTATCCCCTCCCAGACACAGTATCTGCTCTGCAGTACCTGTAAGGCGGGTTTAAGGTTTTGACTACCTGCTTGCCTCTTACTTTCCACCTGTAGTCATCTCTTCCACAGGAACAAACCTTAGTTGACAGGCTACTGTAGGCGGTGTCACCCCACAAAAGCTTTTGTACCTCTGTCTTCTTCCCATCTCAGTTTTGACAAATCCATCTCGTCAAAATTAACTCTGACCTGGAAACCTGCCCAGTCTACAGTTAACAAAAAGCATCGGCATGCAAGACTGGGCTTGCTTCACATTGCTGTGACAAGATCATAAGCATTACTGAAGACGTTCTGCAAACAAGCGGTTAAATAAATGAATGCAGTTAGGCCATATAGTGCACCACTGTTCCCAGGTACTAAATTTTACAGGCTCTACTGCAAAGTTCAAGCATTACACACACTTAGTAGCTGTACAAAAACTCAGTCAATACAACAGAAGTTTTTGAAAATCCCAGCACTGTACAGAAAATGAATTTTTTGGTAGGTAGATTATATGTTACCCAACATATTGTTAACTTGCTGCCAATTTGCACACATGGAAATGGAAATTATGATTTCCCAGATGCCACGATTCCAGTATCAAGATCAGATGATCTTGGAGGCTTCTGACTTCTAATTTGGTCTTCAAGCATCAGACCAGATTCAAGACTGAATGAAGCCAAGTCTAGGAGCACTGTAATTTTTCCTATAATTTTTCAGTTATGATGCTACAGCACCATAAACAGACTTCTTAAAAGTATAAGCACCATAGTAACTCTGAACAGTTCCATGAACAGCTGTGATGTACTTCTGCAGACCGAAACCATAAATAAGATGCAAGCAGAGTATAAAGTAAGAATTACATGAGACAGACCGGGAGCAGGATTTTGTCCCACGTTAATGGTCTCCAATTTCAAGGGTGTCAGATATTAAAACAGAAGAGAAGGACACAAGTCTTTTAGGATTCTAATACAGTTCTAAATCAGCTTAAGGCAAGCTTCAGTACATTTCAGTAGTCTCTCCACGGACTCGTTTTATGCAGCCAATTGTTTGCATGCTCAGGGCTATGAAACAACACCTCGGTGTGCCCTGACAGAACCTCTCTGTAATGTAACACCGGACAAGTTGTAGTGTTGTGCTAGCAGGAAATGCTGAACAGAAACGGCTCTTTTTGGTATCAGTGATGGTGTACTCTTCCTAGTGTTCACAGCACTAAAGTCCTTTTCATCAGACACGTAAAGATGTTTTGAAAGGTATATTTCAGTCAGCAACGACAAGCGACTTCAACGCATCTTCCGAAAAAAAGGCAGTACCTCAACACGAGCCAGCTGGGAAACACCCTCTTACCTGGCAAGGATTTTATTTTTCTCCATTACATTTTCAGAGTCATAACATGCCAGCGGTCATTCAGTATTCTGCAGTTCCACTCATTGTCCTTAACAAGACTAGCTTTTTTCAACTTTTTAAACCAAAGGGTCATCTAAAACCTTTGGAAAAAAAAAAGATATACCACCCTGTACAATGCTGCCCTAAGGTTTTCATTCACAACTAAAAATTCAGTTACACTTTCATATTCACTCAATTGCTTTGCTCGCTACCGTGCACGGGAGTGTATGTTTACGCTTCCTGTTTTAAACATGTACGCTCCCTAGAGACTGCCCATTGCCCAGGGGCAAAACTTGAGAAATACTGCTATGATAGAGGCTAAAACATCTCCTAGAACATACAAGGAAATATTCCATCTGCTTCTATTTTATATATTTTAGGCATCCAAAAAGGTAACGTCATAAACTAGGAATATTTCTTGAAACAGCACAATGAAACTGTAACATCATACCTGAAGTTTTTCTATCTCTGTTTTTGCAGCCTGCCTGGCTTTACCGATGGCACACCCCCAATAACCCTAAAAAGAAAAGAAACAAAAGATATGCATATTTAATTAAATATTAAGCCCTCTACAGTTCTTACTGTCACCTAGCATATGACAACCCCCACCCGACTCACACAGCGAGAGGCTAATGCACAGATTTACTGTGCATTGTTCTCTCTTGGGGCACATTCCCAAATCATTGACTAGAACCCAATTACTAGATTAAGTACCACCACTGTTGATAGAAAAGTAGTTCCTGGACAGAAACATAACTGCTCAATTTATTGCAATAGGTAATTTTTTTATTGTTATTACAGTAAATGGAAGAGCAAACTAGAATTAGAGAAGTTCTACAGGATCAAAAAAAAAAAAAACCAAACCCACCTACCATCAAAACGTATGAAGTGCAAGCACATAGAAATCAAGCACTTCCATTTCCCTCAACAGCTATGGTATTGGATATTTAAAGGAAAGAAAATTTAAAAAATCAGAACAGTATGAGAGTGTATCATCCTGTGTGTGGTACACAGCTGAAGAGGCAGCACTAACAACAATTAACAAAATTATCTATTTTGATGCGACTTGCTGTTAGCAAGTCAGTGTCAGAGTAGCAGCCCACTCTTATCTGATGCCCTCTCTTACCTGAAGTATTTTGTGAACGCGGTTATCGCTACAATACTTGCCCTTTTTGGGCAGAGCGTGGGACTTTTCATTTGATCTAGCCAGGTGGAATGAACTCCCAAATTTGTGAGAGACAAGCTTTAAAACTAGTTTCATGGAGACTGTACTTCTAAGAAATACACAATGTGTGTTTAACAAGGACATGCAAATGAGCAAAAGCCAGCTCTGTTCATTTTAAGCAGTGATTCACTAGAGATCTTCCCAGACAAAAAGAGAAAAAATTAACAGCTCTTTTGGAATGGCACTTACTATTTTCTTAACTAGGAACTTTTAAAAGGAAAACTTATGCCACGATGGAATTATTTTTGACGCACTCACGTATGAAACTCCTGATGGATCAATCATGTATAGTTGTGCACCATCATCATCATCATAGGACCCCAACATGAAACTAGAGGGGAAAACAGAAATTAGAAACGTGTCTTCTACCAACCCACAGGGAATTACAGAGACTACACCCACTCAGGTTTCCTACATTCTTCCTGGAGCAAAACTCCTACTATCCTGCTACGTTCCATTAAGCAATTTGTCTGAACAGTTCTGTGTTACCATGACAGCCCAGCACCTGCAAGTTGCCAGAAACGTTTTACTTTTCTGTGTAAGTAGACAGCAGATCTCAGTTTATTAGTCCCTTTGTACTAGAACTGCACAGTAGTTGTAACCTACTCTTTAGGTAAGCAGGATGATTGTAGAGGAAAGTTCTGCTTTAGTCACTGTCACTGACTTAATAGCATCAACTCTTCAACTTTAAAATTCAGGGACAAACTGGCAATCTATGTAGAAGTTTGGCATACTGTTATGCAAATCTGAATTCTTCACCTAAGGTTTTACACACACAAAAAGAAAGGGGAAGGGAATTTGTTTACAAGATGAATTGTAGGTTACTAATTCCAAGTTTAAAAAAAGATCTTAGACAACCGAAATAGTTTCACCAACTGTGAAACAAAAGATCCTTACAAATAGCATATGTTTGAAAGACTTACCTGCAACCAAAAGGTCTGACAGCACTGTATAGTGTGTACGCATGCACGTACATAGCCACTCTGTCCGCAAGATGCTAAGCGGAAAAAGAAAAAAAAAAAAAAGAAAACTTTATTTACAGAAATAAGTAAACCTCAAGTAATAAAGTTTAATTTTCCGTGTCATACAATCAGAATCATTTAGGTTGGAAAAGACGTTTAAGATCATCAAGTCCAACCGTTAACCCAGCACTGCCATGTCCACCACTAAACCATGGCCCTAAGCACCACGTCTACCCGGCTTTTAAATACCTCCAGGGATGGGGACTCAACCACTTCCCTGGGCAGCCTGTGCCAGGGCCTGACAGCCCTTTCAGTGAAGAAGTTTTTCCTAATATCCAACCTAAACCTCCCCTGGCGCAAATTGTCTCTCGTCCCATTGCTTGTTACTGGGGAGAAGAGACCAACCCCCATGGCTCCAGCCTCCTTTCAGGCAGTTGCAGAGGGCGATGAGGGCTCCCCTCAGCCTCCTCTTCTCCAGGCTGAGCACCCCCAGCTCCCCCAGCCGCTCCTCCCCAGCCTTGTGCTCCAGCCCCTGCCCCAGCCTCGCTGCCCTGCTCTGGCCATGCTCCAGCACCTCCATGGCCTTCTTGGGGTGAGGGCCCAGCACTGAGCACAGGATTCAAGGTGCAGCCCCACCAGTGCCCAGTACAGGGGGACGATCCCTGCCCTGGTCCTGCTGGCCACACTATTCCTGATACAAGCCAGGATGCCACTGGCCCTCTTGGCCACCTGAGCACACTGCTGGCTCATGTTCAGCCAGCTGTCAACCAGCACCCCCAGGGCCTTTCCCGCCAGGCAGCTCTCCAGCCACTCCTCCCCAAGCCTGTAGCCTTGCATGGGGTTGTTGTGACCCAAGTGCAGGACCCAGCACTGAGCCTTGTTGAACCTCACACAGTTGGCCCCGGCCCATCGATCCCGCCTGGCCAGATCCCTCTGTAGGGCCTTCCTACCCTCCAGCAGATCAACACTCCCGCTCAACTTGGTGTCACCTGCAAACTTACTGAGGGTGCCCTCGATCCCCTCGTCCAGATCGTTGATAAAGATATGAAACAGAACTGGCCCCAACACTGAGCCCTGGGGAACACCACTTGTGACCGGCCGCCAGCTGGATTTAACTCCATTCACCACAACTCTTTGGGCCCGGCCACCCAGCCAGTTTTTTACCCAGCTAAGCGTATGCCCGTCCAAGCCCTGAGCAGCCAGTTTCTCCAGGAGAATGCTGCGGGAAACAGTGTCAAAGCCTTTACTAAAGTCCAGGTAGACAACATCCACAGCCTTTCCAAGCTCATCCACCAAGTGGGTCACCTTCTCATGGAAGGAAATCAGGTTGGTCAAGCAGGACCTGCCTTTCATAAACCCATGCTGACTGGGCCCGATCCCCTGGTTGTCCTGTCAAGACTAAGAGAGCCAGAAAACCCGAGTGAACTGTGCCCATTTCTTACCTTCAGTGGAATATCGTAGCCATAGTTAGATCTAAAGTTAGAAGCCTCTTCTCTAGCTATGTCCGCCAAAGAACGAGCATCTGCCAGAAGTCCCGCTACTGCCTGAAATGAGAATTGTCATCAGCTAGGCCAAACATACCTTACAATAATTTATTAATAAAATCAATGTACAAAAGTCTAATTATGTGACTTAACCGTGATCTTTACTGAATTCTATGTATGACTACAAGTGAATTCAATCAAGCTATTAATCTGCTAGCAAGCTCAAAACATGTCAATATGATTATATATTAATACAGTTCAGAATTTCTCTAGGAAAAGTCAATAACCAAAATTCACGTTAAATAGTGTCTTATGCACCACTACACTAACCCAAACAATATTTCATATTATAAATACTCATATTATATACGAAGTATTGTTTATTATAACACTTCATCTAATACTTCAAAAAAGACAACCACAGCAATACACTATTTTTGTTCCTGTTTCGTATGACTACTTGGATTAGAAGCAAATCCAACTCTCTGCCCAATACTGGCAATGTCACCAGCAGATAGTTTCAGGCATTTCTGTCACACAGTAGTAACTGCTTGATATCACCCTGACACCACTATTACGGATTAGCCAGTAATCTATGCGCCAGTCTTTACAGAATTCAGCTGACTCCCACACTGTTGAAAAGAGAATCTCCTGGGAGTTGGACTCGATGATCCTTATCGGTCCCTTCCAGCTTGAGATATTCTATGATTCTATGATCTTCTATGCACCATGGTTTCCCCTCAGCACACCTTATTTGTTAACTGCATAAAAAGGACGACTTTTACACTTGTGCTTATATTTACATTCACGTTTGAACAACGGGAGTGCTGAAAAACATTTTTAAAAAATTTAAAAGAGTCTCAAAACATGTACGTCTTATACTTTATATCTGGACTTAACTTCTATATGTGTGTGCAACCAAGAATTACAGAAAACAGTAAAAAAAAAAATCCACTGGCATTTCCAACTATGTACACAAAAACATTAATATTATTTTCTTAATCTACTTCTTACTGATTCTGTGATACATAGATTTCTACTTTTGAGGGGAGTCCCCTTCAAATTATGAAAAACTAAAACAGCACCTTACCATTCCAACATGTCGATCGACATTAAAGAGGCGTTTATTGGAACCCTCTTCATAAAGCTTGGACAGAACTAGTTTTTCTACTCCAAAGACAACACCATCTTTGCATCTTATCCCAATTGCTGTACTGAAAGACAAGATAAATGTAAGTTTCTCACACAGAACTGTAGTGTAAAATACGTAACAGAGAATTAACAAAACACAAGAAACAATGACGTAATTTCCCCAGAAGTAGATTTGTTACAATTCCACTTTAGCATTGAAGACAATAAGGGGGGGAAAAAAAGCCAAAGCTCACTAAACCTACAAACATTTGTTGAATCAAGGAGGAGGGGGCTGCCAAAAGTCCCTGCCCCAACAGTTCCGGGCAGACTACATGCAGTGGTGGCACCGTTTGGAGCGACGGCAGAGCCGCCGCCGTATCACTGAGCTGAACAACACTAACATGAAAACCGTGGATTGTTTAACCTCTCCTTTTGATAAATTCACTGTTGATCTAGGAGATGTGACAGCTCTTTCTCTAACCCTCAAAAAGTGCATTATCAGACATAAAGTACCAACCGTGCCATGAACTGCCACACAAAATACTTTCCCTGATCCTTATTTGGCAGCCTGTGGCTACAGTCGGACACTTGGGTGATCCAGTCTCCATGCCACCCGTGCTCATCAATCATCTCACTGCCGCTAGAGCACAGCTGGGATTTTCACTTTACACCCTTCCTTTGCAGATGCTCGAGGGAAGAGAGAGACTCTCAGAGAAGCTGATGTAGCTTTAGCAGAACTTGGATGTCCTCAGTTTCCTGAGGAATCCGTATGAAGTCATACATTCACGAGGCCCTGAGCACGTCAGTCTTTCAGGGCCTCAATTCACATTCATAAAATGAGCTTTTAGATACCACTACAGCAGCTCTACTACCATAACAGCTAAGCACCTTACACGTAAAAAAGAAACCTACAATCAGATTTTGCCCCAAAGCATAAAATTTTTATTGCCCTTAAGACACATGAGTAAGTTTACTGCCTTCCTTTGCATTCTCCACAACGTATCTGTTTCTAGCAAGCAAAAGTGACTCCTAGTAAGTCTGAAAAGTGATTTCTAGCAAGCAAAAGTGATTATACTACTTCTACACTTAATTTGAAGCCTCCTAAAAGGAACCTAGGGACACAGTTGCTCAGAACTAACTTTAACAACGTAATTTTATGCGCAGTGCCGTCATCCTTGTCTCGTCCAATTACACCGCTTTAAAAAAGGCCAACAAACAGATAGAGATGCAGATATTTGTATCTTACCTACTGTTCTCCACAGCTTTCATAGCATATTCAACTTGAAACACTCTGCCATCTGGAGAAAACGTGGAAGCTGACAAGTCGTACTGAAGAAGAAAACACACTACTCAGAAAAAAACCCCAATTATATCCTAGTATTTTCAGAAGTTTGTTTATTTAAAAATGCAAGGTTGTCACCCACATGACATCAATGGCTATGCAGTACCAGAAGCAGGCTGCCCCCTCACATACGATGCATGAACAGCAGCAAACACGCACCAACAGCTACAAGAAGTCACTGCATCAGTGCTGCATATGCCCACACTTCAAATCCAGGCGTTGCACAGGTCTGAAATCACCCTGCGTTATGCAGCACTTAAAACCTACGGGAATTTCTGCATGCCTTTTCGATTTATTTTCTAATTTTTGCAAAAAAACAGGGATATATTTGCAATGCTTAGGAGCGTGCTGTGCACACAGGCAGGCTCGCACATGAGAGCAGAGCTGCGGGCCGGGACCAAAGGCAGGAGAGCGCAGCAGCTCCGCCAGCTCCCGCTGAGGGGCCCGCGGCCGAACCGCGCCCCCCCAGCCCGGCTTCATCCACGCCCCAGCAGCCCAGGCCGGCGGTGGAAGGCGGCGGGAGGCCGCGGCTCCGCAGCCACCCCCGCAGGCGGCAGGCCCGAGGGGACAGCGGAGACCAGGGCGGCTGGGCCAGACCCCCGCCGGCGCGGGGAGGCCTGTGCAGGCCCCGTCCCGTAACCCCGAGGCCGGAACGAAGCGGCCCCTCCGCGGCAGTCTCGGCCGAACGGCGGCCCCCCCGCCCCGCTCCAGCAGACCCCTCCGGGCCCGCTTCACCCCCGCACCGCCCGAGCCCGAGTCAGGGGAGACCCGGCCCCCGCCGCCCCCCGGCGGCGACCCCGCCCTCGGCCTATCGGGCCGCAGTGACTCAGCAGCGGCTCCGGCCCGGGCCCCGCCGCGGCGAGGCGAGGCGGCCGAGCTGACAAACCACCCTCGCCCCGCCAGCCCCCGCGGCGGCGGCCGCGCTCCCCCGGGCGGCCGGGCCGGGCCGCACTCACCCCGGTGCCGATGGAGCTCATGGCGGCGGCGCGCTCAACCACGGCCGGACGGAGCCCCCCCCCCGTCCCGCCCCGGCCTCCCTCACGCTGCCGACCGCCCAACAACGCACGCTCCCATTGGCTCCCCGCGTCGGCCAACCAGCGCTTCGCGGGGCGGGGCCGCTGACATCCGCCCGTCATGTGGTGAAGGGCAGTGGCGGGAGCGTCGTATGCAGCGCCCGGCTAGCTCAGTCGGTAGAGCATGGGACTCTTAATCCCAGGGTCGTGGGTTCGAGCCCCACGTTGGGCGCATTGGTTTTGTGCTCCACTGCCGGCTTTTGGCGGGCTCCGAGCGGGAAACGGGTGCCTCAGCGAGGCTGAGGGGAATTCGCCCCCCGCACCGGGGGGGGCCCTGACAGGGCCGCCCCCGCTGCAGCCGTATCCTGGAGCGCCCTGCCAGGGATGGGAATAAACGCTGAATTACAGGACAGAAAGCATTTTATAAATTATCTAACTGTAAGAATTAAATGTCTGCGAATAAAGGAGGAGCTGTGGACTCCCGCGGGTGCGGAGAGGTCTCACAGAGGGATCTGGATACACTAGAGAGCAGTCACCAGCCCTATGAAATTTAGCAAAAGGGTGGGATTCCCCACCTGGATGGGGTAACGCTGGTTCTACACGCAAACCCGGGGATGAGGGGTGGGCGAGCAGCCCTGCAGAAAGAGATCTGGGGGTTTGGGTTGATGGCAAGTTGAACACGAGTCAACACTGTGCCCTGGCAGCCCAAAGGGCCAACCGTGCCCTGGGGTGCGTGGAGCACAGCATCGCCAGCGGGTCCAGGGGAGGGCGACCAAGATGGTGGAAGGTCTCGAGGGCAAGACTTAGGAGGAGCGGCTGAGGTCTCCTGGCTTGTTCAGCTTGCAGAAGAGAAGGCTGAGCGGTGACCTCATCGCAGTCTACAGCGACAGGACACAAGGAAATAGAGTCAAGCTGCCTCAGGGAAGCTCAGACTGGACGTTAGGAAAAGGCTCTTCCCTGAGATGGTGGTCGGTCCCTGAACAGGCTCCCAGGGAAGTGGTCACAGCACCAAACCTGTCAGGGTTCAAGGAGCATCTGGACAAAACACTCTTAGTCGTATGGTTTAGTTTTAGGCAGTCCTGCAAGGAGCATGGAGTTGGACTCGATGGTCCTTACGCGTCCCTTCCAACTTGAGATATGCTATGATTCTATGAAAAAGGAGATGAGGGGAATGAGTTAAAGCCCCTTTCCCCAGAGACCAGCTCCCTGTGCATATTCCAAAATATTCCTCCTGTCAGCAGGACTCAGCTCGGCCGGAGCTGTTTGCTTGGCGAACACCAACCTTCAGGAACCGCATCCAGCCCAGAATTGGGAACTTCAGAGGAAAAACCTCCAGCCACTGCAGGGGTTTGTGTCTGTCGCTGTCCTTCCTGATAAACATTTGAGTTCACCGTGAATTTGTCTGCTGCAAGGATCCACAGATCCCTGCCATGCCAGGGAGGGAAGAACTGCAACCTTTAGACTAAAAAAAAAATAAGCCAAATCCCTTTCTACAGGATAACACATTTCAGGTGTGACCTCCAAGGGCTTTCCAGGGCTAGTCGTTCTGAAAAGCAGAAAATAGTCTTTCCTCACTCCTTCGATGAAAAAAGAGTCCTGTGTCTGTCCTCAATGGGTCATGGGACTGTGCTTAAACCCGCCGGTAACATAGGAGTTAGGATTTCTGGTCCTGCAGTGTGAAACAGCAGCTGTCGAAGCTGTTCAGTGACGCAGAAACCCCACAGGAGAAGAGCAGAGCGGGCAGAATGAAGACGAGGTGGCAGAACACACTGGGCTTGTGAAAGGTCCCAGAGCACAAGCGCACAGCAGTACAGAAATACCCCTGAAAAGGGAAGGGCTAAGAATATTCTGAATTTCCTCAGCTGCAGTCTGCTGCAGTTCAGGAAAATGACGTCATTGCACCACCACGAACACAGGCTCCGTAGGAGTTTAATCTCCCCTGCATATCCTTCCCACCGAGAACTCCTTACGGACGTGAGTAATCCCTCCCAGCTCCACGGAACTCGTGCCGATGGCAAACTCTTCTCTCAGGAGCAAGCCTCGGTAGGCTCTGGCTCAGTTCTTACTGAGGCAAGGCACAATCTGGGTCACGGAGCTGCATCCCAGTTATTCAAATTATAAACGAAAATGAGCAGCAGAGCCTGGGTCCGCACGTTCTTTACCCAGGCCTAAGGACGGCTCTCTGCGCCTCACAATGAAGTAGCCTCTACTTTTCAAGCCTGTAATCGCATCACAGATTGTTAAGAACAATTTGTAAGTTAAGAACAGGGATGTAGCAGGCTGGTCTCCAAAAACCGCATTTTTATCTATTTTGCTTTATTAAGCATAACTGCTGCAATCATATATACTTTCTGAAGTCACTCATAAACCTACTGACAACCCAAATTCAATCCCAAATTCCACAACGGGAATACACATATCTAGCTATAGTATTTAATCCATTTTTCCAAGTCCAGGCCCAACAGATAGAACACGACACCGTACGTTTTGAAGAACCCGTTTCTGTGTCACGGCATACCATTCTCATCCTCAGGCTGCCGCAGAAAAGCTCTCGTGCGTGGCAATTGCAAATTGTTTGACCTGGAAACCCAGAAAGTGTTTGGACCGGAGACTTTCACGTCAGTGCAAAGAGGCACTGGCCAGGCCCCATTGTGCTTTGAGGACCAAGAAACGATCTCTAAAAGACCAACCTCATCCCAGGACTATAAAACAACCATTAACAACCACTCACAACCATGCCCGTTTATTTTTTTTATGCTGCCTGTGTAACAGCTGCACAGCTCCTTCAAAGTAGGAGCAAGGAAATTTAAAAATACACTCGCTAGCACCTCTGGAGAGAAATCATCCATGGTAATACTATGAGATCACTGTTACCAACCAGCAAAGTCTCACCTATGACAGACTAACACTTTAAGCAGTGATTCCTGGGTTTGTTGTTTTGTTTTGTTTTTTTTAAATTTGAAAACCATTAAGATAAAAAGAAGCATGTCCTACCACGTGCCAACTAACACCATATGTTAAGGTAAAGCATATACGAAACAGAACGACAGAATCGTGCGGAAGCTGACTTAAATGCCAGAGCATGCTGCCCTGTGTTAAGTTTTACCACAAGAACGTTTCTTTAAATAGATGCTTAACTTCAAGAAACGTGCTTCAGGAACCACAGCAGGTGGTGAGCAGACAGCACGGAAAATCAGTCACAAAGAGCATGTTTGTTGTAATAAAAGACTCCACCACCCCCACCAACCCCACTAATTTTATAAATATGCATCCCCCCAAATTTGAGATAAACAACTACTCCTCAGAGTAGGATTTAAACCTCGGTAATGAACAGATGCTGGCAGGGTCACCGTTTAGTCAGCGAGTCAAATGCAGTGCGTTGCTGGCCAGTTTAGTGGTATTTGAGGCCAGGGGAAACCCCTCTCCCAGGCCGCGAGGCTGCTGAGACGCAGCGGTCCCGCCTGGAGCGCCCACCGGGAGCCACAGCTCCGCCTGCAAAGTTAATTCACAGCAGTGTTAGGGAAGGACAGGGAGAATCGTGACAAACCCAAACCAGCAGCGCTAGCAGCAGGATGGAAGTGTACGTCTTTGTTTGCCCACGGGAGTGCTCCTTCTCCTTCAGTATGTAAAGTTACAGCATTGTTAAGAACTTATTAATTAGCCAACAGTTCCTTAACATAGTGTTAATATCCAAATGTACTTTTTTTGTTGTTTTCCTTAAGCAATGTATTGCATTTTCATTTAATAGATATTTCTGTGGGACAGTGTAGTATTTCTGATGGTGGGAAGGAGGGCAAAGAAGTGACTTCTGAACTTAACATTTCAATAGGAGATTCAAGACCTCCTTGCACCCCTGTTTATAATTCTTACACGGTTGAGTTCTTTCTTGGAGGAGAGAGACCAGGAGAGTTTTTAGCTCAGCGCTATGTGAGAACTACGGGCAGAAGAGTTCTTTGCTAAAACTCTCAAAACAGGACTGTGTCCAGGGGAAAGACTGCTCCAGCACCTTTGCTAAGCAGCCCCAAACCATTGCCTCACACGTGATTCAAGGGTGGAATATTTTAATACAGAATTTGGCAGAAAAGCTTCCATAGATGCTTCCCATAGTAGACTGCCCTTCATTCTTCTAAGCATATTTAAAATCAAAATATCTTAAAACAAATTCTCTCAGCAATGTCATTTACTGTACAGATAAATAACAAACAACTCAGTAGGCTACAACTCATGACGGTACAGAATTTCTTCAGAAGAGGACAAAATAGCACAGTAGTTGCTGGGGTTAAGTTTTTAAACTGTAACTGGACGTGATTTTAAGTAGCGTTAGTACCTACCACCATATACTCTGAAAACATCCACGTCATTCATATTTAATAGTGTTACACACAAATTACTTAATAGAAAAAAAAAGGCAATGCATATATATGTACTTGAAATAGATGAGGAGAATCCTTGTGTAGCATTTAAGTGCTTATTTCTCAGTCGAAAAAGCCCTCTTCATCAGCGGCGGGGGTGCTTTTCCAACATCAAACATCATTTCCAGTGGAGGATTATTAAGACAGCACCAGTCAGGTATGCGGCCGGTCTGGCTGTAATATTCTCTGGACACAGACCGGCTCCCAAGTATGTCCTGAAGTGCTCCAAAAATGGCTCCTACATTATTGGGGAAAACGAAAATGTTGCATTAATTTGATGTACTGAATTTCTTTTTCTAGTTCTTCCCATCAAGAATCTCAACTGTTTTTTTTCAGCTCTGTCCTAAAAATTAAAGGAATGAAAGGCTCTAGCCGCTTTGCCTTTCAGCAGCCCAGGTAGTCCCAAATCACTTCCATTTACATCCCTTGAAAGTAACTGAAAACAAAGAATCACCTAGTCTCTGCTGAGAACAAAACTGGCCTAGCTGACCTGCTTCTTACAACAGGTTTTCCTAGACATTTTTATTTTAAGCGCTTCAAACAAACCACCTGGTGTTTAAGGAAATCTCCTCTCCCCAAAAAGGGTGTCAGGCAGTACCCTAACAAGTGTCCCCGAGCCACGAGAAGATTCAAACCACAGCAGCAGACTCGCACTGCCGGTGAAGAAAAGTATCAGAGAACTTGGTGCACGTAAATCATTCTTGTCTGCTCATCCTAAAAGTAGATTGAAGAGAAGAACTGAAGACCTCAGAACCCTCCTTAAAAGAGCTGCTACCAACGGGAAGCCCTTCTTTTTCCCTAACAGCAGCGAAAATCCATCGCAGAGTTTCTGTATTTGTTACTGGCGGCTGGGAAGAGCACAAGGAGTTTGCAGCCTCCGGCCTCTCTACAGCTGACAGCTCCTCAGTCAGTAATTAAACTTGTTTTTTTCAGTAAGCGGATCTTCCTACACGCAGCAGGTCTCTGCTCTGCCTAACCACTTTACCGGTGCCACCATATGGCGGTAGCCCCGTACTGCACCCGAGTCCACACCTCATCTTCCACACTGCCGCCACACATTGCACGTCACCTGTTTGAAGCTCCCATCACCTGCAGTGCCATTCTGCCCTCCCAGTGTCCCAGAGGGAGCTTTACTCTGCAAGATTCCTTCCAGGAGGGCATAACAATTCCACAGAGCTCCAATGCAGCTTGATTTCAATAGTTCACCTAAGTTTTCCTGCTATTCATTCATTACAAATCCCGCTCGGAAGGTTTGTTTTTCCGCTTTGTACCTTTGCTTTAACAGCTGGTTTCATTCTTACCTCCCAGCCAGGCCACACAGTTGGGTTTGGCAGGTGGAGTGTGAATTCTGAAGGTTTTAGTAGCAAGGACTTCTTTGTATTTCGGTTTCTCTACCAGGTATCTGATTTCAGCCATGAGCCTGTGAAGGAACCCTGGCAACATTGCGGTGCCACCAATCACTACCAAGTTCTCTGCCAGCTGCTTCCTGGTGTCTATGGGACACTAATGCAAACAGGAATAAAAAACCCACAACGCTTTAACCACAGCTGCATGAACAAGCATTCAAAGGTCTGTTAGAAATTCAGTCCGTTTTTCTACGCGCTTCAGTCGCTGTGTTCTCATACGTGGCTGAAACATAACCGGCATAATTTTTTCCCTAGACTTCCCAAGAAAATGAGGCTTAAGGAGCTGCCCAGTCGAGGCTTACCTGAGCACACTGTGAGTCCTGTAAAGCCCTTCGGCTGAGACAGGCCAAGACGACAGAGGCAAGAGTGACAGTAATTCCCACAAGCTCCGGGAGAAGATAGGCCAGAGAGAGGTGAAGCCTCAACCAGCGCCCTCAGAGCGGGAAAACTGTTACATATGAGATTGACTCCTTTTAGCTCCACGTGGGAGAAAGGTGCTACACAAGGCTCAGTGGCAGAAAAGGTTTCTGCTGGAGCTTGCCTGAGGCATTGGATAACCCAGCTAGAACACAGGCACGAGAAAACCGAGCGTTGTCAGTTCTGCGCCCCTCACAAGCAGATCTGTGCTATCCCTTTGAAAAAAAATCCAGACTGCCGTGGTCCTCTTGTCCAGTGGAAGTAACTGGACGCTATTTAACACTTGTAAATTCAACGTTTGTCTTTCCTCTGGCCGAAGGGTGGTGCAAGGTAAATGCCTAGAGGTACAGGGGTGAGGGGTCCAGGCACAGATCTCATTAAACAGTTTGTTTTCATAAGGAATTCTAACTGAAATGTTTGTCACGTCATCCAAGCCTATGGCTCTCCAATAAATTGTCTCAGCAAACTAAATGGCATCAATAACTACAGGAAGTCAACTTTAATTAAGATACGGACACCGCCACATAATGAAAATTTCCATTTATAGTGGTTTTCTAATGCATTTTTTTCCTAAATATAATAAGAAATGAAGTGTTTGTATATGCCAAGAAAATTTTCCATAATATATCTAATATAGCGCCTGTAATAGAGATGTCGAAATGAATTTTATCCTATCCTAGGTAAACCAGCAGTCTGCAGGATGCATAAAGTCTAACCCTGAGCAAAACACCTCGAAAAAGGAACAGAAGACCCGTGTCATTTCTGTTTAAGCAGTGTAATTCCTTTAACACCAAGTATTAGCTACTCCTTTGTCGTTACATCCATAGAGCCTCGCCCCCCAAATAAACGCAAGCTAGTTTATTACTTTTGCCGAGAGGTGAGCACTACATTTCTTAGAAAACTCTCCCAGACACACAGCAGTATACCAGGGAGTAAGAAAACTGTCACAGAGCGGATGACACGTGGTGACTTGCTACCCCGCAGACATTCATCACCTGGCAGAACCCTAGGAGTTACGCTGTGCTCAACTTTTTAAACCAATCGCAACCTGCAGTCAGGAGGGTGTTTCTCTAGAAAGAGTCACTTACAACAGCAGGTTCTCTAAGGCTGAAGGCATTCAAAAAATTGTTTGTAATATAAAGATACCTGAATGAGCGAATCTAAGATCAAAGTGGCAACAGATGTCTCTTCATTATCCTGTTCAAACAATATTTCGACAACGGAGTCTCTGTTGAAAGGACAGGAAACGAGCGTTAATGAGAAGCAATACTACGCTATGAGCTAACACTCCCGAACAGCAGGGCTGGAAATAACTACAGACTTCCTGCTGACAACACATCATCACGACTTCTTCTGTCACACAGCCCATGCACCGGGCGGTGCCAGCGGGGAGGAGACAATGCCCTGTTCACTTCATTAAACCTGTCTCATCCTCCTGCATTAATATCCCATTTCTGTTTCCCCCATCCCTCCAATCTGTTTGCTCTCACCTTCAACTGTGAGCTCTCTGGAGAGGCTGACACCTCTTACTATGGGCTTGTGCGGCGCCCAGCACAAAGCCTTAATTTAAGAGACATTAGAAGCATATGCACGTGTTTCATTAAAATTCAATTTTATGAAAATTTATGTGCTTTTAGAGTTGAAAATATATCCTCCTAAAGACAAATACTCTGCCATGGTATTTCTTACCTGATGGGGCCAACTACATGGAGAATCTTTTCTCCGTCTAAAGGATAGTCCACATCCGGAGGCGGTGAAGGACGCTAGAAATAAAAACACATGTGCATTATTTTAGAGGCCAAAAAGGCTACATCCACTTCAAGAGACCAGGACAAGCTTCATTCTCCACCCACCTCAGCACCGCCATCAACGTTGAACTTGGCTGCTTGGATTTTCAGTCCCCGTTGGAGATCACTCACAAAACAAGTGCGGACTTCATAAAAGAAAAGGAAGGAGCAGAAGAGAGACTTTGTTGGATCTTTTCATCACCAATAAAGACAATAATTTTGCTTAATTTAGAGAAGAACATGCACTTCAGGCCCTTGCTGGCCCAAGACATTATCAAATAAATGAAAAGAAAAACAGTCTCTACACTTCAGCAGAGTTCAGATGCTATCTAGACCACGGGTTGAAATGAAGCTGACGCCAAAACCATGCTAGGACAGCCAAGATTTCTTTCTCAGACAAGCTGTGTAAGATTTAAAGACAGAGGGACGTTACTAATCATGCCTTCGGTTACCAGGAGGTGCCAGGGGTTGTGTTCTGCTGTCAAACACACCATTGTGGGTCTTGCACCGTGGCTCCAAATGAGATGTTGCTCATTTTCTAAACAAGCTGCAATCATGCAATATTTTTCCTAGTGCAACTCTTCAGCACCCTAAGAATTACAGAGGTTTTTTTTTCCTCCAGGCAACACTGACAGAGCACAATTTCATTTGTATCCCAGCTGTTGGTGTTATTATATACTTATTTATTTGTACCTGGCACAAATGAGTATCTTCTTCATAAATGGCTGTCATAAAGAAACAACCCTTCAATACCCAGGCAATCATAATTTCAACCCTAGCATATTATATCTGGTTCCAAAAGACTGCATAAAAAACCAGAACTGATCAGCAAATTGTGTTCAAAGTCCAGGAATTAGAAAAGCAACTTCCATCTGACAAAGCACCAGCTGCATTTAAGTTATTTTGCACTTGACTGTAGGATTTCTTCCTAATTTGGCCCAAGAGATATATACTAGTTGCTATTTTCTACGATTATATATATCTTCATATCTCTTGCACATGAAACATTACATAGGAATTCATCCAAGTTCTGCCCAAAGATAGACTCTATTTTTTTCTAGTGTAAATGTAGTCCTTGACTCATCTTCCCTACCTGATTAACATGCCAAAATGTCTTTTATTCATACTTCATTTTTTTTGCAAAATTGACTTTAAGGCAAATTGAGCCTTCTTAGTTAATTTGTAAACAAAATTAACTTAAAATATTCTTATGGCATGATGTTAAGACTGCTTAAATGCTGCATTTGCAACCAAAACATACCTATGATAACAGGTTTGGAACATTAGATCTGCTAACTCTAAGTCCCGTGTAGCGTACACACTGTACACATTCATACGCAGCCAACAAAATGTCGGTGGTTCACAAACGCAACACAAAGCTAACCCAACCTGCTGATCATAGGATACACACAATAGGGCAATACTCCTCCTGTAGTCTGCCAAATGTATCTACGAGCTACGTCCTTACAGCATATAGGCTAAACCTGGAAGAGGAATTCAACATGGTTTTGGTTTGGATTTCAAAGAGGAAGAGCACGGAGAGTTCTTCCAGTAGGTAAGAAATATGGTAAACAGCGAACATGAAATAAATCTCTAAATGTAAAGTATTGCACACTTGTTATTATCATACTCTACTGCACAATTTAATAAACGAGAATTTCACGAAGCAGACAATTTACCTTTTATATCCTCTACTATGTCTTCTGGAACAGAGCCTGAAATAAAAAAATAACTTAGAACAAAAGCTTCTTAAGTAGAAAGAGAATTTAAGAACGAAACTAAGTTTGAATTACATTTAGTACATTAAAGTTTCACTTTGACAGCAGCTTTTAAAGATTTCTAAGGAAGAAAATATTAAGAACGGAAATAAAAAGTTTGTCCTCTCTCAAAACATATTGAAAAAATACTACAGAACTTTTATCTCAGCTTTCATTCAAACCTGCTGTTATGAGCAGCTTATCATAAACATAATACACTTGTTAAATATGGAAAAAAGAAGTCATGAAAATAGATCATAGAAGATGCAGTGAATACTAATGCCACTTTATTCACTGTTAGTATTAATCCACTTTCCCCAGTGCAAGTTCCCAGCACATACGCTACATCAAACAGACCTTACCCATCACAGATGGAAGGCTTTGTCCTTTGGCTAATCCTGTATCAACTGTGCACTGCTCCAACAACTGATACTCCAGCTCCCTAAAATATCGCACATTAAGTTAGTTAAAGATAGCTACTAACTCAGGCTGATTCTCTATATTACGCTTAAGGGACAGTATTTATTCCCTTCAGTTACATTCCTCTAAATATAAACCGAAGCAGATCTGATTTCCACAGCTTTTACTACATCAACAAAAGCCAAACAGTGGTAACTTTAAAAATCGGATGCTGTCACAGCAACAGTTACGATTGAAGTCACATTCAATAGGAATCTTTGGTCATTAGTCAAAGATGAACTTTCACAAATAAATCATCGGTAACCTGGAACGTATAACTGCGAACTTACTTGTGGATAGCCTTTCCTCCCAGAGGAAGAGAACCCCAGCAGCTCAGAATCGGAATTCCCTCATATATCTACACGAAGATCAGGAAATTCTCCTTTTTTGTCATGAGTCTTCAGTCTGCTGAACTAAATGCTTTTTCCCCTCAACATTCTCTTGCATTAGCTATTGGAAACACTTTCTAACTGCTTTTCTCCAAAACTAATTTCTACTATATAAAGGCTGGAGTTATGAACCACCCTTCCCAAGTTTCGAGGGAACACAGATTTAGCATGGCAGCTGTGAAGAGATTCCCCAAGTCGTGATCTCTTATGGTCAAAAGCTGGACTGGCTGATCCGTTCCTATTACTTTTTAGCACACTTGAAGTCTAGAAAAATATCATCTTGTCACGACAGCCTTACTGCTGAAAATTTTGTTTGTGTATTATTAAAGGATACAGGCAGCACCAAGCTTTCTGCATATCCACAGTCCAGCACCATGGCAGAATTAATCCCAAGTGTTAGGAGAGACATCAGATGACTTGGAGCAAACAAAACGGAGGGTACCTACACGGAAACCAAAAGGACAATTGACAGAAGGGGGGGAAAAGCAACAAACCACCCAAAGCACCAACGCTTCCCCCAAATGTGATATTAAAAGCAAAACCCAAACAACTGTATCTTGAGGCATCTGTTTTTAATTTAGTTTTTAAGGTAGTGTAGTAATGAACAAAATACAACAGGATTCTAAATTCTACATTCGCCTTATTTGTGGTACATACCAGTGACTTCAGTCATAGCGAATCTTGGAATGGGCTTGTAAGAAAAGCAAGTGTTAACTATAGAACTCATCTGAAGCCATAGATCAGGTTTCTTATTGTCATTCAAAAGAAATTAAAGAAACTAAAACACAGCTACTTCAAATGTTGTATAAAGACTTGAAGATGCGAACAAAGGTGCCAGAAAACCCATAAAAGTGTGCTTTACACACTGTTGCACACAACCTCACAGCAGAGGCGGTTTAAAACGCTCTCCTCAAAGCAACGTGGAAACTCAAGTCAAAATTACACGAGAATTACTTCCTTCTCCCAGAATTCCATAAATCAAGTTTCCTAGATAGCGACAGCTCCTTTAGTGGAACACCTTGAAGTGTGAATTAAATCAGCAATTTCAATAAATCCTGCATTTAAGGGCAACATTACTGATACTTAGCCCAGAGACACAAGTTTAATATGGACCCTATATTAATATGCCACTCTTATTCTTTGCACCAAACGGAAATACTGGCCAGAGAGAATTAACCTCACATCAGTACTAGCTGGCGTCTTAACAGGTTACAAAGTCTCTCCATCAAAATATGACTTTCCAAGGCACGAGTCATTTTCGACATCCAATTTTGCATGGGAGTGCTTTATCTGAGACCTATTTTTCCCCTGTAAGGGGATTACGGAAAAAAAACCCAAATCACTCAAATCTTTGAGTAATTTTAAGTCATCAGAAAATTTTATCAGTAGTAGGAAAGAATTACCCAGAAGTTTAAGATTAGTTGGTAAACTATGTTGTGGAAGGACAGTGCAGAAGTACTGCAAACAAACTAGATTCACCACTTTTTATAGAAGAACCTTAACCTTTGTTCTATCTGAATTGAAGAAGCATGGATTCACTTTCCAAAACATTTTCCGTTAGAACTAAGCAAGAATTAGGTTAAGACTTTTCTTCAAAAAGACTGATTAAGCAGAGAAGATAAATTTCAGGTAAGCTCTTATCTAAATGAGCACAGCCTAGGCAAAGATATTGACTCTGGCAGAAGTCATGAGATTTGCTGACAGAGCACTAACAAGTGTTTAAATATAAATTCTGGCTTCAGGCAGCGCTCAATGGGGATTATTGGATCTGTCTGGAACAGTGCGTTGTGAGCTGTATTTTCGTACAAGCCAGAGAAACCTTTCGGATTCTTGTTAACAGCTCCTGTTTTGTGGCCTCATGAAGAGTCAGAATGGAACAAAAATACCCTTTAGTCCAGTCCCCAAGCCCTACTTCCCCAGACAACCATCAGCTTTTTTTCATCTTCCTTCTGCCTCTCTCATTCTTTCGGCATTATTTTCATTTCTTTGTTCACATCGGTAGTGACTCTAAGTAAAATTTCTACTGGCAAGTGCTATGCTGAGCACAGACAGTACTTATGCAAAAGAGGTACCTCAAAATGCTTGAAAAGGACTCTTGTGAGCGTGTCTCTGAAGTGTGAAGGGCACAAGACGGATTCTATGATCACAACACGGCGGTCTCTGGGATTCACTAGCAGATGTCTAAAAAAGGCAAGACGTGTAAAACAAAACTGGTAAGTTTCAGCACGTATTATGAGACCTACCTTATTTTCATATTCCATTCTCCTCAAAAACCCTAAAAATTTGGATTTAGATAGCAGTTTCTACAGCAGATCCCAAAGTCTTTTTCCCGAATTTAAAAAAAAATCAACACTTTTCCTACAAGAAAGCTAGGAAACTGAGTTACAGAAAACAAGTTATAGAGCTATCTGCCAGCAGGCTGTAGTTCTGAGTATCTGTTATACGTTTCTAAATCAATATAAAGAAATGCAAAAATAGGCACGCATAATAGCCATGAACAGCTTGTCCGGTGTCACACCGTGTGTCCGTAAAAGAGGAAGAATGACGATACAGATGTCCTGATTTCAGTGAAAGAGGACGGAATTGTCCTGATTTCAATCACAAAGTGATGATCAAGGACAGGAAGAAAATAAAAAAAAATAACCAACACCAGAAGATCTGAGGCACAGAAATTAAGTACTTGTTTCCCTGTGTCAAGTGATGATTTTTACTGTGTAAAAATAAGGATTGGAAGAAAAGAGAAGAGACTAAGTCCAACTTCATTACTCACTAATGAAATTCACTAAAAATACAGTAAAAAGATGCATGACTGAGGTAAAAGTATTCCACAGGTTGAGAGTCCTCCTTCCAAACCGCTGTCACGTGGAGAGAGTTCTGCACTGATACGAGATGAGCTTCAGCCCTACCAAAATCAGCCCAACTCCTTAGGTAATGACTTTCCCCTATCAAGTCCTTTACGAGTGCCACAGTTAAAAGGCAACTTATCAAATACTTTTTATTTCTAGAGAGCAATTGATGCTGCAGGACACTAACTCTTTGTAATATAACCTGAATCTCAGCACCACTGAATTTCTCCTGCAAGAACAGAGCCAGGCAGCCACCTGCAAAATCTTATTTCTGTTTCCTCACTCAACTAGGCAGCAGTCTCCAGTCGCACTTCCAACACCTCGGTGTACTCAGAAAAGAGCTGCAGACGGCTTGAATAACTGACAATCGAGAATCTCTTACCTGAAATACAGCATATGGATGAATTCCTTCAGATACGAATACAGCTCTTCTGTATTAATATTATACTGAACAACTTTGACAGGCTGTAAAATAAAAATATCCCCAGTCAGCTTAAATATTAGGCAGCGATTATATATAAAGAAATATATACATACATATATCTATGATAATATATTATGTCTGAACATATATAATCTGACATATATAAAGAAACACTCTTACCTGATTTGCTCTATGTCCTTAACAATGCATCTCATAAACTCACCCTGTAACTAAACTCCAGACTTTATTAATACTAATTTTTTTATACTAGTAACTTATCTCAGCATTAGTTTTCCAAAGCTGCCATCCTCTACTGAAAAAAAAAAAAAAAAGCATAGCTAGGCAAAGAAATTTCTCAATAAATGCCCCAAACATAAGCTGCATGGCTGATGAGTACCAATTAATACCAGTGCTGGTATCACACTTACTTGTATTTAGCTACAATCTTTTAATAGCAGCAGTTATAAGATAATGA
Source organism: Nipponia nippon (assembly GCF_047370975.1). NCBI lineage: Eukaryota > Metazoa > Chordata > Aves > Pelecaniformes > Threskiornithidae > Nipponia > Nipponia nippon. Next base: position 26,478,769 of record NW_028262302.1, read on the forward strand.
AAAATAGTTTATGATGGACAGAAAACGTTCTTTCTACACCATAAGACACCAAACATTGTAGAAGTAAGTCAGGTAAAATAGTTTACCTTAGCAACATCGGGCTTCTTTATTTCACTAGGAATAATGCATCTTGGTCCTGTTTCTCCTGCAAAACCACACCTAAAAGAAAATGTTGAAAACCTTACCAGTTGAAGTCACTATTTAACATACTGGGCCTAGGAATCATCAAAGAGTAATTAATAGGGGTATTTCTGTGACTGCAAAGAGGTGTTTTGCATATAGCTTATTCTACCTAGCCATTCTGAATGAGAAAGACTGTATACCTCTTTATTGACTCCCTCTCAGCTGCATTAAACAAGTTTTCTTCACTGCTGTAAGGACTGTAATGCTTGACTCTGATGTGCCTCCTACCGTCCACTGAGTACAGATTTCTGTTTACAGTCATCCATCCGCAACCTTCCTTACTGCCTGTTACATTTCCAAAGAAATACCTTCCTGTGCCCTCCATACGGGCCCACAGTTTTCACTGAAGCTCTCAGTAAACACAGGCAAGATTAAGTTATCGTGTCCTCTTTAAATCCTCACGTCAAAGACAAAAGATAAAGATTTAATGACCACAATCATGCAGATCCTATGGCCTATTGTACTGCTGACCAGCACCATTCCATTGACACTTTTTTCCTATTTCCAGCCTGTTTAATATTTTGAAATTCATTCCCTTCACAAGCATCCTGGGTGATTTAAGGCATCGCTGCCTCAAGATGACTGGTTACTACTCCAGGACTCCTGACAAAACATGGGAGTTCTGCATCCAACTTAGATGCAACATAATAAAAATAGTAGCAACTCCAAAACAAAATTTTTTGGAAACCCATCTGGTGTTTATAAAGAGACTGCACCTCAAAAGACAGAAGAACCATGGACTGAAGTGAAATGAAAAAAATAATTTGAAATGAAAAACAAAAGAATTCAAGATTTCAAGATTTGATTTTAAGAAACTCGGTGGCACCCCCATTAAGCACAAATATCAGAAGAAAACTATGGTAGAAAACACTAGTAGAAAACTACAAAGCTGCTGGAGTTCAAGTACTTTTAATGCTAGAGGTCAATTAAGACTTTATTTTGGTATTTGGTAACTGTCAACATATTTCTTCAGATCATTTCAGAAAAATTCTAAAAACAGACATAAGTCAGAATTTAATTATTTTCCGTGGTCTCCCGAACAAAGAGGTGTGCAGTCGGGGTGTGTATACGCAGTTGTCCTTGCCTGTCATCCTGACAACTTTTGAACTTTTGGTTAATTTCAGCCTTATTTGGAAAAGGGCAGATCTCTCTCGTATAATTAAGTTGCCATCTCTTCTACAAGAATAAAGGTTGGAAAGAGACCCTAAAGACATACTATTCAGGGGAAGTGCTTTTCTGTGAGAGCACTTTACTAGACAAATAATGCCCACAGGATAAAACCTTACAAGCGCCCCAAATTTGGGAGAAACTTGCGATCAGCAACACGACATGAATCCACAAGAAGCTGCTTGTGGAATCACTTGTTTCCATCACGAAGACTTTGTTAAACCCTCTCTATAACCACACTGCAGCGATCTCCAGGTAACGAAGCCTGCCTGCTGGTCTGCAATTACACAGTCACTTGAAATACCAGCAAGGACAACTTAAGACAAAACCAAGTTTGGACAAGAAACCCTGTTCCTGCCACTCCTGCCTCTTTACACAAGCAGAGACATCCTCAGGGCTTCAAGCAGGTAAACGCATCCACGCAGATACAGCCACAGGCCCAGCCTAATAAGAATAGCATATATTGGAGGTGATGCTGCTGTGGCAAGATAATCTCTTTTCTCTGGGCGCAGGCCCCCTCTCCAAACCGGCCGCTGAAGCCCAGGGAGCATTTCCAGAGTATTTTAGCCCCAGATGCGGGGCCGGGTTGCTTAAACGGCCCCGTTCCGGCAAGGGCTCCGGGCACCCGGGACCCGGCCACAGGGAGGGGAGCCGGGGTTGCCAACACGACGGGGTGTTTTGACGTGGGGCGGGCCACGACGTCAATACTAAATGCTGGGCGTTTCTCCTTCCACCTCGAGTTACGCTGGATTTTTACCTAAACCACCCGATTAAAAAATAAGGCCGTTATTGTCGGCTTTGTGCCACGCAGATCACCACAGAAAGGAGGTGAGGGGAAGTAAACCCCACACAATCATTCGTCCCGACGGCAGGCCCGCCCCGCGGCCGCGACACCGGCTCCGCGGCGAAGCCTGTCGCGACACGAAAGGGGGCAGGCGGGGCGGGGAGCGCGGCGGCACTCACTTGGTGAAGGCCTCGCCCAGGTCTATCACCACGGCGGTCTTCTCCCCGCCGCTGCCCAGGCCCTCGTAGAGCGGCATCGCGGCCTCCCGGCACCTCAGGCGGCGGCGCGACGGGGCCTTCCTCCCGCCCGGCGCGGCGCGATGGGGGCCTTCCTCCTCCCCGGCGCGGCGGGCTGCCCGCGGCGCCTGTCCGCACACCCGCCGCCCCGCCTCCCTCCCAGCACCCCGCCGCCGCCCGCCGCCCGCCATGCAGCGCTCCGAGGGGGTCGGGAGCGCCCCGGCGGCGGTGGAGTGGCGGTGCGGCGCAGTCTTCCCTCATCTCCGCCCCGGCGAGGGAGACGGGCGGCTGTCCCGCTGGCTGAGGCCCCTGAGGCGCAGGCGGGTGGTCCGGGTGCCGGGGGGAGGCGGGGTGTGAGGGCGGCCTCGCTGCCGTGAGGAGGCGCGGCCCTGGGGCTTCTCCTGCCCCAGCGACACGGCAGCGGCGGCCGGGCGCCGAGAGCTGGGCGAGCGTAAAGCCCTGCCGAAGCGGCCGTGCCGTAGGGATGCGTTAATTAACAGCACGCAGCTCATTTCTGAGGGCCCGGCGTCGCCGGCCTGCGCCATCCAGCCGTGTGTCGGGCTGTTCCTTCTGTCCTTCCACAGCCGGCCCAGAGCCCTCGCGAAAGCTTAAACCCACCCTGGGCCCCGCGGTGCGTGCAGAGAGCCATTTGATACGAGGCTGAATGCATAGGTACCCTTAGAATCATAGAATCGTTTAGGTTGGAAGAGACCTTAAGATCATCGAGTCCAACCATTAACCCAGCACTGCCAAGCCCACCACTAAACCACGTCCCTAAGCACCACATCTCCCCGGCTTTTAAATACCTCCAGGGATGGGGACTAAACCACTTCCCTGGGCAGCCTGTGCCAGGGCCTGACAGCCCGTTCAGTAACGAAATTTTTCCTAATATCCAACCTGAACCTCCCCTGGCACAACAATATCCTTCCTCTCAAACAGAAATAACATGTCTCGGGGTAAAAATGCCCGCTCTCCTCGTGGCTCCAAGAGAGTGCTGATTAGGAGTGAAGAGAGGAGTTTGCAAATACAGTGAGGATAGGAATAAGAAATAAACCCACCGTGGTAACCCGTGCTTTTCAGGACTGGGTCACCCACCATGTCTGGTAGACAGGCAGTAGGGGATCAGCTATGGTGGGAGTCAGCTAGTAGGACGTGAGTGCTAAAAATGTAATTTGAATTAGGTCAATTTTAGCCATTTTCATGAAAGTGTATCGTTGTGCCAATACAGCTGAGTTTTGCTTTCATCTGTCTTTTTTTTTGAAGGGGGGAAAGTTGTTGCTCTTCAGACTTTCATAATCACAGAGCCACCCCACAAGACACATTTTGCAAAGTTTGTGGGAATGCCGTATTGTCTCAAACCCTCACGAAATAACAGGCTGTCAAAACCAAGATCTTACGCAGTTTTGGAGCAAAGAAAAAGCTGCATTTGTGCGCCAGTGTGTACGTGCCCATATTACAATGAAAGACTTTGACCTGGTGTTGAGGTTTTAACCCCATCGAGGTTAGGAAATGTAAGTTTTTCTAAATAATCTTCATCTCTGCATTATAGCTAAATGTCAGCTCTGCTACAGGTGGGGTCAGTCACCACTTGTTTACAAGTAAGTTATTCAAAGCGTCTGAAATATACAGCCTTGCTTAGATGGTCTTGGTATTTCTGGTCTGTAACAGCCACATCATGAAAGCCCCTTAACGTGAATTTGTGGGAACGGGAATGGGAATGGGTACCTCAGGATGAGGATGGGGAGACAGTTATCCAAAAACAGACTGAAGAGAGGAAAAGTACGTGCCAAAAGGCAGCACGTGAAAGTCCCCCGAGAATTAATAAGCCCCACAGGCTAGCAATCCTGCTGAATCTTCCAGAAATAAACTCAGAAGACCAAGAGTTTGCTGCATCTGTGCAAGGCCCCCAGCATCAGCGATGGGCCGTCTAACACTGACTGCATCCACAAAGGCGGTGGCTGCTGTGTGCTGAGGGGGACAGTGGGGTTATCTGTACACCCGAGGAAACAAGGCGCTCTGAGGGACTTTGTGAACACCCACCTAGGAGCCATTGGCGCATCAGCACGAGCCTCTGTTTCTGGGTAAACAGCTGGGGTTGGCCTTCCAACTGTTGCTCCTGCTGGAAAACTGAGAGAGAGCACGTGTGCATGAGTGAAGTGTGTAATTAGTTATCTGCTATTAATAATGACAGCTGGACTCTATTAATAGTAAGATCTTAGTCAGTAAAAGGTGTTCTAATGAATATTGTTTGTATTACGTGTCTCAATGTGACTTGATCCCCTAGCTGGGAAAAGGGAGTTTGTAACAGATGTTGGCTAGCGTAATGAAAATTTGGGATCACTTGAGAAAGAGATTCCTCAGGTAACGCTTATCCCACTCCCAACAACCACCTCCTTTCCCCTGCCAATCTTCCCCTCCTCCTTTCCCCACAGTAACCACACCTTTTTCTTCTTCAGGGAAGCAAAATAAATATTGAAAAAGCTCTTAACTGGTGAGTTGGGTCTACACATTTTCTCATTGCCAGACAGGCAAGCCAAAGAGCCCGAGTGCCTACACGCAGGAGGACAAGGGTGCTAATGAAGCAAGAGGATTTCAAGGCGGGCTGTCGTGACACTGACGTGCTCTGTTGCTCAGAGCCGCGGTAGCAGTTTGTAGATGCTCTGCTTTCCACATACTCTGCGGCAGTGCTGTTTGTCCCACATCCACGCTTTCTATTTAAGATCTGTGAAGGTGGAGGTGTGGGGGAGAGTTGGACGATGAGTGGGAGTGATGTAAGACACCAAAAGCTGTCGCTGCCACCATCTGCACTGTCGCCTGAGCAAACCTCTGCACTAGCCCATCGTTGGGCTCTACATAACCGCTTTCTCTTCTGCTTCTGCCACAGCCTTGTCGCCTTCCCCGCTTCTGGTCTCCCTAAAGTCACCTGGATCACAAAGTGGGGTCAGGAGTGTAGAGCTGAGAAGAGAAGGTCCACGTGTGTGCGGAGCAGGAGTGCAGACTGGAGGAGCTGAAGCAGATGGGGCATCCTGGAAGGGCTCTATATCTGGAGGACATGCGAGGAATCCAGGCAGTGCAGGGGGAATGCAAGAAAGGTGTGACGAAGGGGAACTCTGTGGTGACAAACTCGGGGGAGACTCCTCGCAAAGCCCTTACATCCCTCACAAAGCCCTTATATCTCTCCTTCCGATACTATCCCATGACTCAATACGAGCCCACGCGCTCTTCATATGACCCATCGCCAGCTTCCCATCCTGTCAGCTACTCCTCCTTGGAGAGGAAAACAGAGGAGCAAGAACAAGGGTGTAGTGGTGGTGTGAGATGCAGAAACAGTGACGGGACCAGCGCACAACCAGTGGGTTCTGGAGGAGGAGGAATCATTGCCAAGGCAGCAGCGGAGGATGCCGACACATGAAAAAAATAAACAAACAAAAGCCTGTAGCAATTAAATGCTCCAACACAGAGTTCAAATTGCCTTATGATTTTGTGTGGTTTTATGTTTTTAATGTTTTTTTAAAATCTTTTTTTACGATTAGTATTTTATACCCTTCCAGAATATGGAAACGCAGCTGACCTTTAAAGCACATGAAAACAACGATGCCCGAAAACATGTTTAAATGTTCTTCTCACAACAGAGCCTTAACTCTGCCGTGTTTGAGCAATACCCCAGTGTACCAAGAATACACGCTCAGTTAGAATTACGCCTGACTGAGCTGGCAATTATATTCAAGAAGCTTTTCTCTGTTTGGGCTTTCTGGCAGGGAAATGATCCCAGAATTCCCCCAGTTACTACCTGGAGTGCTGTCTGCCATCGCTGGTTCTTTCAAGGACAGCAGGAGGAAAGCCGCACAGTTACTGTGCCTGGTGAGAATATGCTCTCGCTGATGTGTGAATTTTCATTCTTTTAAATTCTGTAAAATGCTCCTGAATCTCTCTCTGATGGGGCCCCATAAAGGCATAATATAATACACTTAATGTTTCCGCTCTTGAAATACTTGAAGTCTAAAAACTGGAGTAAAAGTTTAGATAATATATGATTAATTTAAAGTCTAAGCATGGTGTTTTCATCACCTGTTTCACCCCCAAATCTCACCTGTTTATGATGTCTTACCATGCCCTAATTACCTGTTTACAACACTATGGTTATGTTTCAAAGTCAATGTTTTAGGTAAAAATAATTACTTATATATGTTTTACAAAAATCACGGTCCCTACTTGAAACACATAGCCCATCGCTTCCTCCTAAACGTATTATCGCCGGGTTAGGAAAGATCAGAGTTTACTGCTAATCACATCACCGTCTTTATAGTCCATTGGAAATCTCTTCTTAAATTACATTAATCAATCACAGCTAACATGAGTTCTGAAATGCAAGCTGTAGCTTAAAAGTGGCTTAATTTAATGGATGGTCTTTCCAGAGCCTAGCAGTTATTGATAACAGAAGCCAGAGACTCAGATAAGTGCCAGGGTTTCATAACACAATCCATCCGCGCCGTGCTGGTTTAATCAAGGAAGCTGCTTGCATAATGTGAAAAGCGCTCGCGCTCTCCCAAATATGTAACTGTTGAAGAAACAGATGGTGATGCTAACCCGTAAGAACTGGGCTATAAATATATGCAAGATAACAATAGAAATGAAGATAATTATTCAGAGTCTAAGGAGATGGTAGGACAATTAAGCCAGCTACGAAGCAGAAGGTCAAGGGGAGTAAAAAGCAGGAGCTCCCTAACACAATAAAAAATTACTCCCTGAATGCAGCCAGTTCCTGCAACCCTTGGAAGCGGTGGTATCCTCTGACAAGCAAGGAAGAAGTAGCATAAGTATACAGAAATACAAGAAATTAGCAGTAGCCCGTTGAAATCAGTGAAAACTCTCTGATTTATATCAAATTTATAAGACAGTTCCTTGTGGCATTAGCAGTCCTTTTCCTTTTTTCTTTTTTTTTTTTTTTCCCAAGACCCTGTTGGTATTCAAGCCACTGGCAGCAAAAAATCTTTTCGGATCTCAGGCAGACGCGTTATTGTCACAAAGCAGCACCGTGCGCTCATCTGCAAGGAGCGGTGGTGAAAGCGATACTGATGCCTCGAGGTGGCAGCCACAGAACTATCCTGGAGGGTTAAAAGGGAACATTTTTCATAAAGAAAATGACTTTTTCTGTATGAGTCCTGAAATACAGCAGCTCTCAGTTGAATTAGTCCTCGCAGTGCGCTTGCAAACACTGAAAACATAAAAGAATGTGTCCTGCAGCATAAACACTGCAGGCCCGAACGGGTGCGGCAAGGAGGCATCACACCCAGCTAATATTCCGTTCCCTTTCATGCCGAAATGCCTATCTGGACCCCTGCAGAGACTTGGATTTCAGCTGAACCCTACGCATATTTCACAGCAAAGCATTATTATTTTTTCTTGGTCATAAAATAAACAATCTTTTGTGTCCCTGCATTGGATGGCTTTGTCCGTGTACTCACGTTTAAGCCTCCTTAATCCCTATATACAGGCTAACTGAGGCACGTACCCAGTTTTTCTCACAAAATCAGGTAGTTGCATACTTAGGACCAGCTTTAGACACAAGAAAAGAGCAATTGCTCAGAGATCTGTTGCACCTTCTGGCGCTCACAGAGTGTCTCCTCACCTTTCCCCAGCCCACGGATTCAAGGGGATCCACTTATCAGCTCTCCAAAAGGAGACAGAGGAAGAAAGCCTGTAGTCTTTCTACTGCTTGGGGTTCTGCTAACAGCTGGACCTGGTTCCTGCTGTAGGATTTCATCTTCATTGATTTGAATATTTCCAACACAAAAATGTTGGATGTGTCTCTGCTCATAACCATCCAAAGAGGTGTCTGTGCTGCCCTAAAAATCCCCCCGAAGGGGAATAGTGAAAACACTGGTTTTGTCTGGATGGGAGAGCATTGCTGTTCCACACTAAAAGGCCGTCCGCCTCCCACACCCATGTCCTGACACCGTGTGTGACCCACGGCAAAGACCCCGTTCGTCCCTGTGGTTGGGGGCTTTCAGCTCCTCTGTGTTGGTTTAGCGAGGGCTGTACTGTGAGCGATGGAGTGGCAGTACCGAAACCGCACTTTTTAAAACCTGTGGAATCAGGAGTTTGGTTTAACCTCAAGTTTTGAGAAGCAAAAGAAAGCTGAAGTTTTCAAAGTCCCTCCGGGTATTATCCGAACAACTACATTTAAGGTGGTGGAGAAGCAGAGAGTTTAATGTCAGAACAGTGCTTAGGGTTAGCTTGCTTTGGGGTGGTGTGTCAAGTGCTGTTTTTATTGTCAGCCTAATTTTGCAGTGGAGTATGTAGGACAGGGGGAAAAAATATCCAAGCGCTACAGGGAATTGACAGATGGTTCACGTTTTAGCTGAGACTCCAATATGCATGGGGATGGCTTCCTCAGCACTTTATTTCTGGGAAAATTGTAATATGTGGTGTACTTTGATATTAACGGCATTGATTTTGTTAAAGGATATGAAGAAGAGCGAGGGCTGTACTGTGATTCAGTTACGGAGGTGAGCATTGGTCCTCCTGGGCTGTATTCCCAGAGCAGCTGCAACTGATTCCCGTGACCTTGGACCAGTCAGCAAAAGCCTGGTTCTACTCTGAAAAGTGACTGTGTAAAAATGGCACTTTCCTACTCAGCACTTTCTGGTCGCTGTGTGCGCTCCAAGTCACATCTGCTGACTTCAGTGACAAAAATAAGTTTTTACGGCTTTCCTGCTCTGTGAGCACTGCAGAACCATGAGAGCTGGGGAAGCAGAAGCTGGATCCTGTGCCTCCTTGCAGGACTAATTGCTATAAATCACAGCCAGCAGTGGGGCTGCACTGGCATCGCTTGGCCTTGTACAGCTTTTCTGTCAGCGCCAGCGGTGAGGAACACGGAAGAAACGAATCCAAGTTGATTCTTTTGATTGAGTTTTAATTGCAGATGGCATTTATCGGGTTTGCAGTTGGAGGCAAAAGAAATCCGTTCATCTGTATGGTGATTACATTTGAAATAACTGATTGGCCATAAACTTCCTGATACCTTTTCCCAAGAGGACTGGTTTTAAACATAATTCCCTCCCTAACAGGGGATGCTGTTCTCACTTTCCCTGGTTTAGACTCATTGCTACTCCATTCCAATGACTGCTGGTTAATGGGAAGAGCGGCTCCCCTTAAAACAGATGCTACCAGCTGCTGTAAAGGTGAATTGTGTGATGGAGATGTGCACTGATTTATGTGCTGGATGTCCCCAATATTCAATTTGGGAAAGTCATTCAGCAGCGAAATTAATGGTAACTATTTTAAAATTGCCTTTACCTTCTGTGGCGTGTCCTGACACACTTAGGATAGCTGATTCATGTCATCACCGATGCCAGGAGTAGCATCGTCAGATGCAGTATTCTGATGCCAGGACAATGATTTTTTAGTTCATTTTATACATACAAAATGTGTCTTCATGTAAAATTTTAAGTGATCCAGTCTCTTAATTAGGAGATGTTATTTGTACGTTTTGGTTTGTGCAATAAGGCTGCACAGGAATATCACCTTTTAAAGAAATCCACTGTATTATATTATTACTTTATACAACAGAGTTTGCTGTTATAATAATACACAGGTCTTATAAGGGACTCTGCCAAAAATGAGGTATCATTATTTCCATTTTACAGAAGGGGAAATGAAGGCAGAGAGCAGTGAAGTTCAGTTTTGAAAGTCACCTAACAAGTCAGAGCCGGGAACGGGACAGGAGCCCCATGCTCTTTTTATCAGCTACGCTACCCACATGGGAGAATAAACCAGCTTACGTCTGAACTTAATCTCTGAATTTCACCTGAGGGGGTGGGAATGCTTTGAAGGACGAGACCGGTAGAGGATTGCACTGAAATGTCTTGGGCCAGAGCATTGATAAGAAGGGAAAGGAAGGGATGTTTCTTAACTTGCTGTGGAAGTGGGGCCGGTTTTGTTTGGTTACGTGTATGCTCTGTGGCATACGGAACGGAGTTAAAAATTAGTATTTCCAATTAATAAGCCGTGGAAATGAATAACAAAACAGGGCTTTCTGGTGATTTCTGATTTCTGCCTCTTTCATCATGCCTCCTCCTTTCACTCTGCAGATTTTTTTTTGTTGGTAACGCAGAAGCCGGTGATTTTGGCAGGTTATGCAGGGTAGAGAAACTTGCAGTGTATGGAGAATTTGCAATTTCAGGCAGAGAAAAAAGCATAGATAACCGGCTATTTTGGTTACAGTGATTATCAGTGAAATATTTAACCTTGAGAGCACACAGTGCCAATCTGGGTTCAGAGTCAGTCAATGACAAGGGGGAAGTGAAAACCTCTCCAATCCATTAAGTGCTCTGCATGCCTTAGAGAACAGTAGAGCATCAGCTACACATGCTTTACATTTTAAATAACTTTCCTGATAATTTTAAAGGTTAGCTAGAAAAGGAGTTGAAAAACAATATCCCTCATTTTGAATCCCAGGTCAGCTGTTAGGGGGAAATTTTGTAGCTACCGAAGCCAAGCCTCTGGCTCGAGCCTGGCGGACTCATCGCCACGGCTCTGATTTCGGGCAGGGAGGGTCTCTGTTGTCCTGCCCCTCTCCCCGCGCACGGATGACTGAGCAGCTTGGGAATCAATCCCTGACCCGCCACAACGTGCAGTGCTGCATTGGAAAATAAGCCCTCATTGATTTCGGTTTGCTGTAAAATCTGGCTACGCCGTTAACGCCCGAGGTGGCACCCCCTCCACGGCTGAGCCATCCCCTCTTCTCAGTCAGAGCTCTCGGCCAAAATGAGGCGGGCAGAACAGAAAATGAACCTGCGGAGAGTTTTGGGTCCCTGATCTGGGAGGTGATGGTGTTGAAAATGGCCACAAAAATGCAGCTCTTCTTTCTTCCTTCCCCCCCGCTTTGTCTCCCTTACAGGAGAGAGCAAACATCTTTTCTTTTCACGTATTTGGGGTGGTTTTAGGAAGATGTTGCAGCACTAGAGATATTGATTCGTGAATAATTTCCCAGATTTTACAATTCATAGATGCAAAGCCAGAAGGGACTATTCCCATCATCTTGTCTGACCGTTTGCTCCGCCAAGCCTAACTCTGAAGTTCTTTCTGATGTCTTTTGCCAATGACTGTCTTTATTGCTGATACAGGCATTTTTACACTTTATTTTCAACTTATGCAGAGGTTAGCAATATTGCCCTGAAAGAAATTGCCCTGACCTACAACAAATCTGTCTTTAAAAGGTTTTAATATCGGATGCAGAATGCTACCAAACTGAATTGGGTTGGTTCCAGTTTGGTTGCAATCCAGTAGAAAACACTCTATTTCTCTAAAATTAGGTAGGTAAAACACTGAGGTGAGTCTAGCAAAGCGAACAAGCCGCTAATGTAAACGTTATTTCCAGTAGCACAACAAACAGGGGGAAAAAAAAAAAAAAGAACAATTTCTTGATGAGGAATATCTCAATCAGTTCTTTTATGTTCACAGAATCACAGAATGGTTTGGGTTGGAAGGGACCTCTAAAGGCCACCTGGCCAACCCTCCGCCATGAGCAGGGACATCTTCAACCAGACCAGGTTGCTCGGAGCCCCATCCAGCCTGGCCTTGAATGTGTCCAGGGATGGGGCATCTCCCACCTCTCTGGGCAACCTGGGCCAGCGCCTCACCACCCTCATGATAAAAAATGCCTTCCTTCTATTTAGTCTGAATCTACCCTCTTTTAGTTTAAAACCATCACCCCTTGTCCTATCAATTAGATGTTGTTTATTTAGAAAGCCCAGTGTTTGACAGGTAGGAGCAGGTTAAATCTTATGTGAAAAAAATAACCAAAGGAGCTTCATTTTATAGGTTATTATAACTGGAAATACAGAGGGAGTCACCAATTTGCTTCACGTGGTAGAGCACATTCATCACAAAGTCAAGATTTTGACTCCCCTCTCCTGTATCATTCCTCTATTCCCTCCTAGCAATTCCCCCCCAAATCTCTCAGCCCCAGCTGTTTGCTCCTTTGGAAAAGCATTAGTTTTGGTCTCCTCTCACCTGTCCCTGCCCCCCATGAATGCTTTGCACCTGCTGAAGCTCTGAACGAGCCGTTGCCCAAGACGGGGTATAAAACCCTGCATGTGCAGCTGAGGCTTTGCAGTGCCCTGACACCAGGCTGGAGGGGGAGGTGAGAGGGAGGTGAGAGGGAGGTAAGCTGCTCTTGTCTTTTGGTTTTTGGAGACCTCTCTGTAACTGCCTGAAAGGAGGCTGTAGGGAGGTGGGGGTCAGTCCCTTCTCCCAAGGGACAGGGCAAGAGGAAACAGCCTCAAGCTGCACCAGGGCAGGTTTAAGGTTGGATGTTGGGAGAAACTTCTTCACGGAAAGGGCTGTCAGGCCCTGGCCCAGGCTGCCCAGGGCAGGGGCTGAGTCCCCATCCCTGGAGGTATTTAAAAGCCAGGGAGATGTGGTGCTTAGGGACATGGTTTAGTGGTGGGCTTGGCAGTGCTGGGTTAATGGTTGGACTTGGTGATCTTAAAGGTCTCTTCAAACCTAAATGATTCTGTGATTCTAAGGTATGGGCTTCTGAGCTGCTGTTTAACAAAGTGATACGTACTCCAGGACCTGATGGTGTAAAGGTTTTTCTATTTCTGTTAGACTAGCTGTGAGAGAGGGAAACCAGGAGAAAAATTGTTTACTTTGCTTTCTCCCTGGGCAAATAGGTGCTTAAAATGAAGCAACCAAAAAAAAGAAACTGAAGCAAGGTGTTCTGATACATGGGTGGGATACTGTTTAAGGAGTCCTCCTCCTTTGCAGAGGATTAGGGGAAGGTGACCTCCACAGCTGAATGTACTGGAGGAGAATCCGTAACAAAAAATAAATTAGTGATGGTGCGGTAGGCCTTGCTTTTGCATCTTGTAAGTGCAGAGAGGGAGGGTGTCGGGTTAGGCTCTGGTCCCGGCTTGTGAGGAAGAGTTGGGTGCGTGGGCTGCAGCTCTGACTTTGGATGCTGAAACTTCATTTGGGGGGGGGGGGGGGGGGGGGGATGCGGTTGCGGGTGACATCTCCTAAGTGCTGTTGAGCACAAAACCGGTGGCGGGGGAGAAGGCGGGGGCCGGGGCGGCGCCGGGGCGGTGCCGGGGGCGGCCCGCTCCGCTCCGCGCCGCGCCGCCCGTGGGGAAGCGGGGACGAGCGGGGCGCGCCGCCGAGGCGCCGGGCGGAGGCGACGGGAGGCAGGTGAGGCCGAGGGTGGGTCCGAGCAACACCCCCCCGAGCCGAATTTACCCCGTGTTTACTCATTTTTTTTTTTAAATTTATTTAATTTTTTTTTTTTTTTTTGCGGGGAATGATGCTTCGCATCCTCAGCGCGGCTCTTTGTTCCCGGGGAGAGGGCTGGTCGCCGTCCCGCCGGGATGGGGGTGGCCCATCGGAAAATCCTAGGCGTTTGGTTTTGTGGTTTTTGTGGTTTTTTTCTCCTCCCAGGGTTGGGGAGGAGGTGACCACCGCTGTCCCTCCGTCCTGCTGCGGGCCTGGGCTGGAGGAGTCCCCGGGTGGTTGTTTGCGCTTGATCCCGTGGCGTGGTGGGTGGCTGTAGGGGAAGGATGCACTTCAGGGTCTTTAAACTCAGCTGTAAATATGCCCGAGGAGGACAGGGGGATGGATCTGTACCCGCAAGCAGGTGCGCTGGGTGTAATCAAGCCTTGAGCCATCACTAATCCCATTCCCTTGCCAACAAGCAGGTTCTACCCAAGCTAAAAGGGCCTGACAAGGTGTATTTAATCTGATCTTAAACCTTCACCTGCAGAGACTGACGATCCTCCAGGAGATCTGCTGTGCGGTGTTGCTCTCTGTGTTAGGCGAGGTGCTGAAATTTCTGAGTGTTTCTGGCTGATTGGGATCCGAATGCTACCTCTGCTCCCAGTCAGGCTGGAGAGCGGCGCTTCCATCCTTCTGGTGTTTGAAAACTGCTGCACCCTTCGGCCTCGTTCTTACACCCTCCCCCCCCTTCCTCCCAATCTTTTTAATCCCTCAGGAATTTGGTAGACCTCTGACTTCTGAGGTGCCAGGGAAAAAGCCACGAAGAACTATGCGAATTTTACTTGCAAATCTGAGTAGGGATTTCCATAGGTGGTCTGGGCTGTTCTGAACAAAGCAAGCGGTCGCTTAGCGGTTGGGGGAATAATGCCTAAAATATGTCATGTCTCTCGCTTCTCAAAGAACTGCTGCTGGAACACCAGTGCTGGAAGTGGAGGTGATGTATTATGTATTAAGGTGCCTCGCTAGGACTGGTAGGAAGCTGTCCTTACAGAATATTAATATCTCATTTGTTTGCTTGTAAGGACCCGTCCTCAAAGGAAGATGTGCCCCTCTGATGTTTGGTTGTGTCTGCAGAGTTTTGCTCCTCCGACTTGGGCTGTGTCAGTGGCTGGTGTGGAGTCGTGTCACTGTTGGGGTTTCACTGTGAGCTGCTGGAGATGGCTTAACTGGTTGAGGTCTGTTTATCTGAAGTATGTGCCGTAAGAGCATCGGCTCTACAATTGACTTGATTGAACTGGGCAAGGACATAATGTAAGATGAAATGAAGGCATTTTTCTCAGCTTCTGTGCAAAAGTAGGAGTTGGAGCTCTGCAGTGTATTATCTGCTGGCTTTTGTATTCAGCATGAGTAATAAGGCTTGGACAGCATACATTAGCACTCCGGTAACATAGCATTTGATTGCTGGCAGTTGCTTGACTTGTATGTTTTGGCTAAATCTTCACATTAAAAGATTTGCAGTGGTTTTTGTCTGTTTCCCTTATCAATCAGCGGATGAGTTGCAGAGCCGAGCACATCCAGGACTGTTCAGCCAGTCAAAGCTGGCATAATCAAGCTCGTACTTGGAGGTGCAAAAAGCTGTGCTCTGCAAAGGCTAGACAGTCATTTGTCTGAAGCTGACCTGTTAATCTCCTGTGCTCTCTGCTACATGATGCATGCAGCCACTTCAGCTTCAGAGTACAAGTGTCCGCTCTGTGTGGGAGAGGGATTGTTAGAACAGCAAGTTAAAAGCTTGATGCTTTTTTCTTGCTGTTTCAACAATTCAGGAAAAACACAGCCAGAACTTGCCAAAGGCAGAAAATAACAGCAAAGGCTTTTCTTGGGAGTTTTCTTTAAGTAAACTGGGTGGGTGAAACTCTTAAAAAGCTATCCTAGGGAGTAGCTGCAGACAAGTGGGGCAGAGGGGGAGTTTCATCCTTTGCAGCATGTGTCCACAAACCTCTGGGCTGGGTAAGGAACAGCTATTGAACGAGAGAAATCTGGTCTGCTCTGTGCTTGTCCCCTTCATGCCTGCTCTGTTGGATTGGCCATAATGGTGGGATTCCTTCTGGGCTTCCTTTCAGAGAGCTGACCCCGCAAGCAGGTCTCTCAAACTCATGGAGGGGGTTAGTGGTTTAATAGCTATGGCTAGTGCTAATTGTCTGGAGCAAGGAAGCAGCCTGGTTCAGAAGGATCTAACGGGGTCTGCAAGACTGCTTCAGCTGGTGACCGGTTGGGGCTTTATTGTCCCTCACTTGGTGACTTGCCCACTTGAGTAGGTGGTTCTTATTCTTATGGATGGCTTTGGGAGATGCCTGGTTTTGTCACCTGTTTTTTAGCCGAGCAGTCCTTTGTGCTTCTTTCCAGCCTACCAGGTGTTAAAAGAAAACTTATTTTTTTTTTTCCCATGCTAAAGATAAAGCTCCTTGGCTGTCTGCAGTTGTGCTGCCTTTGCAGCTAAGGGAACCGCATCTCTTGGGATTGGTTGTTAGGTGCAAGGGAAGTAGCTGGTGTTGTCTCTTGTCCTCTCTGTGTGCTTCCTACTTGAAGCAAGGATTAGTTTTTCACCGAGAGCCTGGCCAGTGCTTGGCAGCCGTCCTCCAGGGCTTCAGCTTGGAGAATGCCAGGGGAAATCCGGGGACGCGGAGGTCCTGCGGCATGAAATACTGAGTTATTTTACAGCTTCAAGCTAGTACTGAAAAAGCTTAAGCTTACTACAGAGGAGGTGCTCGGTCAGAGCAGCATGCTCCAGCTTGCTTTTATCACTTGGCTAAGGCTGTAGAGCAGACTGACTACAAAAATAGCCAGATGGGAGGATAAATGTATAGCCCAGTGCAGCCTGAGTAACAAACTGCTCTGCAGCCAGCTACCTGCGAAAGCCTGGATCACTCTTGCATTAAGTGGAAGTGCTACAGCAAGGTGTCAAACTCTGCTTAAGAAGATAGCCAGGTCACTGCTGTTCATACACTGTCTACTCCAGCCTCTTCCTAAAGCTAAGTAGATCTTAAGCTCTGACTAATCTTCTTTGAAGTGTGAGCTTGTGCCATTATCCTGCAGCAAGCTCCATGCCACTGTCTCCAGCTTTCATTGAATGTAGAGGTCTAGGTTAGCTTAGATCTAGCTGTTGTGGATTTCCTAAGCAAATAACTATCCAACATTATTTTCACCCTTTAAAAATGTAGGACTATGGCCAACAGTGCTCTTTGGACTGGGGGAAACAGTATGAGGCTGTCCAAAGTACCCTGGGAACTCCTGTATCAGGCTAGTAGTGACTGCTGATGTGATCTACTAGCCAGAAGGAGGAAAGGCTCTTAATTAAAACTTAAAAAGATTAAGTATTAATGGATTTCCAAAAGCCAGCCTTTTAGGGAGTGGCTTTCCCTCTTATTCACTGACACTCATGATCCTAGTAAGGATGGAGTAAGCTTGTTGAGAGAGATTAATGTTTCAGTGTTTCTGCTAGCCACCTCCTGAATGTCTTAGGCTACTTGAGAACCTAGAGCTAAAACCTACAAATGTATCTACATGTGTGTATGTACCTCTGCAGAATGTGTATGACTGCAAGAGAAATGCTCTGGCTCTCTTTCAAGTGCAGCTGGAGTTCTGTTTGTTTAACTACTGCTAAAACTGCTTGTGTAGCCTAAAAAGACTTCTGACCTCTAGAGAAACTGTATTTAGATCCAAACTGTTCTTTATTAAAAAAAAAAACCCAAACCTCTTGATGTTTCAGTGTGTCTGATCTTAACAGGAACTTGCTAAAGGAGTGCGAGGTGAATGTAATTTATATTCATCAGCATGTCAAGGCAGATGCATATCATTGGGCACTAGCAATTTAACTTGCATAATATACTTAGTGCTTTTTAATTATAAAAGTGCATAAAGGATTAGCCTGGAAGAATAGCTGACTACAGTCAGTTTTCAACTGGTTGGGTTTTTTTTGGCAGGGAGGGTAGAGGAGATGCTAAAAATGAAGTGGAAGTTATCTAAGCTGTTGCTGGCAAACAGCTTCTTGGTGGCTCCTGTTTGTCCCTGAGCACCTGGTGCATGTGTGTGGCCTGCAACGGAGTTATTCCAGCAGCTCAAACTGCTGAGGGCCAGGGCTGCAGGGAGAGTGGAAAAAGTGACTCAGTGTGCCCCGAAGGCTCACCCAGCTAATGGAGCCTGCAGTAGTTGACTCTGAC
This sequence comes from Nipponia nippon, assembly GCF_047370975.1. Lineage (NCBI taxonomy): Eukaryota > Metazoa > Chordata > Aves > Pelecaniformes > Threskiornithidae > Nipponia > Nipponia nippon. Next base: position 26,496,570 of record NW_028262302.1, read on the forward strand.
CTGAGTCTCTAAGCTGGTAATGCTGAGTGGTCTTCTGCGCTACAGACAGATTGTGAGGGTCTTCAGCTAGAGAAGTTACTACAACTACCCGAAAGGAGGTTGTAGTGAGGTGGGGGTTGGTCTCTTCTCCCAAGTAACAAGTGATAGGACAAGAAGAAATGGGCTCAGGTTGTGCCAGGGGAGGTTTAGGTTGGATATTAGGAAAAATTTCTTCATGGAGAGAGTGTTCAGGCATTGGAACAGGCTGCCCAGGGAAGCGGTGCAACCACAGTCCCTGGAAGTATTCAAAAACTGTGTGGATGTGGTGCTTAGGGACACGGTTTAGAGGTGGACCAGGCAGTTAGGTTAACAGGTTGGACTTGATCTCAGGGGTCCTCTCCAGCCTTAATGATTCTATGATTCTAAGTCTCTCTCCTGTGTGGAAGAAGAGGTGTGTTTTACAATGGAAATGCAATGTGTGTGACCAGACAGGTATAATAAAGCTTTCTGTCTTGATTGTGTTTAGCTGACTGGGCACATACAATAATGCTTTCCAAAAGGAGACAATGTACATTAGTGGCAAGACACAGAGGGCCTTTGCGTTAGATGGACCAGCACAAATCTCATGCTACTGAGATCCCTCTCCCCACAACAGCAGTTACCTCTTGCACAGCATCACGAGTGCCTGAGAAGACATGGAGGAGTGATGCACCCTTCTGTAACAAAGCAGTGCTAGGTGGCTTGCTGCTGCACTCTGTCTGTACAGATGCAAGTGATACTTATCTGTGTGCTGTTTGGGTGGGGAAATGAGAAGTCTAGCAAGCTGGGGGACTCATGTTGGTGCCTGTGAGCAAGACTGCAGAGGGTGATCTTTGCTCTTCTTTGGAAGACTGAGGGGTGGTTCTGACACCCCCAGCCTCTTTCCTTACTAATATTTGTTAGTCCTGCAGCTTGAAGATGAAAGCAGTTCACTTGTGAAACTGAGAACATACCAGCCAAAGCAAGTGAAGCTGTTGATGGTTGGAGGCTTCTAGCAGTACGGCTTGACTGTGCCACTGACAAGCTGCCTCCTGGAACTGGGAGGAGGATGACCTTACCAGATCTGCTGTGTGATGGAGGGCTGTTTGCTGTGTGCATGAGACTTGTGTGACCAGCTGTCCTGCACGTGATGAGCGGGGCCTTGGATGGGATGGTCTTCTGCTGTTGAGTGATGGTGCAGGAAGCCCAGGACTGAGAGCCACCGGCCTGGAGGGAGGTGGCTGGGAGCAGGCAGTGACTGATGCTGCAAGGTCCTCCATCTGTCCGGCAGCCTGAGCTGTGTTACTGGAGGTAACAGAGCTTGCCAAGAGCAGGCTGTCAGCTGGCTGGATCACTGCTGGGCTACTGGTTCAGCGCTCTTTTGGAAACTCTTGAAGCACACAATGGTTATACTCGTGAAACTTTCTGGAAGTGCCTCCGTGGTGCAGTGCAGCATAAACACTGTGCTAATGCAGCAGTGCTGCTGCCTGGGCTGTAGCCTTTCTCTGTGGGGTCAAGGAGCTCATACAGGACATGACATTAATGCAGCCCTAAAGCCTCCTGTTCAGGTTCTGGTCCTGTGTTGTGCCCTATAGACCCGCCTTGTCCTCTGTGCAGGTTCCTTGGTTTCCTTCTGTGTCAATGCACAGAACAGAGTTTGCTGTAACAGGCCTGAGACTTAAGTCTGGCCCTGATAAGCATCAGTCCTGGGCTTGGTAAAGTACAAACAGGTTGATCCTAATCATATGCTTGCAAGTCTGATGCCTGTTGGGTAGAGCGTAGCACTCTACCACTGGGCTGAGAGCTTGGCAAGGTCTGTCTTGGGCTTCAGATCAAGATTTGGTTTTATCTGGCATGAGCCTTCAGATTGGGTAGGTAAAATAGATGGAGGGATCCATTGCTTGGGATGTGCAGGAGGGGTCTGCTCAGAACTGGCCATAGACTGGCATGCTTGGAACTTGTCAACCAGGTATTTAAGGCTCTGGGCCAATAGGTGGTTGTGGGTATGTGTAATCTTGGTTCCTTTTTCCCCTTTCTAGGTCTTGCACTCTGGACTTGTCAGCCTTGCAAGCTTCTGGGCACATCTCCTCTCAGCTATGAGTAGATCAATAGGTTTTATTATCTGCGTGGTCACCTGCAGCATCCTGCTCTTGTCCTCCAGTCCACCATGCCTTGCATCTCAGCCACTGGAGGAGAGGGATGTGACAAAGGTCCAGCATGGCCCCTGGGCAGGGAATGGTGTAGAAGATGAAAGGACAAGCATGCTGAACTTGAAAAATAACCTGGGCCCTTCTGAGCAGACTGTCTCTGAAGAGCCATGTGGAGTGTCAGCAAAGCCATCTGAGATGCCCTTAAATGAAGCCTTCACTGCAGAAGGAGAAACGCTGCCTGTAAGCCCAAGCCATGTCATCCCAGGCAGCCAGGGCCTGGGTGCTCCCACCTCTGCTGTGGCAGTGGCTGCCATAGATGAGGAGGAGCTTGGTCCCACAAAGTTGGAGCTGGATGAGGATGATGCATTCAAGGCCATGCTGACCACAGCTGTGACCACGCTGAGCCCTGCTGTCCAGGAGGAGTCTGTCAGTGGCCCCATTAGTGAGACCACCACGGAGGGCGGTGTTGAAGTAGAGCATAGCTCTGCCAGCCTTTCAGCAAACCCCCTTTCTGGGGCAGCTGTGGAGGAAGAGGAGGTAGAGAGTAACTTGCACCCCTCAGCTGTGCCCCAGCCCGCACTGTACCCCAGCTCCCCCAGCTGGGAAACAGCAAGCGACCACCCTGTTGTCCTGACTCCCCAGGCTCATGTCATGACCTCTGAGGTAGGAATGCCAAGAGCCCGCACAGGGAGCCCTCTGAAGTCCCTGGCTGTGCAAACATCTGTGGCTGCAAAACGTCCCCTTGTGGTGACGGAGGCCTCCCTCCGCCTGGAAGCAGGGACGGGTGTCAGGCAAGGAGAGCTGCCTGCCATGGCTGGCATCGTCACTGTCCACCCTATGGACACTGTGCCACCTGACTGGGATGACACAAAACTGGGGGATGTAAGTCAAGGGGGAAGCATGTCTCGTGAGGAGGTGACAGAGGACCTGGGGGCAACAGAACCATCCCAGACCCCACAGGGAGGTGTGGGGGAGGAAGAGGATGCAACAAGAGTGCTGCCATCCCCAGCATCCCCTCCACCAACTCCTGAGCTTGCCAAGGAGACCAACTGCACGGTGCCGGTGCAAGGGGAGGAGTTGCCGGCAGCTTCCACAGGGAGTGGTGATGCTCTCCACACTGCAAACCTGACTGCTGTAGACACAGCTGATCTCAACTCGCTGGAAAACACAAATGCAGTCACAGCAGAGGAGGGGAAAAGTATCCTGCCATCACAGCCGGAGGCTGCTGTGGTGACAGATACACAGTCTGATCTCTCTCCTACTCTGGAAAGCTCATGGAAAGGTAAAAGTTGCCTGTTACAGACACTTGCCTGTAAGTGTAGGTTAGGAGGGATGCTCTTGGGAATCTGTGCTTCCTTTCAGGGAGATAAAGTAGAGAAAGGTGTGATCTTGATACCTGCAATAGAGGTAGGATACCTCTTCCCCACCCCAGGAAAGGCTATGGACCTTTGTGGAGGGGTAACAGGTAATTAACATCCATAAAGTACTGCCTAGCCTTGGCTGTTTCTATACACAATGTCCCTGTGTACAGGTAGGCAGAGTCTGTTGGGTGTACTCTGTCCTGACTGTTCTGTCAGGCAGCTGTATTGAGCTGCCTCTTCTGCTCCTCAAGCTGAGAGTGTGGCTGTGGTAGCAAACAGGAAAGCTGAGGCTGGAAAGGCTGTGGTGGCTGAGCCTGGGGTTGAAGGGTGTACTTGAGTATGGAGGTCTCCGTAGAGGACTGGAGTCTCATCAGTAGATAGTTGGTGTTAGTTAAAGAAACTTGCTTTGTTAATGCTCTGCATGCGTGGTGTGCTATGCTACCAAAGCAGGGGCTTCAGTTTTGGTGTTTGTGTAGTGGTTGAGGGGGACAGCTGTAGTCTTGTTGCAGGCATCTTGCCTTGACCAGAGATGCATAAATCTGCTTTGAATAACCCTCTGGTATGCCTCTCCTGTGACTAGGGAGGGAGCCCAGCCTCTGACCCACTGGTTAACACTTTATTTCAAGGAGGGTAATATTCCCCAAGTGTCTCTTTGATATGGCAAGTGCAAGGACCAAAGGTGGTCCTTGCATTAGCTCATGCTGAAGCCCTGCAAAGTAGGAGGGGAATAATTCCTGGGGGGGGTAAATTAACATCTGGGATCACCTGGCTCTCAACTGCTAGTTATGGGCACTCACAGTCAGTGCAGAGGCAATGGATGTCTATAAATGCTTCCTAAATCCAGGAATAGGGGAGCTGTCCCATAGCCTGTGAGTAACTGACATCTTCCATGACTTTACAAGGATGCTCGGATCAAAAGATCTGTCCAGAGCTCTGTGGTGTCCTTTGTAACAAAGCTCCTGGTTTTGCTTCCCCACCCTCGAGTGAAGCTGTGGCCAGGCTCTGACTGTCCAGTGTCTGTGCCAGCTCTGTTACCAGCAGGCAGAAGTCTTCCTCCTAGACAGCCTGCCCCAGGCTATGGTGTTACCCTGTACTGTACTTACCTGAAGAGATGGCACCTTCAGCCCACTGACTATTTTTCTGCTCAGTATTTAAAAAAACTGGCAGAAATGTGGGGGGGGAGTTCTGGTCAGGTGTTAGACAATGAGGCTGATGAGGAATGTGAGCTGGGGTTTAGGACTTTGTTTTAATTGCTGGGCATCTTTAATCTTCCCCCTTAGGCTGCAGGGGCAAAAGGATGACCTCCCCTCACTGCATCCAAAAGATCTAGCTTTTGCTGTAAAAGAAGGAAAGCTAATTGCATGCTGGTGCTGAAATCTGACTGATTAATTTCTAGATTAATTTATAAGCACTTGACTTGTCAGCAGGTTCCCTCTCTGCTATTTCCCAGATGTTGGGGAAACAACACTACTAGTAAGACTTGTGCAACAAAAATAAAGCCTTCTACAAAGCTGAAGTCTCATAGCTGTGAGAGCCAGTCACTAAAAGTATTGCTCTGGCAGCATCACTTGCTTTGAATGGTATTTCATGCCACAGGCTTGCAGTGCTGCGCTCCCATGGCATTGCTCCCCTGTGGGTCCACTTGTCCCTAAGGGACAATTAAGAAAATGAGGAGTGATTCTGCTGCTTTCACTCCTGTTATGCATGTTCTCACATCTGTCTTTTTGCTGCTCTGCCCTGATGATACTTGGCTGGACCTGCTGCTTGCACTGTGGCTCTGGAAATGCTAATGCATGGAGTTACATTGCTTCAAACATCTGCTCTGTTGCTGTCAGCTGTCCTGTGAGTTGGTACTGACATGTGTTCTTGCTGTAGGTGCTACTCAGGAGGTGACAACAGTTGCCCAGGAGGCTGATGCTGCTCTGTCAGTTGTGACACTGGCACCTGATGCTACTCAGGGAACAGGAGCTCCAAGCCTTCTGCAGGAAAACAGTGGGGAGGACACTCGGATGCCAACTGCTCCTAGTGCCACCCAGATGCTGGTGGCCACTGGTACTTCCTCTATGGCAAACACTCCAGATGCAGAAGGTAGGGTTCTGCCTCAAGAACTTTAGGTTTGTTTCCACACAAGATGAGATGGTACATCTGAAACCAACATCAATGCTTGGACACTGAAGTCTCAACACACAGCATCCATATTCTAAGTGACTTTTTTCTAGCCTTCTGCAGCTGCCTCTAGCCCTAGGCTGCCACTGCTTTCTGCCCATGCTACCAGGTACACCATGTTGAAATATGCCAGCATATGTTTTTTGCCCCAAATAATAGTGGAATAGATACTTTAAAAAAAAAAACAACAAAAAACAAAACAAACCACCCCAAACCAACCCCCAACATCCATCCTTGCTAGCAAATTGACATTTGGCTGTAGATGTTTAAGCCAGTTCATATTTATGGAGGGAGAGCTCTTACTGCTGGAGCCAAAGGCAGTCACAGATTGTGGATGCTCAATTTCTTTGGGGTAACATGGGAGCAGTGTAAGGTGGGGGAGGATTGTGTGGTGTGTGTGACCCTCTTGCAAGGGTCTAGCAATCCCTTGCATGTGGAAGCCTGCACTGATATTTGCTTCCATTGAGGAATGATGAGTTCTTGCTTCTTGGGTTGACGTAGCTCAGGCAGAAATGCTTTAAGCAGTCATGTTCATCCAGCCGCTGCCTACTGGCTCAATGTCACCTTGGCAGGTACATGTAGAAGCCTGTTGTCTTGTGTAGCAAGGGTTCCCTTAGTACAAAGCTGACTGACGTGGAGTGTATTTCTGTAGTAGTAGGTTCCACTGTAATGAAATTGCTGCTGGGCAGCTTTTCTGGTTTTATATTGCAGGGCATCCAATGCAAATAGTTTTTTTCTTTTTATCTCTTAAATTAAGGTCCCTTTGTAGGGGAGAGAAGGGTCTTCTGGCAGTTTCCACTAATTAATTTGCTTCTGGGATTTAATTATAAATTCAACTAATTTTATCTTTGCAATAAACGATTAGATCTGTCACCCAGTTCAGATGTCAACTGGTGTCTCAGTGCTCTGATCTTGCTGTGGGGTGGTGACTAGCAGTCCTCTAAGCAATGGAAGTAAAACCTGGCTGAGTTCTCATTAAGGGGAACCTCCTGTGCTGGCTGTCCCAGAGGAGAAGCTTTCATTCCATGTCTTGAAAGAGGCGAGAGTTTAATAACTTCTTCTACTCTGAGTTAAGTTTTCATTAAGGAGTTTGTTCTTAAATGGTGGTGTTTTTAATATTGTTGTGCCAAACTGCTGCTGCTTCCTCTCTTCTGTAGATCTCTCGGATGTGGTCCTGGTCACCAGTGAAAAGGCTGTTGCAGCTCCTGGTGGGTTGTCTGCTACCCAGTCTGAACAGACAGAGGAGCCATCCAGCAGAACTGTGGTCCTGGTAACTCCAGCATCAATGGCATCTTCTGTCAGGAGGACAGCTCTTCCATCTGTGAGGAAGATCAGTACAGCTGTGACCTATGGGCTGGACCGCCTGGAGTCAGAAGGTACCACTGATCCCAAGGCTAAGAGGCGGGCAGGCTCATGTGGAGTGGCATGATTGCCTTGATGCTGAGCTCCCCAATTTGTCTGTTTGGCATGCAGCTATGTGCATATGTTGTTGTTGTTGCTAATAAAGTTGTTGAACACCCTGTCCCCTTCCAGGAGGTGCAGGAAGCAAGCAGTGAACAGTGTCATGGAGGATGCTTGAAAGTCAAGTGGCTGTGGTGGGAGGGATGGGGTTTTCCCTTGGAGAGGGAGCAGCAGTGGTGTTGCTGTTGCAGTAGAGCTGGGCTCTGTGCACCTGTAACTGCTGGTGTGTGCATTGATTGCAGAGCCTCTGTACCAGGTAATGCTCATGGGAACACATTCAGACAGCTGGAGAGCCCTGGCCACCCTACTGCTGAAATCATCACCCCATGCAATGCAGGGGGATGTTCAGCATGAGATGGCTACCTCAGTGTCCAGCTGGCTGAAACCTTGCCAGGATAAGTGGTGCCCTATTTACATTCCCTATCTGACACTGCTGGGAGAGGCAAAGGATGCATCCCCTTTGAGATGGTCTTCCAACTCAATGCTACCTGCTAAGCTGTTCTCTCATCACTGACTCCTCCAGCCTTGCCTCACCCCCTGGGCTCCCTTTTCTTAAACTGCTCTTGCCCACTATCAGTCTTGGGAGTCTCTGCTCCCTGACTATATTCAGACAATTGAAACCCAGTGATGCAAATTCTGCCTGGGCAGACACCCATCAAGAGAGGTTTAGGTGAGGGATCCTACCCTGGAGTTGGTCTGGAGCTCGGATCTGAGATTTCTTCAGCTCATCCATGATTTTCCTGCAGCAAGTTGTTTCACTTCTGCTTCTTGCTCTTTCTCCTGCTTTAACTCTTCCCTGCTTGCTCATCCATCCAGTTTTGTACTCCAGTGTCTGGACTGACACCACCTGGCAGGGATTAATCTTTCTGCCTGTTTTGCCCCCTTCCTTTATCTTGACCTTCTCTTGCCTTTGCATTTTACTGCAAAGGTTGGCAGCCCTCCAAGGGTGGCATGCCAGATGGTATTTTTCTTCTGATTAGAGGTGGGGTGCCATAGACAACAGCTAATCAGCATCTTTTCTCTGCATGAAGCAATAACTCTCACTCCTGTTAAGCTTAGAGGGCAGCAGAAGCTGGGAGCCCTCCCCACTGCATGTGTGAGGTGCTGCAGCTCCTGCCCTCTGTCAGGCTTGCTGCTGGCTTTGAAGCCTGCCATGAGCTCTCTGGGCTTCCAGCTACAGCCCTTGTCCCTTGCCAGGATGAATCTTGCATGTATTTGGCAATGCAAGGATGCAGTGCTGATGATGGGAGAGTGGCAGCAGGGGAAGAGGGGCATGTGTGGGGGGAGAACCTGATCTTTCAGGCTGGGAAAAAGGTCTCTGCTTAGCAAGAGCAGTATGATTCAGGAGGCTAAACTGTTTCTGAGCCCTCTGGGATCTCCTTTACAAGCCTGTTTTTTCTGCACAGGAGGACAAGAGATTTCCGCTTCAACTGAGCGTTGGTCTCTCCCTATTTAATGAGACTTTCTGCATAAGCATTTAAAAAAACATCTTTCTGCTCTGACATAGGACTGCTGCAACTTTCTTGGGTTCCTACTGAGCTCTCTTATGCAACTACAGGCCTGCTTTCTCTACTCTTGAATAAGTTCTGAGCTCCTCTAAGGGCAAATGTGGGCTGTAGCTAGGACCAGCTTTCCTAAATGATGATGACTCAACTAGAAGGCTGTGGGTTTCTTGGCTCTGGTGTATGGCTCTGCAGGTGCCTGTCAACCAAGGGACATGGTGCTCTCTGGTATGCTGTGTGGTTTTGACAACTGGCACAGCTTTTGTGATCTAAATCTCTTCTGATCATCCTAGACCTTTGTGCAGTGAGACAGACTTTTTCCTGGTGTTAGGGATCACCAATCCACACCTTGTAAAATGGGACAGATACCGCCTGGGGATGCTACTGCCCCAGTTAAGCACAAAGGAGGCTTTTGACCTGTGACTCTGCTTTCTAGTATCTTTTTCTCCCTGTAATGGCAATTAAGGGTGGAAGCTTGGTTTCTGTTGCCCCAAAGCTACAGTTCCTAGTGCTTACCCTCAGAATATCTAGAGGGTGCCAATACAAGATGTTTAGGAGTGCTTTCCTATAAAGCTACACTGAGCCCAGGGTGCTCAAGCTCTTGGGGGATGCAAGGTCAGACATCACTGCTGTTGTGGGCATAGGCTGGAGTCCCTCTTGAGGGATCCTGGCCCTCTGTGGGGAGGCTGTGCCTTGCTCACCAGTGGAAGAAGTGTGAGGAGCTGAGTGAGCTCTGCTGGTCTCCAGTGCCTTCGGGGGGGGGTCTTGCTGACTTGTCTCATTGAGGGCCTGGCTCATCATTAAATATAAACCCCTGCTGTTCAGCTAGTTCTGTTTCTTGGGGACCATCTGTGCCAAACTGCCTGCAGTTAATTGCATCAGTATATTCACCTACCTGGCTTGGATGCAAAACTGTTTTTAAAATCAAATTGCACAGAGAAACATGAGGTGCTTTGAATATGTCTCCAGATGAGCTTATCCTCTGTAGAGGACTCTGGAGAGATTAGCTGGGTAACAAATATCCTCCTACCTTGACTCTGTGGTGACACTGGTTCTACTTGCCCTTCCTAGCCAGAGAAATCCTATAAAGGGATTATAGGATATGGGGATGGGACACAGCAGAGGATGAGGCTTACTTGTCTGGGAGACTTAATTACATATTTTGGTCTTGTGCCCAGAATTTGGGTGTCTCTCTACCAAGCTAAACACTGCAGCTTTCTCTGTAGGGCTTCTAGGGTCCAAAGGGAGAGAATTTAGTTCAGCTTGCCTACTCAAGACCACTGTGTAAGCCTCCCAACACATCTTGAGAAGTGGTTCTTTTAAAAGAAACTGTTCCTTTTGGGCTAGATTCCTTTGCCATAACATCTGCCATGGTAGGTATGGGCAGAGATGCCTGCGCTCCTTAAGGATGGCAGCATTTGGCAGGTATAACTGCCCAATGTGGCAGGTAGCCTGCCACATTCCCTCTTCTGCAAGATCCTTGCAGTGTTTAGTTGAAACCTGGTGGTCAGAGCACAACAGCAGCTGGCTCAAGCAGCTGCTGTCACTGTTCCATATGGGACATGATCCAGGGATGCACTGAGGCTAAGCAGAAGGTAGGTTAGTGCCCTTCCCATGAGGACCTTGAAGGTCATGTCATCCCTATACGCTAATCCTAAACCAGCAGTTAGTACAGAACTACCTGCTGCCAAGAGGGATGCCTCACCCATCACAGCCTGGGTCACAGGCCACTTCAGCATGAACAGCTTACAGCACCATTGCCTGTGGCTGCTGGTGAGGGTGGGTCTGTATCTGTCAATGCAGACTCGAGGTTTGTGGGTTTTTTTTGTGTGCCACCACTGTGCCTGGACAGCAAAAAATTCAGCTGAAATAGCTGGAGATGGTGATTGTGGAGCAAGGCACATGGGACAGAGAATGGGAAGATGTCTCAGCATTCATCAAACCATGCTAAGATTAACCTCCTCTGACATATAGGGCAGATGTCTCTGTGTTAACCTTCCAAGGCTGCCCAGATGCAGCAGTAGTAGCTGCCTGTTGATGTTCCTGTGTTTCAGCCCACAAGACTGTAGAAGCCCTTCAGCTGTTGCACCCCACATACTGCCCTTGCTGCATCCAAACTCCTCAGGAAAACAGTTTAAGCTCAGTGCTACTGGCTCCCTGCAGCTGAGTGATCTCCAGCTTGACCCACTTTGGCATTAACTTGGGATTTAGAGACTGTTTACTTGTGGTGGTGATTTTTGGGATGGAGGGAAGAACAAATACTCTGCATTGTGCTACTCTCCTGTAAGGTTTTTGAAGATAAAACACCAACAAATATCCTTTTTTAGTTATTTGCCTATCCTATTTCTTTGTGTGCACCCCTTCCACCCAGCCCACCCCCCAAAAAAAAAGAAATCCCAAACTGCTCTGCAACAGTGTGGAAGCCTTAAGGCTGGCTCCTGTTCAGTCATCTAGGCTTGCTTCAAGCTGTTGTTGCTGGGGGTGAGCTGTTTACACAGTTCAGCTGTTGTGTAGGCTGCTGGATGTGGAGGGTGCTTAGAGCTCTATAAAAGCAGGAGATGCTCCATGTGTTGGTGTCAGGAACAGTCAATAGTTCTGTGAAAATGGGCAGCTTAAACTCAGCTGCTCTAGAGGGAGGAGATCTGAGCCATGTAGCTCTTGAATGTGAAGTGTTCCTCATTAATCAGGCTGGCTCTCAACCTGCAGCTGGCAGAATCCTGGTCTTTAGGGTGGGGGGGTTGGAAAGGCAGTGTCAGATGTCTGCTGCCTAGGACAGCACAGTGCGGTTCCCAGTGCTCTGCCTTGGTTAGCTGGTGCGTCCCCACCTAATGCAGCATTTGTCTATGGGGAAGCCCCTTGATGATGCTGAAACACGGCTGGCACTGACCTTGGGATCAGCAAATCCAGTGTCCTCCCCTCCGAACCTTGGCTGTGGGCTTTGCTGTGTTTGCTCTGCCTACTGCGCTAAAGGCTGTTCCAGAGCAGTGCCAGTATGAAGCTTTAGGCTTTCTGACCTTAACATATTAGCGATATTTTAATACCTACTTGTGTCTGGGTTTAAACAGTTCCTGTTGTTCTCTGCTGACCTGCATAGTCAAGTTTACACTTCCAAGGAAACCGTAACTTAACTGATTTCAGCGAGAAGAGCTCTCCTAGTCCTCTCCTCCATGCTCTGCCTGCTTCCCCTGCATCTTGTACGCAGTCATCTAAGCTGCACGTCATTCTTCAGAAGTGAAGGCAGTGGTTGCCTTTTTTCAGAAAATACTTCAGAACTTGTAGCTGTTTACATAATTTTATAAAAGACCCTTCAAATTCTTCTTACATTTTTCTTCTGAGCTGTGTCACAGTACAAGGAGCCTTCTTTTTTTGGATGTGAAGACTCTTTTTGCTGGAAATCAAGTTTCTGACTGGGATTGCTATTTGGACCCTGACTGTATGGATTAAGACCTGCCTCATTAAACCTCTGCAACCCCATTAAAAATTTAAATGAGGTTGCAGGGGTGTAAATAAGACAGGCACTTAGCCCAGCATGGTTAATTAGCCTTATACTATAATTCCTCACCAGTTCTCTGGATATCAGCTAAACTGGCAAGGAAGAGAAGATTTAAAACAAAGCACAAGCAAAATGAATTAATTATTAAATGTTTTTGGTACATGCTTTTGTCTTGCTTCCAGTTTATTGCTGCCACTGAAATGGGAACTGCTGTCCCTCTGGTGCAGGCTGACCTCCATGTTCTTCACAGTAGATGGTAGCTCATCCCCAATTCTCCTCCTTTGTAGCACAAAACTATAAAAAGAAAAATAAAAAAGTGTGACAGTTTTGCATCAAAAACAAGCTTTTTTTTTTTTTTTCTTCCTGAAAGTGTTTGACCAAAGACAACATCTCTGCTGCTAAATCTGGTGGTGATGTGTTTTGTTTCATGAAATCCATCTGAAAGTTGAGGAAGGAGGGCTGTGGAGGGTGATCAAGCCCTTAATGAATTGGGAGCTTGTGGGTGAACAGCTAAGGGGGTGGTGGGCTAATGAAAGGCTCACTAAGAAGAGGAGCAAGGAAACTCCTGCTGTGTGCAGCCGGTGTGCTGAGCTCAGCCTTGTTGGCCCTTCCCTGCAAAGGGAGGCAGAAGGTGGTCTGGCCGCCCTGCTCTGCTACGGGTGCACGGGCAGCTCTGATGAAACCAAACCCATGCTCTCAAGGGGCTGAGTATGCCAAATGAGAGGGCTTTATCTCAAACACAATATCTGCTGTGCTTTATGGTGTCCAACAGCAACTCCTGCAAGGATCTCTAGGAATGGTTTAAAGCATCATTGTGTTGTCTTTCCCAGATGTCTGGGAAGTGGCACGTGCCTGCCCAGCTGCTCTCTGGGCAGAGGTGAGCTGCACGGCTGGTTTACTCTTGGTTTTTAGGAGGGGAATGAAACTTCTCTAAGTAACCTCACTCTTTGTGATGTTCTGGCACTGTTCTGCCTCCAGCAGGTTAGATGGTATTTCTTAGTCTGACGCACTCTGGTTGCTGTTCTGGCTAGGCCGTGCTGGAATTTTTAACTGTATCTGACTTCTCATTTCTCCACAACATTAGAGTTCACTTAAATATTACTTTTATGTTGTAGCTTTCCCATGCTTCAAGCGTAAACAAAACCAACATAAGCCCCCTACAGTTGCTATTGAAAGGTAGTTGGACTGTGTGGGTGAAAGTTTTTAATGAGTTTTTGTTTGTTTTAATCTGGAGATTAAGCAGTTCACCCTCGCAGCTCTAGGGAGGTGGATTCAGATAAGCAGGTATGTGGCAGTTTCTTCTGAAGGCTCTGCAAGGAGCATTTTCATCCGGAGCTGCTGATGGCTGGGGCCCACGTGGGGAATAGTGCTGTTGATGGGGCTCCTCTGGGGAGCTTTGGGCAGCGGGACCAGGGCAAACCACCCTGAAAATTGGTTTAGCTCTTTCATTTCTGCTTCCTGCTGTGTGCACGTGGGGTGCTGTCCCTCTTGTTGGTCTGACAGAAGATGCAGTGACTAGAGCACTGGCTTTTAACCTCATCTTCTGGGAAGAGTCATAGGCTTTTTTCGTTTTTTTTTTTTTTTTTCCATAACAAGCTGTCTTTAAATGGGGCAAGATCTCGTGGTGCGTTTCCTCCCGGCTGACATCAACACTTCAGGCCACATGGGTGCAAGGACAGGCCATCAGTGCTGTTCTGAACCTTTTCATGAAAATACCCTGGGGAGAAGCACTGCCCTTGACAAAAGACAGCGAAGGCTGCAGCAGGGTGATCAAAGACTTAGAAAGAATCATAGAATCGTTTAGGTTGGAGAAGACCTTTAAGATCATCAAGTCCAACCGTTAACCCAGCACTGCCAAGCCCACCACTAAACCATGCCCCCTAAGCAGCCTGTTCCAGGGCCAGACAACCCTTTCGGTGAAGAAGTTTTTCCTAATATCCAGCCTAAACCTCCCCTGGTGCAACTTGAGGCTGTTTCCTCTTGTCCTATCGCTTGTTCCTTAGGAGAAGAGACCAACCCCCACCTCGCTACAGCCTCCTTTCAGGCAGTTGTAGAGAGCGATAAGGTCTCCCCTCAGCCTCCTCTTCTCCAGGCTGAGCACCCCCAGCTCCCTCATGAGCTCTGACTAGAAGTGAGCTGAGCGGGCTTGCAGTCATCCTCCCTTCTAGCACCTGATAGGACTTGAGCTAAAACCTTGGTACCCTGGAGACTGTTGCCCATAATAGCAGATCTACCCCCTAATCTGCATGATCTGTGGTGGATCCATGCTGGGTTTGTCTAGAAAGTGAAGCTTAAATCAAATGTTTTCTTAACTCTTGGGCTGTTGGCTGTTCCTTTCCAAGGCAGCGTGGTTGAATTGGTTACTTCTGAAGAGACACCATCAAACAGCTTTTTGCAAGAGAAAATAGAATTGACATCTCTGCTGGGGCTTATTTTTTTGTGATTTGAAAAAAAAGTACCATGCCCACAGCCCTTTCCGTGTGAAAGCATTTTGTTGAGAGAAGTAAACTCTGTATCTGCCTTCATCTGTCTTGTTCTGCCTTGTCCACTTACAGGTCGCGGTCATTAAATCCGGCTGATTTGAATGCCCTCACTTGATAAATCAGCTCTTTCTTGTCTTGATTTTTATACTGGTTAGTTCAACAACTGCATACCTCAGGTTAGAAGAGCTGTTCTGCAGCAGACTGGGGAGCAAACTTGTTATAGTCCGTGCTGTGTATTCTGCAGCATTCTGGTTTTTTCCCTTTAAAATAGCCTTGTGTTGCTAAACCTACTCTCTAGCCTGGCTCAGTGTGAAAGCAATTTTGTGGTGAATGCTGCTGGAAATGCGGCTCTCGGGAATGATTGTTTCTGATCTTAATACAGAAGCAGACCCATGGTCCCTGCTGGAATATCTTTTGCCTTTTTTTTTTTTTTTCCCCAAAAAGCTCTTCAGTGCCTTGGATCCCCTGTGACGAGTGATGAGCCAGGACTCAAAAAGCAACTGTGAATCCCCTCAGATTTGTGGGGGAAGTAGGTTAGGATCAGAATCCAAATCTCTCCTTGTACGGTCTTTGCAATGTCGAAGAGCCCTCTGCTGGGAAGCGGCTTCTGCAGTGCTTGGGCTTTGGCAAGCAGAGGCTGAAGACTTTCTGCAGCTCAAACATCAGCCCAGCTTTGCTGCCAGGGGCATGTTCCCTCTCCTAGATGTGGCAAAGATTTTCCTCTGCTACAGAAAAGCTTTCGACATGTAATTTCTCTTCTCTTGAAACTTACATGGCTTAGGTTATCTTGCTTTCTGTGGTCGGATCCCACCCAATGCATGTGTTCTTCCCAATAGTCCTTTCCTTGGCTCTGTGCAATAGGCCATGCTTGATTTGGCTCCTCTTCCAGAGTAAAGTATTTAAGGCTATGTTCATGCAGCACGGTCTGCAAATACCCCAGATAGCTTTGCTGTGAACACGGCTGGGCTTAGCTGAACTCATCGGTATGGGGGTTTTCCCTGCTGATTTTGCATAGCTTCTGCACCCACTGCTTGCTTGGGTATCTCGACCCACCATGGTACAGTACTCTGCCCAGAAAGGCCAACGTCTGTGCATGATGGGAGCCCATCTATGTTCCTACTAGCTGTCTCCTTCCAAGCTGTCACAAGCGATTGTTCTTGGCAGCATTTTGGAGACGTCGGATGGTGACATTATTACTGATCACGTGAAAGCAACAGATTAATAATAAAAGAGAGTTGTCCTAGAAAGGCCTTCCTGCCTTGACAGCTGTGATCATAAAAGCAACGCAGAAAATGAACCTCACTGGAAGAAAGCATTTGGCAGAGACTTCTTCGTGCCTCTTCCTCCTGTTCTGGCAAGAGAAGGTATTCATAGACCCCCCATCCCTCATCCTGTCGTTATTTACACTTCCCTGCTTCTTATACTGTATGCACGCATGGGTGACCAAGGCCCAATGCTGCTGTATGGGTGCAAAGTGGAAGAAGATAAGCTAGGGGGTGCATGGTGGACAAGGTGCTTCGGTCTGCCCCTGCTGCCCTTTCCCCCTGTGAGTGGCTCCAGTACACACAGGAGCAAAAGAAATCGCCTCCTTAGTTAGATGCATGGCCCACCTGTGAAATGGGTGTTATTCTTCTCATGCTGGTGCAGCATCTCTGGGAGAGGATGGGACTGATCTCACATCATTCCTGATGTCATACTGCAGAAGAGTTATAGCGGGGGCACAAATTAATACATGACTGCTCCTGTAGCTTGCTCTATCCAGCCTTTTCAAGTCTGTAATTTAACAGTTATGAATCACCTTGCTCTGTTACATGACAAGACCTGTAGATGGAGGGAAGAGGACTAGCTTTGACCAAACATTGCCCTAAGAGGCAGCATCACGATACCTCTTAGGTGGCTAGTTTGGTGTCTGTGGGGCTGTTGCAGAGGTCAAAGCAGACCCTGAGTCCTCTGCCATGTTTTGGCCAGCCAAAACTTCTTGAAAAGTGAACCCAAGCTTCTCCAGTCACAGCGCAGTTGGGTGTCATCGTGCTCCGTAGCGCTCTCCTTTCCTTCACGGGCACATTATGCAGGTGGGTTCTAGATCTGCAGCCATCGCTCAGCTCACGGGAGCCTTTGCTCAGTGCTTGTACAGGAGAGGTCTTGGCATACTGCATCTCCCTGAAGTCATGTGAAGAGTGGGCTCACCACTGGAAACCAGTTAGCCTTGGCTGCTGGTTAATCACAATTTGGCACTCATCAGGTGCTCCTAGGCATTCAGACCCTACAGTGCTGGGTACCATATAAAATGACAGCTTAGACTATCATGAAGCACAACCATGCTCTGCGTTACTGTCTAGACATCATTGTCCTCTAAGTTCGGTGTGAAGGAGGCTGGGAAGGGAAAGGACAGAGAAAATGAGAACTCCAGGTTTTGTCCTGCAACCTCCTTTTTAGTTTGGGGTTGGTTTTTTTTTCCAGTTTGCATTAAATTTGTGACTGTGAGTGAATCTATCACCTCCTAATGAGAGGCTCTGGCAGCTCAAGGCACAGCAGGCTATTTCTCTTGTGCGCTAAACCTCACAAATGATGGTTTCTTGAATCTTCTGAGGAGTAAAAAGTGTTTGCAAATGTTAATGGAAAATATCTAAAGACAGAAACATCCGACATCAGTGAAGGTTTCTTCAACTGAAAACAGAAGCCCCAATCTAACTCCATTATATGCCCTTATACCAAAATAACTTTCTTCATTGCCATCGCAGCCCGTTTGTAGCATGTTCCTGATGGCAGCATTTGCACCAAGCGCTGCACCGAGAGCCTTGCTGGTGCTGCTCCCCCATGGTGCGGGCTTACTGCCGCTGCCCCGTGCTAATAGCAGCGCTGTGAGTAATTCGGATTTCCTCCTGCTCAGGAGGAGCGTGGATTTCTGCAGTTGTGTGAAGTCCGTAGAGAAACGTGAAGCCTGACTGAAGCCATCTATGAGGAATGGGTTGTTGGTGCTTTGAGCTGCCAGGAGGAAGAGCTGGTCCTGTGATCCCCTCCCCTGCAGCACGGGATGGTCCGGAGGGGCCAAGGTCCCTCTTTGCACTTGATTTGCGAGGGCCCTGCTGCCATCGTGGGCTGAGGCTTTTACTTTCGGGACGCTGGCTGTTGTCCAGCTGCTTCAGAAACTACGGATTGTGGGTTTGTCCTCGGTAAGGGAAATGCCTCTCAAAGGAGGTGTGACGTGGTCTCATTTCTCTCTGCTGAGACACAGAAGTCATCACGGGTATGTACATCTTTGTAGTGAAAAACCTTTTTTTGATAAAAGGATAGGGAGCTTTTGCCACCCTGAAACAGCAAATCCCCTCCCATGGATATCACTAATGGATCAGTCCAGAGCCCCACAGTAAAGCCCAACCATTGCAATATCTGGTGACTATTAATAAATCTGGGAACCCCCAAAAACTCTGCCAAAAATTTGTTATCTTGTCTCAGACTTGTTTTCTTGGTGCTCTCCTATAGCTTCTCCAAACCTGAAAATTTGAATGCTGGTTACAAGGTTGTCGAGTCCTTCAAAACTAAAGTCTTTGACATGCGAACTGGGAATCTAATTTTCCAGGGGATTCCCGCTGCTTGCATCTTTCTTAGGTTATACAGTTGTCACAGCAGGGAGCTGTTAAGTGTCTTGATTTTTTTTCTTTCCTGTTTCAATGAAGGCAAAGCAGATCCTACTTTACAGAATACAGTGCTTATTTAGTCTGTCAAAGAGTGGCAGATTTTGTATTTCTTCACTCTTGGAGATGAGTCTGTAACTCTGCCCTAGACTACTCTTGCATTACCCTAACTGCACTAGAAAATATGAACGTCTGCTTGGACTATAAGTGTTTCAGTGCTGAAGCCTCCTGGTGTCACCAGGAGAGGGGACAGGATACCATCGCTCCTTGACAGGTCCATGTGGCACGTCACGAGCAAGAGCTAGGATTCGGTGCATGCAAACAGAATAACAGGATCAGCTTATATGTAGCATCGCAAGATCTATAGAGCAAGGACAGCTCACAGCAGAAATTGCTACAGGTGCTGTGTACCTGCCCACTTCAGCAAGCAAGGGGCACTTGTGACCACTGTCAGATGTTCAGAAGTGCTCCTACAGCTGGGCTCTAGGTGAGTGCCTGATTTGGGTAGATTCATGTCTGTGGCCAAGAAAACTTAATACTTGCAATTTTTTTGGTTGGAGACTAGTGCCTTGACCATGAGACACTAGTGTTTCATTATATGTTGATCTTGCTTCTTTTGTATGATGAACCTTAGCCAAAACTGAAGAGCATATACTAGCATGATACACAAAATAGTTCACAATGGGCTGCAAATGCACATGAAAAACCCAAATGCCTTTTGAATCTGCTGGGCTTTGCACTTTTGGTCCTTGCTACTTTCAGTCTCTTCTGCTTCTTTTCTTTCAAGCTGCTGCTGAGGCTTCTGAAAGGCCAAAAGGTGCCAGTTTAGGAGGGAAACATGAGTTTTGTAAAAGACTCATGTGAAGCACAAACCTTCAGCTTGAGATTCAGCTGTGGGACGCTCGCTTCCATCTTCCATCTTACGAGACTACCAAGTGTTACGTGCGTCCTGCCCATGGCTGCCGGGCTCCTGTTGCGCCTCTGCTCCTGAAATACATCATCTGTGAAGTTTGTTAATTTTTTTAGAAGTGTAGCTTCCTCCTTGTGACCACCAAGTGGTGCTCTGCGCTGCACCTTGCAGCAAGGCAAGCTGTTGGCATTTTGGGATGGGGGGTTAAAAAGCTGTTTTCAGAAGTAGGAATGAGCTACAGAGGAGGAGGAAACAAGTTAAGAGCCCTTTCTTTTCCCCTCACAGTGGTTGTGCTCCACGGACTACATTATTCACATCTTTATCCTGTGGCTGCGTGATGATTGATGTAGCTTGGAGATGATTAGACGTGATAAGTAGTCTTGGCACTTTCAATTTGGGTGCTCAGCTTGGCTGCCTGCTAGACTTTGGAGGTACAGAGATGGCTATCGACTGCTTGAAAACTAGATCCTGGCAGGCGTCTCTGATTTGGCTTGCTAAAAATCACAAGAAGCTTCTAAAAACCTTGTCCCAAACTAGTTTTTCAGAGATAAATATCTGATCCCTGTTTTTTCTTGGCTGCTTTTTCACCCAGTCCATCTAGAGAAAGCCTCGTTCATGTCCTCGTCCTCTCCGGTGTGCTAGCTATTTAGTGTCATTGCTGTTAAAGTTTGGAAATGTTTATAGCTGTGTTGCTCTCAGCAGAGGCAAAAGACCTACATTAACATGTCTTTGCAGGTGTTGTGGTTTAAATTTAATTTCCTGCAAGCACTCTCCAGGTGCCATTCTCAGGTTTACAGAAGCTGTGTATTTTGTATGAAAACATGCAGTTTGATAGAGAAAATTCTTATGTTGATTTGAAATGATGGGCACATTATAAGACAGAAACTGCCTATAAAATGTAATTTAAGGGGCTAACTACATCCCTGTAAGCTCCATTAGATGCTCTGTGTGGTATTATTGTTTGCAGGAGTGATCATTCCTTTCCAGGTACCGAAAGCCACACTATAGCAGGATGATGCAGCTAAATTCAAACAGCAGCTCATTTGTATGAAGTGCAGGGCTAGAATTGAAAGGTGGCAAGCAGGATTGTCTTGTCTGGTGAGCTGGAAAAAAACATGCAGTGTTTTAAAGCAAATCCTTGAATTAGCAGGAAAAGGAGATGCCATGTAACAGCACGGTGAATGCCGTGGTTTTCTCCCATGAGGACAGGCTGAGACAGTTGGTGTTGTTCAGCCTGGAGAAGAGAAGGCTGTGGGGAGACCTTACTGTGGCCTTCCAGTACCCAAAGGAGGCCTACAAGAAAGCTGCAGGTGGACTTTTTGCAAGGAAATATAGTGATAGGACAAGGAGTAATGGCTTTAAACTGAAAGAGGGTAGATTTAGATTAGATATAAGGAAGAAGTTCTTCACCATGAGGGCGGTGAGGCAGTGGAACAGGTTGCCCAGAGAGGCTGTGGATGCCCCCTCCCTGGAAGTGTTCAAGGCCAGGTTGGATGGGGCTTTGAGCAACCTGGTCGAGTGGAAGGTGTCCCTGCCCATGGCAGGGGGGTTGGAACCAGATGATCTTTAAGGTCCCTTCCAGCCCAAACCCAACCCATGATTCTATGATAATGTGCACTGATTTCTCTAGATATTCCAGTCTGTGAAGTAGAGGCCAAAGGAAGGAGGCCAGCTCCCCCCAGTTAATTCAAGTCAGATAGCCACCAACTAAATAGCTTCCCCAAAGTTCCCCAGTTTGTTTCTCTGGTGTGTTGTGGAAGAGCTGTGCTGGAGTGCCATTGCATCCCACAGCAGAAAGGAGAAGAGTGAAGCATCACCTGCTTTACTTAGAGCAGGTATGATATGTGCAGCCCCTCAGGTGTCCTGCCGCAGCTGCTCCATCTTATTGCAATGTCTGTAACCTATATGAGGTACAGCTCCAACAGAAATAAAGGAATATCTAGATAACAAATGTTGATTTTGCTGGATTGTTAGTTTTTAACATGGTCTTAGACCCCCAGCTAAACCAACTGCTCAGAGGCAGGGTGATGGGGTCTCCCAGTCTGAGTACATCGGGGGGATTTTTTCTACAGGGCTGAGCAGAACTTGGTGTAAATTAGATAAAGTGCATAAATATTATGTTTTAGCTTTCATCTTTGAAAAAACTAACCATCAGAAATTCAAAGCATGTCATTATTCCAGATACTATCTTTTCATGGTGGGTAGCTCCATTAGTAGCTATTAAATAGCTAAGATGAAAATTCTGGCTCAGGAAGTCCTTGAGTCTTTGATAACTAAAAGCTGGGAAGAGAGACTGTGGGAAGACTGGCTCTGTGTGTGCCCCGCTCTCATCTTTCTTCAGCATCTGCAGCTAGTTGTGGTCAGAAATAGGATGTGGGCAGAAAGGGCCTTTGGTTTGATCCAGTGTGGTCGTTCTTGTGTTGCCATTTTAGATTCTAGCAAGGAAATATGGCTTGAATATTTATCTCTCCATATGTTAACAGGACAGTCAGCTTTGGACTAAGATGGGTATCTGCTCTAGTGGAGAATCCACAGGGATTTCCTCCGTGTCACATTTATCTGCTCTCACGTGCAGGGTTGGCTATGCTGCCTTCTTTCCAATACTGAGTTAAGTCTTCCTTGGTCATTCCTTGGTCTGGTGTAAATCTGTTGTGACAGGAGTGCTGGTATAAACCTGCTGAGGATCACTACCATCACCGCTGTTCTCCTGCACCCAAGAGCCGATCTGCCAGCACGCATCAAAGCGAGATGCTTTTTATGAAGGAGGAGCCATCAGTCTAATTGGGCTGGAAAGCGGCGTCCTTTCCAGAGCTGTGAAAGGCCTAATAAAAGTTAAAAATAGAACCAACTTATTGCTGCCTCCAAGATTGGAAATCAGGGAAATAGTTCTCACTTGAGCTGAAATTAGTTGAGCAGAGAGCACTATAATTATATATACTCAGGTATTTGTACACATGCACATGCTTGTTTGTACTCCACTACTAGGAAGCAAAACAACAGTATTTCCCACTAATGGATTTGAAAGTCTAAGGCAACATCTCATTGTTACTTAGCAACTTCAAACGGTGGTGAGCTCTTCCAAATTAACCCCTTTGGATGTCTTTCCTGTTAGAAAACAGGCACAAGTTCATTCAGCTGGTCTGCCTTTGGAGAAGTGGTATCAGCTGGCTGTCTTGGTGCTCACCTATGGAGATGTATGAACCTTCTGTCTTGTGGGATCTTTCCTGATGTTGCTTTTGTGTCTCCCTGGCCAGAGGGTGAGGAAGAGGAAGAGGATGAAGAGGAGGAGGAAGAAGAAGAGGAGGAAGAGGAAGATGAGGAGGACAAAGACATAGATTCGATGGATGAAAGCATGGAGGGTGACACGGAGCTGCCAGGTTTCACACTTCCAGGCGAGACCTCCCAGGAGCCCATAGTTGGCCTGGAAAACCCTGTGGCCCAGCTGGCTGGGGTGTCCTACCAGGTTCCCGACACCATCGAGTGGGAGCAGCAGAACCAGGGTCTGGGTAAGAGAAAAAAACCCTTCTTCCTTTACCCTTACAGAGGACATGTCTTCTGCTCTTCACTTTGTATGGGACAGCAAACCCCTCCCCCAGAGATGACTGGTTGAACTGGGATGGGTCCCAGGCAGCATGACCTGAATTTTTGTTCTGGGGAGAGCTTCTCTGAATACACCAGACCTGCTCTTTCATTCCCAGAGCTTAGCATTGTCTTGCTCTGAGGGTGGACAAATAAATACTTCTCAGGTGAGGGGAGATTTCAGCGCCCTTTGCCTGGAATGGGTTGGTGCAGGGGTATACGTCCTGTGAGGACAAAGAGAGTAGGGTAGCTGGGTAGTTGCTCATCAGCCCATTTGCTGCTTCAGCAGCATTCTTGTTAAGTGCCACTTTTCTGGCATTTTTAAGGGGTGTATGGTCCAGCCATGGGACTTTATGGTGGCAATGTTAAGCAAGACAAACCTGCAAGGCCTCTATAAAACTTTATATAGTTTATTCCCGCTGTACGTATAGGTCCTGTGTTTTATGACTGGACTAATTTATTCCACTTAGGAATAGCTTATCAGTGTTTATATGGGTGATGTCCATCTGATGCAAGTCAAAGCTGGTGTGGAACAAGGTAGAGTTTAGAAGGGAACTTGCCCAGCTTGGCTAAGGGCACTGGGATCATTTCGCGGCATACTCAGTTTCCAAGCCAAGCCCCACCAAAAGCAGTGGGAACCTTTCAGGTGAATTGCTAGGAGCTGAAGCATGTCTGTACAGACGGTCTCTGTGTGTGACTGTTTGGGAACTAGCTGTTTTGAGAAGCTCATCAAATAAAGAAACTCTGAAACTCTTTTATATGTTACTAAGAACTATCACTTCCCCTGGATGTTTAATTTTGATTTAACCTGGTGGTCCTCCCCCTGTAATGCTGTTTCTAGCTTGCTTTAGCATTGTTAGCTTCCTTTGAATTGAATCAAAGAGCGTATTTCAAGAACTCTGTGGGAGGGTTGCTCTTTGAGGGCAGGTTGAGTTTGCATCAGGTCTGATGTCTCCTGGTCCCACTAACTCTTGCTTGAAAGCCATTGTATGGATGGTTGCCATGTCAGATCCGTTTCATGTGTCCTGTTATCCCATCAGGCTGGACTGGAGCTGTGTGAGGGGAATAATTCTAAGTATTTAAGGCTTTCTGGTTGGCTTTGGTAAGTTGGATTAAAGAGGTACATGACAGTGCTCAGAGGAAAACTGTGTAAGAAACATAGGGTTGTGATAGGAGTCGCATCAGCAGCTTTGCGTCCTCATCTTACTCATTTCCTTCGTGCAGGATCTTCGTGGTGTCTTGAGAGAAAATGCGAGAGGAGTAGCATATTTTCTGCACTCAGGGGTGCGATGGGCTGGCTTGGCGAGCTCTGTACGACTGCTAGCAATAGTGAGAAGGCAGCATTAAGCTGTTAACCATCTAAAGCTATTTGCCTGGTTCAGGACTGTAAGTACCAGGATGGATGGTTTGGCAGAGCTTTGCCTCTGAATCAGTCAATCCTGGCTAAGGGTGTCAGTGGTTTGTAATGCGTTCAAGAGAGGCAGCGTTTTCCAAACTCCGAGGTGTGTCCCCACATACCAGACATCACGTTGTGCTGCATGGAGGAAGATGGCACTGATATCTCTTCAGGGATCTTGGTACATTTAATCATCCCAGCTAGGGTGGCTGATGCAATGTCATCTGGCTTGGGTCCCCGGAGGGCTCTGACTGGAGTCCTGTTCCCAGAACAGGGTGCGGGGCGATGGTTAGTTTGTCTGGAAGGGTGTCTAGAGGCTGCTGAAGATGCTGTTGTATATGACATAGGCTGTTGCCATGAACTTTGGGGCTACGGAGGAGGTTGTTCTGCATAAATCATCAGGCACAGCTCTGTTCATAGCTGATGCAGGTCTGAACTGGAGCTATGGCTGCATTTCCAGCCCTACCACCTCTGCTGCTGGAGGAAGAGGCTCAGGGTGCGAGATGCCTATCAGATGCATTGGTAAATGAGGCAGGTGAGAAAGCAGTGACCAGAGGCTGAAGCTGTCCCTGGTGTGCAGTAAACCTCTCTGGCTGGAGAGACTGTAATAATTGTGCACGAAAAATAAGCAGGCCTGGGCTATGAAACAATAAGTATCTTTAACACTCCTTGTGTAATAGCATCTGTTATGAGGGGTCCTTGCCCTAGTGCAGAGCCATGCTGGAGGATGCACTTTGCAGTATCTCTTCCAGAGATCTGCTTCTGAATGTATGGGTCCAGTTCAGTTTCTGATATTTAATATTGCATCATCCTGCAAGCCTTCATCCTCCATCACCTTCTCTCTTTCTTAGACCCGGAAGGGCCGTCTTTCCAAAAATTTCAGACATGGAATAAATTGACTGTGTGGCAAAAGGCAGGACTTTTGTCCCTAACATGTTTTATTGACCCTCCTGCAAATTGGAGGAGCCCTTGTGAAGTCTGTCAAGTCGGGTCAGCTGCAGAGTGCTGAGTCCAGGCACCTGAAGGACTGGGCAGACGTGAATTTCTGTGTTCTCTGGAAGTGCCTGGCTGGGTTGTATATCACCAGATCCAAATGGTTTGGATTGCCTTTTATTTTTGTGCTGTTGCAGTCTGTGCAAGCAGCCGTGAGGGAGAGGATGAGGCTGTGGCTGAGCTGAGTTCATCTTTAGGAGTTAGGTGGGACTTCTGTGCAGTGGTGGTGTAGGTGAGAAAAGAGGGGACGCGGTGGGATCAGTCTCTCTGCTTGTGACGCACCCCTCTTATTCCACCAGGTAAACACTTATGTAAAGAGCCATTTATTCTTCTTCTGTCTGGACAACCTTAATGGCTCTTTGATATTGCTTCCTTCCCCATCTACAATGTGCTGATGCCCACAGTGCTCCTAAGAGGAAGGGAAATTATTTATGTTTTAGAGGCACAAAGAAAACCAAGGACTTGCATGAGCTCACGCTGAAAACCTGAGACCAAGCAAGGAGCTGAACCCAGGTGTTTGAAGGGCTCTTTTGCTGGGAGTGCATGGGGAATGGGAAATGCTGTCCCATCTCCGTGGCAGTGCTGGCTCCTTTTCCCTGAGATGCTGCGGCAGCAGTGCAGCCCTTCCCCTCTTCCCAGTTTGTGCCAGGTGGGAGTTGCTGCCCTGGTTCCCTGGCCCTGGGTGCGTGGGCAGATGCTGGGCTACTGCTGTGTCTGTACCTGTGTCCATACCTGGTCCTAGTTACATGTTTCTTTGTGGGGTGTATTAGGGAGAACAGGAAGGGTGGAAAAAAAGTATAGCTTGTGTCAGCAGGAGGTGGATTGTCGAGAGCAGAAGAAATCCCCCAAAGCTGGCAGGAGGCCAGAAGAGCTGCCCACATTGTTCTGCTGGAGCGCCTGGAGAGGCCAGACTTACCGTGAAGGGCTCGTAAAGCTTTAGATCTGCTGGACGTGTGCATGGACTATTTCTCTTTGAAACACTTTTCCTCTAAGTGCTTTTCATCTAAAGCTACCTCTTTGAAATCCATTTCCTTTAAGTGCATTCCTTCTAAAGCTAAAATTAACTTGACTTCAATGTTAAGATGGCTTCGTAACCACTGGATGTCCCAGACGCAGTCTCTGGAGGGGGGAGCTGCAGTTCTGAATGCAGCTGGGTCGGGGCCCCGTGCTCCCGCCTGCCGCGGCCCCCGGCGTGCGTCTTTGTGCATCCCAGGGAAGAACGCTGCGCTTCCCTTCCTTCGCCAAATAATAGTGCTGAGATGTGAAGAATTTCCCATCTTGTGTGAGTGAAATATGGTTTAGAGGGGGAAGTTGTTCTGCTGGACCTGGGATATGGCACAGGAAAGGAAGACGTGAAGAAAGATAGCAGTACCCAACGCAGTAAAAAATGAGGGTACACCATCTAAGCACCAAAGTTTTACACTTGGCATTTTCCATCTTTCAAATACTTTGCACATAGGTCCTTCTCCTGGGGATGCGTCTGTCCTGTGGCCTTCAGAATTTTGACATTTAACGCTAAAATCTATAGTACAGAAGAGCCCAGAAGTATTGGAGTAGCTATTCTCAGGTCAGTTATTATTGAGTTTGCTTGGTCTGATGGCTGACACACTGCAAATCCCTAGAGAACAAGTAACTTGATCCACAAACAGTTTGGCAGAGCCAGAGACAGTTTGGATTTTTGTAGCGGTCAGTGAGAAAGTGCTGGAGAAACAGAATCATTAAAAACATCAATTCTGGGAAGTCAGATGGTCCTACATTAACTCCAGCTGAGCAAAAGCAATTTATAAGTGCCAGTAACAAGGCTGTCAGTTTTACAGTCCATCAGCTGATTCTCTAACAAGCTGTCATGAATGGGTGATTTAGATTGCTTAAACAATCACCGTCAAAGGTATTGGTAAAAGTGGTTTTAATATGATGTTATAGAAGTGCGACTTAACAAAGTTCAATGGCAAGGTTCACTCTATTAATTACTGCATGGAAGAAACATGCAAAGGAAAATTGAGTTACAGTCGAGTTAGAATGATTCACAGAGAGACTGGGGATGCAAAAGGGTCAGGAGGACCCTCCCTCACAAGGTTCGGAGTGGACCCCCTTGCTTTCTAAACTCAGAGAGGAGTCTAGGTGCGGCTAGGTCCAAAGCTAGTCTCAGACTTGGTCAACGGTTTATGTCTAAGGGATAAATATGCAAAATTTATGTAATGCTTCCTTAGCATCAATTCAGCATGCAATCAAAGTTACCAAGACAAAATCAAAGTTACCATACTACAAGGTTATGTGTGATATCGGTCACTTACCAAAGATCTGTCGTTGGTAAAAGGTCTCTCTGCCTCGAAGAGCAACCTTGAGAGGTGTCCCAGCTCAAGGGGAGGTCACTGCCATGCAGCCACGCTGCCTGGCCCGGAGAGCTCAAAGAAGGCTCACCTAGGCTGTCATATTTATAGGATAAAGTGATTGGCTTGTAGTCAAATTACATGCAGTAGAAAAGGTATGCAGAAGACTCCTTGTACCCACAACTTTCTTTGTTCCTTGATAAATGAGTCTTGGAAAAGCCGCCCGCTGTTCATGTGTTAATTGCATGATAGGTGTTCCAAGCTCATATGCAGTGATGCTTACGGTGCCGCTCTGCTCCTTTGTGGGTTTCCAGAGAACAGATTGAAACACGTGGAGTTCATGGCCTGGCTACGGCTCAGGTCTTTACCTCGTCCGGAGCCTGCACCAAGCCACTGCCACTCTGGTCAAGGGGTCGAGTGCATCCGCCACACCAGGAATATTTAGACAGAAAGCAGAAGATTAAAGCAGAATATTATGTCGTCTGTGCCTTCATAAAATAGAAAGTGATCCTCCGAAAACTGTTCTGATGGCCTGCAGCTCTGGAGAAGGAAGGTCTGAATATGCTTTGGGATCTCTTTTGCTGTCCCGTTCAAATGCTTTGTCTTCAGAGGTTCCCAGCAAAGGACATGGCAGTACTTTGGGACCTCTCTGCAATGTGTGCAAGATGTCCTTGACCTTTCTCTGCTTGTTCCTTGGTTTCTACGTGGGTGATGCGTGGTAGGTGAACACTAACTGTTTGGGGAGCATGAGTGGGGCAAGAAACTTGGGCTTTCTGGGAATGAATAAAAATACATCATTTTTCCCTGCTACCTCTTTTATGATTAAGTGTTTATGTGCTACAAGGAGAACTGCAGTTGGTTTAGATTGGTTCAAACCTAGTGAACAGTTTCTGGGTCCTCCTTTAGTTATTCCTCATGATGGTCTTTGTTGTACACCTCCATGGAGACAAAGGCCCTCTGCTTCTGCGTTTGTGGTGGCTACTGTGACTGTGTTCTTCTCCTACTTAGGAGTGTTTATTCTCCCAGTGTCTGGGAGGCTCCTTATTTTACAGACCATGAGCCAAGTCGTAGCAACTTAGCTTGAACTGTTATGGGTACATTGTGGTAGAGCACGAAAATGTCCCCAGGCTCCCAAGATATTTATTAATGCCACAGTGCTTGCTTATCATCCATGTTCCAAGATGACATCCTTAACTGGGACCTCCTGCTATCCTTTGTAAGGTAGCAGCTGGAGGTCCAGGGCAATTTACTAAGCCTTTAATTTTGCTGCTTGCGGTCATGCAGTAGTTTGCTTCGTGCATTCAAAATGTATGGAGTTGTTGGGAGTGACAATGGCATTGGCTTCTTGAGGCATATAGGGTTGTGACGTTTTGAATGTGTAGCTCAAATTGTCTAAGCAGAGGTTGTTATGGTGGACTTTAGTTGTTAAAGATGTTGACTGAAATCAGTTGCTTCTTCTAGGCTACCACTAATAGGAGATAACAGCAATAAACAGAGGAGAGACTGATTTGAACCAGAACTCTTAACTGAGGAAACTCCATTGTTATGCTCAAAATCTTGTTTTATGGGCAAAGAGGAGGCACGCTTCATATAGATATAAACCCAAGAATTTATTGCTAATATAATTGAAATCTTAAGAGTCTAATCATTATTAGTCCAGATCTAATTATTACAGGAAAAGAAATAATAATGCAGTTAGGATTGTTACACACACACTTCTTAGTTTCTGTGCTTTATCCTGGTGTTATGCTTGTCCTTCCCTTGCTTCTGTGGGTCCTAAGGTTGGTGGTTTCATTGAGGGATTTGTGGTGAGTTTATTAGGGTGGGTCACCAACATCTGGAGTCCTTTGCCAGGAAGAATACACATCTGGAGTCCTTTGCCAGGAAGAATACACATCTGGAGTCCTTTGCCAGGAAGAATAGTTCACATTGATGGTTTCTTCTTCCTCACTGTAGGGTCCATTTGAAGTCATTTTTGTGTATTTGCTAGCATGCTTTTGCACCTTGCTCTTTCTTCATTGATCTGCAGTTCCATATTACATCTGAATTTACTATATATAGTGGCTTTTATGTATATTAGATACTATTTTTTGTTCTCTTGTTTACCCTAAACCCATTTTTGTCCAGGTCTACATTTCTTTAACTGACCATGTGTTGTTTATATCCACCTGCATATGGCAATACCATGTTACAGGGCTACGTGATTATGCTGTAGCTTGTAAGAAGTCACCTGAGTCGCCTGGTTCCCCAGCATCCATTACTGGTTTCCATCTGCCTATGGAGATACTGTACACAGTGCGTTTTGGACCATCCCACCCATTTTTGCATGGGAATTAAAGATATAAAAAAATAAAATGGCAGTTTAGAAAGAAGTTATGAAGTGTGACAATGTAATTTTCAACACGTAGTTTCCAAGATATATACCATGTCTGCATTTCATGTATGTTTGTGTGTAGGATCTTAGTTCTTGCAATAATGGAAGGTCGTATAACTCTCTCAGTTAGGTAATGACAAGGCACTTGCATAATAAACACACTTTTGGAATGTGATTTTTTTTTAATGGATAAAAAATATTTGCAGCTCTGAGTAGTTACTTACAGAGAAAATAGCTCTAGCTGGATTGCAGATCTGTGGTCACAAATTATACTGCATAAACCATATAACGGATGCCACTGGTTAATGATGGTAAGGCAGAGTAGCAGAGGCAGAGTAGTGGAAGATGATGAATATTTGAAATGTCATTTTTACAGGAAGCTAGGATAAATGCTTTTATGGGCAAAAATAACCAGCATTAGGAAGACAGAAGCTGAGACTCAGTAGTATGTTCTTTAATTGCTGCCCAGAATGGATCTATTTTAAGTACTCTTACAGCTCGCGTTATTGGAACATCAGAGTGCCTTTTAATCTTTAATGCATTTATCTTCTTAATTACCCTGGAAAGGGTATCCATGTTTTACAGGTGGTAAGCCAAAACACAGAGAGGCCAAGTGACCCCACCAGTTTCATGAGGGAGCCTTTAGTAGAGCAGGGATTTGAACAAAGTGAATTAAATTAGTGCTTGGGCATTTCCTTTCTCTTGCTGGAGGAAGGATGTGCGCACCTGCATTTCTCCCTGGAAAAGGTGCAAAGGATCACACAAAAAGTCACCATCCCAACAGAAAGGACTGAGTCCATGGAAATCCCAGGTGAGAGAGGCTGGCAGGAGCCAGGATCGGGAGCGGAGCCAGCACATTTTTCTTCCCAGCGTGTTCAAAGTGCAGCTGCCTGCAGCAATCTTGCCCTCTGTAGCTTTGCCCCGTACATGTTTATGGGAGTTTTGTTGCACAAAGTGTTGGCCACGCAAGGTCTGTGTTCCAGACGGCTGCAGACTGAAATGAGCAGTCTCAGAAGTATAGATGATTATTTTTCCTGTCTTTCTGGGTGCTCCAAATAATTTATACAGTTCCATATGTTCCTTGCTAGCTCCCTTTCCCTCTCCCAAGCAGTAATAAAGCTCCCATCATCAATCTGTGCCTAAATCAAGTTTCTGTTCCTCGTGAGGGATGTGTACTCTGTTTGGAATGACTTCTTTTTTAACTGTTTTAAGAGATTGTTCATGGTTGCATCTTTATCCTGGAGCAGACTCATATTTAATCAGGTTTGCCTTGTCAAAGGAAATTTTGCATCCATATACATGTAAACACTAGCGATCCTCTCTGCCAGCTTGGTGTGACATAAACTATTGTAATGACAGAGCAGCTCCCAGGAGGGAACAATTCACATCAGAGATGGCTTTTTCTTTTTGTCAAATTTTATCCCAAGGTGTTTTGGGGACTGTGTCTCTTGCCCCTCTTTAATATTGCTTCTTTCTTTGTCTTGACTTGCTCCTACTTCTGCTCTGAAGCCAGCTGAGATAACGACCCTTGCAGACCAGTCCTGCACACGCTCTGCAGCGTGGTGCTCAGTGGCACGCTGAGAAGCAGCCCTATGCCTCACGCTGAGACCTCTGACAACGGGACCTTCCAGGAGGTGCAAAACTTGGACAAGTCTGAGCCCCCATGGTCCTGACCTACCACCCTGCTCTTCCGTTTTTCCATCCAGCACAAGACGGTCGTGCCCTCATGAATGAGGCCCGTGTGTTTTAAATGGGAGAAGCTGACAGTGTGTCTGTTCTGCTGTGTACGGGATGAGGAGTTTCCAGCCACGGAGCATGAACCACTAATGGGTTGGAGCCACGTCCTTCCTCTTGGAAGCACCTCAACGCTTGTTCTTGAAGCAGAAATCAAGACCAAGATAAGTGAATAGAGATGAGTAAAACAGAAGATTGGAGGGTGTTTTGGTGATTCCCAGCTCTGAAAGCAAGCAGCTATCAGAAATAGGTGAAATAAAGCTGTTACTTGTGATAAAAAAATGGAAACCTCCAGCAGGAAACTTGGGCTGATATTTTAGCCTGACGTTTTTGGCGGAGGGTATCGAGAAACAAAAGCACTATAACATCCTCAGATACATTACTTTGAGATAGCAGCCCTTCCACAAGGTTTGTGCATCTAGTTAAACCTGTGTCAGAGGAAGACTGGCTAAGCCCGTTTGTTACCAGCCCTTAAGGGCTGCCTTCAGGAGCCAGGGGTGGATTTTAGAGGCATTTGCTTGGGTTTGGCTCTGCCTTCCCTCTCCCTGCCCGCAAAGAAGATGGGATCCCATCAGACAAGGTGTTAAACTGGAGTTACTGGCTGTTGCTGGGGGGAATGAAGAGGTCCTGTCCATCCACAGCATTTCTGCCTCTTTTTCTTCAGTTTGGAGTGAGGCAGTGTGAAGCCACGGAGAAATCATCTGCCGGTTCATGGGAGGAGAGAGGGGACATTGGTCACCATGGCTGACATGGTTGGTATGGGAGGTCCCTGCTGAGGTCTGGCTGACTGGGGGACATTTCTAATGTATGGTGGAAGGCATGGATGAAGCCAAGCCTGAGGGCTGCTGTCACTCCTGCATGCCCTAGTCCTCGCTACCCTGCCATGCAAAAATCTCCTGAAATACCTGCAAGGAGGGAGCGACAGCTTCTGTGGTGGAAATGGCTGTCTCCCAGCTTGGGGCAGGGGAGCCTTGGGTGATGTTTGTGTGTGGAGAGTGTTAGGGAAGCGTTGCTGAAGGGAACTCAAGTCTGAGCCGCCGGTCGCCTGCAATTTGCCTGGCAGATCATAGCTGAGCAAATTCACC
Source organism: Nipponia nippon (assembly GCF_047370975.1). Classification (NCBI taxonomy): domain Eukaryota; kingdom Metazoa; phylum Chordata; class Aves; order Pelecaniformes; family Threskiornithidae; genus Nipponia; species Nipponia nippon. Next base: position 26,529,219 of record NW_028262302.1, read on the forward strand.
CTTCTCGGCTTGCTGGGGAGCACAGAAGGGCAGCTTGCAGCAGCACCAAGCTCATGGGCTTTCCCAGCACAGGAGGACTCCTCCTAACAGGCTTTCTGCCTGCACCTCCAGTTGCTCTTGTTGGCCCAAGAAGGCAAAGCTGGAAAACTCAAGTACATAGCTGAGCATTTTTGACCTTCTCCAGCTGTCTGGCTCTATCCGTCCATTTGCTACACCCTTTAGAGGTAGGATGTGTCTGCCTTGGAGCACGGCTTGGCATTTGCTGCTCCAAGTAATTTATCTTGTTTTTTTGCCTGGATTAAAGGATAGGGTCCATTAGCCTGTGCAGAGCTCTGTGCCGCAAAGGCTGGACTGCATCTGCAAGCACCAAGCACCATCTGGGTTTCTGCACAGCATGGTGAGGCAGGCATCCTTCTAGACTGTCAGCTGCCTTGGCACTGTCTGTCTGTCCCCTTGTCTGTCAGCCCTACTGTAATATAAATCATAGTGTCTTCACTGTCTTTTTAATCATCAGTAATCCTTTTTTTCCTCATGTCTGCAATTTCAGTGTATGCGTGTATCACATCTCAGTGTGCTTTGCCTCTTCTATCCTTCAGTTTTTATATGTCAGAAAACTTGGTTCCATTTAGACAGAGGAGATGGTTTTCAGCCCTCTCTCCCTTTAGATTTTAGTAATCACTTAGCTGATTGAAGAACACAGGCAGGGTGGTAGCTTTCCCTGGGTGAGAGTTATTAATTTTTCCTTTATGTGCTAGTCTGGGTGGCCTTTGCCTTGTAAAAAGAGACTTGTCCTTATGTTGGAGAAATCACATTTATTTTCTAATAGTGATCTATACTACGGTGCGAAAGATTTGTCTGTTTTCATGGCATTTCAGCCCTCAAAAAAAAAAAAAATGGAGAGAAGGAATGCAAAGGTTCATCGGCCTTGAATTGCCTCTGTCCTTCTGGGGATTTGCGTCAGAGGCTGATCTTTTGGGTTAAAATGTTGGCTCCATTGCAGAGCCTATAAGAGAAAAATAGAGGAAAAGAGCTCATTGCGACAAGTAGCATTTTAAAGTATTTTAAAATATTCCTTTCTAATGAGTCTGTAGATAGGGTTTTTTTTCTCTGCTTGGGCAGTGCAAACTGCAAATGACTGATGCTAAACCTGCCTCCCCTCTGGTGTTTGCTCAAATTAAGACCACTTGAGGATCAAAGAAGATCCAGGTTCCTTCCTGGAAGGATGCTCTCTTGATACACATATAAATCCTGCCTTGCCTGAGAGTGAGTTAGGAACATGTATTGGAAATAAGTAAATTGCTTAGACTTTGACTGACAATAAAATAATTACCTCAAACCTCAAGCAATTGTTGTTTTGCAAAAATGCTGGGTATCAGCATTAATCACAGAGAGGGGTCGATATGGTGAGAATTACTAGAGGCTTTTGCTTTCTTTTTTTATTTGCCTCCTTTTTGAATAACTCTAATCACAGCCTCATCCAAGCCTGGGATATAATAAAGGGTTTCAGCAAGGCTGTTCCCTGACAGCCTATCATTTATTTTAATATACCGGCAACGCCATCTGCGCTTGAGGCTTTATTAATGTGAAGCAAGGCCAAGAGTTTCTCCAGTTTTACTCCTGTTCTAGGTTGCTTTCCCCACACCCCCCATTTCCCTCTGACCGCTCAGGCTGCCTTTCTCACTCAGGCTTTTGCACAATCTGGTTTTGCAGTAGTGGATGCTGAGGCTTGTGCTTGTTTTTGGCCAGGGGCTTGATGCAGTCACTGGGGGCTGAGCTCTGTCCTCCCGGCCACCCATTTTGCAGCCACAATGTGTGTCCCTGGGGGATCCCCCGCTTTGTTTAGCAGTGTCACATCATACCAGCTTATGGATGTCCAAGCCGAGGCAATCTGGATGCTGCTCGGAGGTCCCTGTCAGGAATCCAGCCCTGGCACACGTGGCATTGTGATGGCCCTTCTGCGCTTTTGCTGCACGTGCAAGTTGAGCTGGCATTTCTCTTTGCACACTTGAGGACAGGTCTAACGCCAGTGGAGGATTTCAGAGGGCCCTCCCCATACCACCCTGTTGACCTGCCATGGGATTGCCCCCCTTGAGTTGCCCTGATTTTTTTTCCTTTCAACACAGCTGTCCCAAAACCCAGACTTGAGTGCGTGCTTCAGTTCAGGATTGAGGAGAGATCTTGGCGTCTGCCCTTCCAGTCCAGGCAGAAGCCGTTTCTTCCTGCACGTAAGCCTTGGGGGGTGGTTGCTTTGCCCTGCTCAGCTCTGGCATTCCTTGCAACTGTCCATAAGGAAGTTTTGGAAAATTATAAGACACGATTGAGTATAAATATCCTGTCAGGAAAATACCTTCCTCTTGGGTTTGATTGTTTTCTGTATCTATAAGAACTGGTTAAATACAGTCTCTTTCTATTTTTCGGTTGTAGGGAGTGTTGGTAGAAGGTTGAGTGTAGTATTAGACTGAATGCATAGCCTTGATGAAGCAGTGCTTTCTGGTTATATGTGTGCTCCTGTAGCCAGTACGTGTTCCTGTGAGTGCTGTTTATGAAGGCTAGATTTTATTAAGTGCCAATAGTACGCTATTGATTTAGAAGATGGTTTGGGGTTTAGCGGGCAAGGATATAGTCCGCCAATAGACATCTACTGCCTGTAACTGTGTACAGCTGTGTAATATCTAGGCCAGAGGTGGGTTTCTTTGCCAGATAAAATGCAGCTGCATACTTCTGTACCCTTCACTGTCTTTATTGTAGCCAGCAAATGTGTTCCTGATGGCAGCCTTCCTGGGAGGCTCGTGCGGTCTTGTGCCTCAGGCTTATGTCAAGTTACGGAGCATCAGCTGAAGCACGGTAGCTGCTTGTGCATGTGGGCTTAGTCTGTAGTGACCTCAAGGTGATGTGCCATCGCCTGGCCACAGAGAGACGAGCTGAGCTAGGTCAGAGCACCTTACATTTCTTGTTGGTTGGGAGTGTGCCTGTGGCTCATCTCTGTGGCTCAGGTATTTTGCGGTGACCTCTTAAGTCACAGTTTGCAGTGACTCCATGGTGAGTCAACCCTGTTCAGCCACACGTTGCATCCTCCAGTACAACTGCAGCATGGAGCAGAAGAGGTGGAGAGTTAATTTAGCTTCTACTGGACAGAGGCAAGCCAGGAGAATTTTTTGCTAAGGTGCATGTCTTAATGGTGCAGATGAAGTCAGAATCCCAGCTGGCAAAACTGAGCGTCGTTCCTGTGAATGCACTGGTGGAGACTCTTGTCCCACAGCCTTGGAGCTGCTATGGCGGTGAAGACCCTTCTCCAGGACGGTGTACCATTTTGCTTCATGCTTAGCAGGGCTGCGTCACTGGCCCCTTGTGTTTGACTTCAAACTTTGCATCCTGACAAGCTCAGAGCAAAAGCCACAGTGGTTAAATTTGGCCCAGGTTTAATGTCTCAAACCATGCTAGATCACCTCTGTGCAAGAGGAGGTACTGACCTGGCTGCAGGTGGGCTCTGACAGCACCCAGCACGCAGAAATGCCTTCAGGGGCAGAGTGGGGTTTGGGATGCATCTGCATGGCTCCTTCCAGGGCGCTGCAGGGGATCCTGTCCCCAGGGATGTCTTCTGGAGCCATCACTGCAGCCGGTGGAAGCTCCCGGGACAGTGCATGAACATGGACTGGCACAGGCGCTGTGATGACATCCCTCCAAACCATAGCTGCCATCCCCGAATCGGAGTCATCTGCTGTAGGGAAAGCATGCTTCGATACTAATTGACAGCAGCAATGATTACTTATTAAGGTTTGATTAGTCACTACTGTGTGGGCTCTGAAGATGAATATGAGGGTTTAAAAAACAGTGGGACTCTTAATGTATTCTGAATCTGCTTCAAGTTCCTGCCAACAGTGATGCTGGATATATTACATAGTGTGGGCGAGCAGGAGAGTCCCCCTGTCCTCGCCCCCCCCAGGATGAGCTGGGAGAGGTCTGCAGCTACCCAGGGTGCTGCTGGGGGTGTTGGAGTCCCTCCTCCTGGCCTGCCAGCGCAGTTGCTTTCGTGCTTCCCTCCTCTGTTCTGCACTGCTTAAAACCAGGCTTTACTAACAGGGTTCCCAGGTGAGTACTGGACCCATCCTACCATTTCCCAGGCCCCAGGTAGTGAGGTAGAGGTTTTCTCTACAGTCACCCTGAGCTTGGGATGGGTGGGTGTTAACACTCAGAGTAAATATCCCTGCTGAGTCATGGAAGAAAACAGGACTTATTTATGCCTGGGTGAGTAGGAAAGCATAGATAATGTTTTCAAAGGAGATCCTGGAGAAAATCCTCGGGACAGTCAAGTTCCAGGAGGAAATTTAGGCTGAGAGTTATTTTTATTGTTAGTCCTATCACCATAATAGAGTGAGTTTGGATGGTGATCTGGGGAGTCGGTTGGCAAAGAGTAGAAATTAAAGCAAATCCTCTGCTCCAAATCCCTCTGAGAGGAAGGGGAGGATGGTACATTAGGAACAGTGGTCTGGTGGGATGTGGGGGAAAAAAGGAACAGAGAGCAAAATAGCAACAATCATTTTGACCCTAAATACTCAGTGCCGTTCTGCCCATCTGGGAAAGGATACAGCAGAGCTGGAAAAGGTATGTGGAAGAAGAAGGATAACCAAAGAATAACCAAAAGGGTAAAAGAAGGAGAATAACCAGAGGATAAATGGGATTCTGTGCAAGGAATGACTACACAGACCTCGACCGAGGCGGGTAAAATCAGAAGGGGTGTTGAGCAGGGGAACAGCAAGTGACTGTCCCCTGATACCAGATCTGGGCAGCATCATGTGAAACAGGCAGGAGGAGGCAGGTTCATAACAAATTACGGGAGACGTTGCTCGGTGCATTGCTAACCGTGGGAGAATGCTTATCCACAGGATGCTGGGGATGCCCACAGTTTGCGTGTTTGTTTTTCCATTTGGGTAGGCAATTTCACAGAGGAAAAATCCATCCCAGTCTTTCAAATGCAGAAACCCTGCAGCTGGCTCCGTGGGTCTCTGAGCCACAGAGCACCGGGGCCCGGAGGGTGTGTAAGGGGAGCGTCGTCGTGTGATCGTCCCGTTCATAAGCATTTCCTAGACAGATGCTGTTGGCCACTGTCAGCCTTACTAAGCCAGCCAGACCTTTGGTCTGACCTAGACTGGCTGTAAGCTGAGCCTGGTCTCCTCATCTCTTTAATTACTGGCAGTGCTGCTTTTTTCTTATGTGTCCTTGAGCAAATCACTTACCCATCCTGTGCCTGAGTCGTGCTGTTCATAGATGGGACAGTATTGATGCTTTTGTGGTGGTTTATTCATTTAGGTTCTTTTGGGCAGATACTGTCTCTCTTTACATGTTTGCAGAGCATTTATCACATGAGTGTGTCATCTCAGATGGGCTTTCAGCTGCCGCAGTAACAGAAATAATTAACAAGAAATTCCTTCTCTTCCTCCTTATATTATATTTTGCTTATAAACAAAATGTTGACAGTCGCTTAGACAAAAATATCTATTGAAGTGTGCTAAGAGGAAAGCTGTGACCCCTGGATCACCAGTAAATTGCCACAGGCTGGAGAGTGAGGCAGGGAAGTATCAACTGTGTGTTTGCCCTGCATTTAGGCTTTTCTGTGAGCATCTGCCTTCAGAGACGGGATGCGGGGCTAAGCTGGTCCAGTACAGCCATTCTTACATTCTCTTCCTTCAGCACAGGTTTGCCCCACAGCCCTTAACCTTATGCCAGGCGCAGAAACCCCAGAAACCGCCCGGTTTTGTGCACCGCCAGGGAGATGTGACTCAGTAGGTCAAGGTACCTTCCAAGGTGCTCGTCTGAGCAGCGTCTTTCAGGTTCACCGGGTTCCACATAAAACCTGAAAGGAGGTTGTAGGGAGGTGGGGGTCAGTCTTTTCTCCCCAGTAACAAGTGATAGGATGAGAGGAAACGGCCTCAAGCTGCGCCAGGGCAGGTTTAGGTTGGATATTAGGAAAAACTTCTTCACCCAAAGGGCTGTCAGGCCCTGGCACAGGCTGCCCAGGGGAGTGGTTGCGTCCCCATCCGTGGAGGTATTTAAAAGAAGGGTAGATGTGGCACTTGGGGACATGGTTTAGTGGTGGACTTGGCAGTGCTGGCTTAATGGTTGGACTCGATGATCTTAAGGGTCTTTTCCAACCTTAATGATTCTATGATTCTATGATTTTTTATGCTGAAATCGGAGGTGTGACCCTGTTGATAATTTAGCTCAGGGACCAAAGACATGCAGCTGAGTACAGACATCAGTGTAAGTCTGTGTCATCCCCTCCCCTTGCTGAGGACTCTGCACATTTTCTTTTGCGGCTGCTCTGCCCTGCAGTTGTTGTCTCTGTTGGGCTGAGTTAATTTCCCGCTTGCAGCGCAGGCAGGATCTTATCTCAAGTCCTCAATGCAGAAAAGCTGGTGTGATAGCATAGAAAGTAATGGCATTTTCAGCAAGGCACCAGATAGGTTTGCTCTGCTCTGTTTTGCAGAGTGTTGTTTGCTGTTCACAGATACTGGAATGGAAATTTTCTTGTATGCGCAAATTGGCTGTGGATTCCCAAAGCTGCCTGGGTTATGGGTCCAACAGCTGATACAGAAATGTGTGGTTTGTTGCTCCTTTGGCTACGGTAGATCTGTTTGTTATCTCTTAGAAATGGACTTTGAAAATGAAACTTAAGCTCCTGTATCCCTTCAAGTTGAAGTAAGTGTGGACAAATAGCCTTTCTCAGGCAAGGGACAGATTTATAAATCAGGATATAAATCAGGATGTTGTGATGAATTGGTTTGTCAACAGTTCATCTGGTCTGTCAATCAAACTCCTAACTAGGCTTGATCAGTAATTGGCTAAATCTGTCAATCGATTCACAACAGTATAGGATAAGGCCAGTAATTTATCTTTCATGTTTAGGACTAAATTTTGGAAGTACTCCACAGTTTCACTGTTTTGTGTACCTACAAAGAACTGCAGATCTTAGGTGGCCCGTAGAGGTTTTGTTTGTGCTGTGGAAAAGGCAGCCTCTCCTCAGGGAATTCCCTGGGCAGAATATTTGCAGTTATAAACTAAAAAAAATGCAGCTTATTCAGGCACAGTGCTCTCCTGACCGATGGACTGTGATACTTTTGAAACACCAAAAGAAACTTCTCATTCCCAACCTTTTCTCAGCTTTGTGTATTTCTGAAATATGCTGTCGGATAACAATTTCCTTCTCAGGGAAGGCTATTAGCATTGCCTTTGAGATTAGAGCTTGCTCACTGACTTGTTTGCAGGATTTTGCAAGACCTGTTGGAAGATAAGCGAACAGCCCCCTGCTTGAAGTCTGATGAAATGCCTGTGTCTTTCTCTGGGCTGATTACTTTTAGCATGTAATGTGGAGATTTATCTGCACACTGGGAGATATAAAATCCTGGCAAAGGCCTCTAAATATTTCATCGTGCCTTCTCCTGCTGCTTATTCTTGTCTTTTTTGACCTTTGCTGCATCCCCTTACCTTGTGGGTGACTCCATGTCCTACAAACCTTCCAGACTGGAAGTGAGTCTCGCCTGCGATGAGTTTGGACAAAGATCTCGCATGTCCCCATTTGCTTGGGGTGCGAACGAGTCTCTGTGTGATGGAGTATGTAGCCTGATGCATCCCATCATCCAACAAGAATCTGGAGGTCTCAGGAGGAGTGGCTGCCCCACAATTGGGCATGGGCCTTGAGGGAGGCTCCCTCTGAGATCTCACCCTGTTGCATGTCTCACTTGTTAGGCATGAAGCAGCTGGTCAGTACGGGGTGAAGGACTCCTGCCTGGTGCATGGGGCCACGGAGGAGGAGAGAGCCTGTAGCATCGATCTGCTGACATGTAAGGGTCGAGTCATGTTGGGGAGGTGGTCATCAAGAAGAAATCAGGTTGTGTATGGTTGGAAAGCCTTTACATGTTGTGGTGGGTTGACCCTGGCTGGACGCCAGGTGCCCACCAAAGCCGCTCTATCACTCCCCTCCTCAGCTGGACAGGGGAGAGAAAATATAACAAAAGGCTCGTGGGTCGAGATAAGGACAGGGAGAGATCACTCACCAATTACTGTCATGGGCAAAACAGACTTAACTCAGGGAAATCAGTTTAATTTATTACGGGTCAAAATCAGAACAGGATAATGAGAAAATAAAACCTAAATCTTAAAACACCTTCTCCCCACCGCTCCCTTCTTCCTGGGCTCAACTTCACTCCCCAATTTCTCCACCTTCTCCCCCCAGGCGGCGCAGTCGGGACAGGTATGGGGGTTGTGGTCAGTTCATCACACATTGTCTCTGCTGCTCCTTCCTCCTCACTCTCTTCCCCTGCTCCAGCGTGGGGTCCCTCCCAGTGCAGACAGTCCTCCATGAACTTCTTCAACGTGAGTCCTTCCCATGGGCTGCAGTTCTTCACCAACTGCTCCAGCATGGGTCCCTTCCACAGGGTGCAGTCCTTCAGGAACAGGCTGCTCCAGCGTGGGTACCCCCCAGGGTCACAAGTCCTGCCAGCAAACCTGCTTCAGCCTGGGCCATTCTTCACAGGGTCACAGGTCGTGCCAGGAGCCTGCTCCAGCACAGGCTTCCTACAGGGTCACAGCCTCCTTCAGGCATCCCCTGCTCTGGTGTGGGGTCCTCCAGGGGCTGCAGGTGGAGATCTGCTCCACCGTGGACCTCCATGGGCTGCAGGGGGACAGCCTGCCTCACCATGGTCTTCCCCATGGGCTGCAGGGGAATCTCTGCTCCAGTGCCTGGAGCACCTCCTGCCCCTCCTTCTGCAGGGCAGAAGCTGTCTGCAGGGCTGGTCCTCTTGAATATTCTCACTCCTCTCTTTGGCTGCAATTGCGCAGTGTCTTTTTTCCTCTTCTTAAATATGTTATCCCAGAGGTGCTACCACTGTTGCTGATGGGCTCAGCCTTGGCCAGCGGTGGGTCCATCTTGGAGCCAGCTGGCATTGGCTCTGTTGGACATGGGGGAAGCTTCTGGCATCTTCTCATAGAAGCCACCCCTGTAGCCCCCCCGCTACCAAAACCTTGCCATGCAAACCCAATGCACATGTGAATTTCTTCAGTGTATCTAGTCTCCTTTAAAACCACATTGCAATCAGGCCACTGCAAAAATAAGCTTAAAAAGTGTCCTCTGTTTATTCCTTCTTTGGGGCTTGTCAGTGTCTTCTTTATATGTCTGTCTCTGCAAAGTTTGTCTTCCTAGAGGACCTGATACCACACTTGCCAAGTCAACAGAAAACTTTCTGGCCCGTTTCGTGGGCTTTGGAAGCTGAGCAGTAGAGAGTGGTCATCAGCATTTAGATAATAAACATTTGCTGCTACTTTGAAAGCAGATTAAGCTCTGAAGCTTTATCCAGATAATTCTGTGAAGACTCTCTCATGTCAAATCATTTCTTTATTATTTGAACAGATGATGGCAGCAAAATCAGGAGTTCATTCAGAGACATCCATATTCCAAAACATCTTCTTAGAGCCACATCATATCACTGTCCTAATCAGAGAGAGGTCTCTGACCAGTTCCAATCAGGGTAATGCCCTTTCAGTGTAAGTAAATTGTTAGAGATTATCTTAATCTGCTTGGAGAAACACCGGATCCATTCATTTCTGAGCGGAAGGTTTGGGATGGAGAATGCCACAGCACCGGGTGCGGGTGCTTGGAGGCAGCAGCAAACCCCATGGAGACTGAAGTCAGGCAGACATTAATCTTGCAGGAACAGTGCTCTGCGCCATATGTGAAATAAATGGAAAATGCAGATAACAGATGATCTGAGGATAAATTAACCCTTTCACTTGCAGCACCATGCAGAGCTGTCTGGGAAGTAATGATGATTTTACAAGGTTCAGTGGGTGGCAGCAAACTTCAACAAGATTTTGGGATATTCATTCGTCTGCAAAGTCTCACCCATAACTGTTAATAGGCGCTGCAGAGGAAAGAGAGGTTTTGCTTCTCTGCAGCTCCTGGAATAGCCACTCCACAGCAATTAAACTTAATATGTGAGGACCTAGGTTGAAGGTACAAGGCCAGAGGGATGTGGAGGCAGGGCTGTTGCTTGGTTTGGAGTTTACTCTCTCAAGCCAGGGCACCTCTTCAGGCTGTAGATGAAATCTGAGGGGGAACCAGGAGTTGCAGTGTCCAGATGATGGCCAGGCACTCTACCAGTTTCCTGCGCAGTGTTGAGTCCCGCCAGTACGATTTTACACCATCAGCCCCATGGAACCAGGTCTGCTTGTCAGGGGGTTGAACTTGGCCTCATGCAAAACAAAAAAAGCCAGGTCCCGCCATGGCACATACACTGAAGTTGCCAATCTAGCGAGTAACCAAAATTGTTCCTCTCCTTCAAAGCATTTCCCTTCAGAGACTTTTCAGTGTTAAACTGTTTGAGATCAGCCATTTCCCCCTATGCGAGCTAAAAAGGGAGCTGCCTTCTCCACATTTAATCTACCAAATACACTTGTGGCTCCTTCATTTGGATAGCCCAGCGTCAGACTGTCGCGTTCTGCCTCCTAGGACAGTTTTTGTCTGTCAAACTCTTTCTCCTCAGCCAGTACAGACTCAGTGAAACCATTTTGGCTTGATTGCCATCAGGTGTCTGAGTCATTATTACTGAGAAATACCCACTGGCTTTGAACGCTCATTGCCTTATGGCCCAACTTTCAGTAAGAAGCTTTGCTATTAACTGAATGGCAAGTGTCATCTAGATAATATTTGTTATGACAGTAAAATAGGACTTGGGGTGAGATTGGCAGAAGAACTCAGCGCTGGTCTGAACCTCTTTGTGATGAAATGCAAATTCCTCTTCTCAGCTGGAACAGATTCATACTGTACTGAAGATATTTGCAGATTTTGCCCCTGCTTTCTCCACTGGCTTTGGGTCTTCCTGTCTCCATTTGGTTGTAAATACATCCCATCGATGCTTTCAGGTCTGGATTCTCAGTCAACAGATGAAGATAACACTGCTTGCTTATATGAGGGAACTGTTGTGAATGCAATTAATAAAGCTGCAAAGCTGAAAATTAGTGGAAGAGCTAAATATCATTACATAATGAGACCTCATTCACAGTAAATGATGTGAAAAATGATTTCTTGCAAAGAATTATAAATTGCCATGGCTTTTTAGCCTAATTGTAGATGCTTGATTCTAATTTGTTATTTGTCATTTCCATGTTAATGAAGAGTTTTAGATATAATTAACGCATTTATGACAAACAACACATGATCATTTTCCAATGCTTGCGAAGCACTGTCTTCTTTAGAAATAGAAAAGCTCAATAATTATCCTCGTTGCGTGGCTCCAGGGTAGGCTCTACAAATAATAGTGTCCAGCTCCCTCTGCAGAACAGGTCTTGTGCAAGATGCTTCTCAAAAGCAGCTGATCTCATTAACCCTCTTCTGCATTTGGGGAGCTGAGACTCAGAGATATGAAGTAACTTTCCCAGGGCACTCGGCAAGGCTCCTGATACCTGGATCCCTTCTGGGCAGCATCTTCTCTTCATCACTCTCACAACGCAAAAGATGGCCAGAGCCACCATTTTGGTTGGCATTAAGCTTCCCAGTTTGTCCTAGTTATCGTAGTCAGGGAGATGACCCCAAGCCCCATTCACTGGCATATTGCAGAGATTTGCTTGATCAAGGCTGGATTTGACTCCCATTGGTGGTGATGGGAGGGTTTCATGGGTTTCTAAGAGTATCTCATCTAAGGTCTGGAAAGTCCTGGTATGATAGGAAGCCCATAACTGCTGTTTTGGAACAAAGCAGTGCAATATTTGTGAGTTACCCTGCCCACTGTGATTGTGGATTTCCATTGCATTGATAGATGTCACAGGTCCTGATCCTGCGTTTTAGCTACATCCCTTCTTGTTGTCCTGCCCCGTCCAACAACAGGGGTAGTCCAACCTGGGCTTCTCTCCATGGGGTGGCAAAAGGCAATTTTGAGAAGCTTTGATGGATACCAGTAGGAGGGAGAGGTCCTAGCGCATTTACTTGAGACGTTGGTGAACACGTCACTTCTCTGTGATGGGCAGCTGTACCGTACCATCCTCTTCCACCGGCAAGCTCCACCTCAGAGCTACTTTGAGGTTTGGCCAATGTTATGAGAGGAGCCTTGTTGCTCTGATAATGAGAAGCCTTTGACTTTCCAGTCTCAAGTGTCTGTCATCCCCTTGTCCCTGGAGCAACATGGTTATTTTGTTTAACTACCTCATTTTCATAGCTCTTCTTCCTGTCCTGGTGCTTGCGCACTAGGATGTGCTTATAGAGCGCAGTGCTGCACCCTTTCAGCCTTTGCTATAGCTGAATGAGCCAAGCGTCTTTTGCTTTTCCTTTTAACATAGTTTCTGGTTTTGCATCCTACCGCTGAGACAGTCTGAGCACGTCTGTTATGAACATCTCCTATCTGTGGCTTTTCATTACCCGTTAGGGAAGGTGGATGCAACTCAGAGAAAGATGTTGGGACACCAGCGACAGGGAGGTGCCTTACAAATATCTTAAGGGTCTGGTAAGTAGTGTGGGCCAGTGTGCTAAGCTTTGGGGACAGGCAGATGTTCCAGTGCTGAGTATGAGACTATGATGCTCTATGTTAGGATATATCACGAATTAGAGATTCATCTCCCTCCAACCCCTCAAAACAGGCCAAATTGTTTCTTTTTCACTCCTCTCCATACTCTGAGTTCCTACCTTTCATAGACCAGGCTCGGGGCCCAGGAGATGGCATGTAATGCGTTTGAAGTGGAATAAATCAGTGGGCACCGCTTTCAATTATCCCAACCCAAGCTTGTTTGCTGCACAAGGCAGCCTGTGAAATATGGCAGGACTGACAAGGCGTGAGCGCTGCCAGAGCATGAACGCTAATCTGCAGACAGACATCAGCACAGTGCCTGCCATAAGCGGCAATCCCTGCCTGCGCTGCCTGCGACAGCTCCAGCTACCCTGATTTGGGGAGGCTGAGTGCAGAGGAGGGAGCTGGAGGAGAGCACTGAAGTGCACTTCTGCCGGCATGCCATTGCTGAAATCCTTGAGCAGCTTCTGCGGCTACGCTCAGAGCCACTTCAGCCTTTTCAGTCAAACACAAGATGTCCTGGGCTGCTAGTTTCAAGCCAGCAAAATTGAAAGCATTGCTACTCATCTCGCTGTGGTGAGAAAACACTGCCCCATGGCAGTAATGCCATTACTGAGGCTCACGAACACAAAGTGGGACAGAAGACCTCACTCCTGCCCGCATCCCAGCCCTGTCTGGTTGGTGGCTCTGAGTTAGTCACATCTGCGTGGCATCCATGGATTTCCCTGCCTTGTCTTGCAGACCTAGATACCCGAGGTAGGGTTGAGCAAGGCTACGTGGGTATAGGGGGGCCAGTGGGAAGCGATGCATGCAGCAGTTGGCACTGGCCAAATCTTAGGCAGAGTTGTTGTTTGTTAACACACACAAGCTGCTGGAGAAAGAGGGCTGAGAATAGACTTTTGTACTATGAAAGGGTCCCTAAGAGCTGGGCACAAGCTTCAGCGCGACTTTTTGACAGCAATAGAGAAGAAGGTGCTCTCTCTGTTGTGTTCCTACAGAGACGTTCTCCTGTCACCCAGCTGTAAGTCTCCAGCTTCTTGTAATGAAATCATCAGGAGGGAATGGCCCACAGAGGTGAAGCACTGAAGCAGGAGGGACTTGGTTAACTTGAGCCTGGCTCAGCTGTTTCCTTTGCTATGAAATGGGGGTAAATCGCTGCCATTCAAATGATGCAGTGATTTCTGCTCAGTTTATAACGGTATAAGTGAGCTTATATTGGTATAAGTGTGCATTTGCAGTGCCAGAACAATTGCAACTTGTCTCAGAAATGACCTTAGAAAGACTGTATTTAGGGCTTATCTCCTTTTTCAGCTTTTCTGGGACCACATCTTTTCTTACATCCACCTAGTGTTGGATGGGAACATCCCTAAGCGCCTTGGTGGACTTGACTGCCAAGGAGACCTGTCCTATGGCCCACCCAGCCTGGAGGAGAACAGGAAGAAATCTTCTCCCTTTGTACTCTTTGGTGGTGTGGTAGCACCTAGGAGCCAGCTGAGAGTGGGACCTCACCATACAAGTGCTTTGGGACAATCAAAGCAGCCTCATCCCTCCCCTCACCATGTCCCTGTAGCCGCCCGTGCTGTCACTGACAGCCTTTTCTCCCCATTGCAGGTTCTTCTTCCTTACTGCATCATCCTCTCGTTATAGTTGTGAGTTTTCATTCACCAGCAAACAACAGCACGGTCAAGAGTCTTGATGGAGAAGTGCTGCCCGCTTTTCCTTGTGCTCACTCCGCTGCTGGCCACGGCTTGCACAGGCCTGAGAAACAGGAGGGAAGCACAGATTCCTAAACCTCTAGCAGTGCAGCATGTCAGGATTATGTTTTCAAGCAGTCTATCAAAGGGCAACAATAAAAATGTAGTGCAGAAGAAGCAAAGCTAGACACTGCCATGTCTGAAACACCACCCCACAGCATGCCATTGCTTCACTGTCCCTGGACTGTTTGGCTGGTAGGATCAGCCAAACAGCTTGCATGCTTACTGGTGAGGAGTGGGAGGTGTACCTGCTGCTCGTTCAGAGCTTGTAGATCTCAGGGGAAAGTGGGTGATGGCTCAAATCAGGATTTCCTATCGCTTCACTGCAAATCCCTTATATTTAACTTCAGCCTTACAATGTGGATGACAAATGTGGTCCATCATAACTGACTGGGTGTCTTGAGCTAAGATTTGGATCAGGGTGCTGGGAAACAAAACTGCTTTAGTTGCAGTGGACGACTTATACTGGATGTGTGTTGGGGCTCACTGAATATGTGCATCCCCAGAGGGACTGTCCATCCAGTGGCTGTCTGAGGTCTGGTGGGGTGGACCAGCCCGCTGGCTGGACGTGCAGATCCCCAAGCACACCGTGGTGAGCCCAGGGCTCAAGAGTGTGGTGCCTGCAACTCTCCTCCGGCCCAAAGACAGCATCTAAAGGGGAGGTGGTGACATGACGTGAATGATTCAAGCATTTTTGGCCTGAATGAGGCTGCTAAAGCTGGCTCTAATGAAAGCCCAGCCAGCCTTCAGCATCCTCCCACTGTTCTGTGCCTTGGCCTGTTGGAGCAGCAATGTGATTGCTGTTGTAATGTGGTGGCACTTCATAAATTATCTCGCTGCTGCCAAGCACTGACTCTGCAAGCAAGTCAGGCCTCTGCTGTCCCAGGAGCTGCCTTTTCCCTTGCACAGTTTCCAAGGTCTGGAGTTATAAATCAGAAGACAGACGATTGTGACCAGGGGAGGCTGCACAGCGTCTGATCTGACACTGGCATGGGATGAGCCCACATTCATGTGAAGGTCACGCTGTGACAAAAGACCAAAGAGCATAGCATCCTGTCCAGACAGCAGTCCTCAGTCAGAAAAGAGCTACAAGATGTCACAATGTCAAAAAAAGATGGGACTTGTAGTGCTGACCTTCATCCCATCCCAGGCACTCTGCTCCTTCTGCGTTCAGGCTGCTGCAGCGTTGGGCACAGCACACAATGAGGCGCAAAGGCTTCATCCAGGAGGTGACCGTTCAACTCTGAAATCACCTCAAAATGTTCCTTAACCTGAGCCCTTTCCCCTGGGAAATAATTTTAAGACAGCTGCCAGATTCTGTGTGGGGCTTTCCAGCAGTGGGGAGGGGAGCACATTCCCACTGGAGGGGCTGATTTCTGCTGCGAATGGATCCATCACCCTGGTTCCTGTGGCTGGATGATTGCCCACGGTCACTCTGGTTCCTGTAGGCACCAAGCAGCCTGGTACGACAAGAATTATGTTTCTGATTTATTTTTCGGCTTACTCAGTGCTGTAGTAACACTTTCTGACGCATCAGATCCTATCGCTTGGCTTCTAGTTTAGCCTGGTCTTACATGACTTCATGGGATGTACACAGAGGACTTCCCTCCCCCGCTTCATATGCTATAAATTTAGGGTGGCGGTGTTCGTTCAAAATGCATTACAGCAAGTAAAAGGCATCATTCATGCTGCCTTGGCGTGATTCTGCGTGTCATTACCTCCCTGTCTACCTCACTTCCAGGCATGAACTATTTTTGTGCCATCGCTTTCCTGGAGCTCAGTCTAATCGGCAGTCTCTTGGTACCTGGCTCTCCTGCGACCTTCTCAGTGACCTGCCCTCTGAAGAATGCTGTAATTTCTGGAGCTTTCCTGTTTTTTAGGGAATAAAATCTGCCAGTGACAGAGGCCATTTGTAGACATCACTGGGAGGTGTAAGCACACTGGAAAATCACTGTACTACTAGTAGGATCCTGCCATTTCCATGTTCTCTCCCTACTGGTTTGCCCTTTGCTCATTCCCTTTCCCCTCTTTGTGATTTCCCTGGGGCCCATCCCCACAGGTCTACTGTGAACATCACAGGTGAAGAGTTTTTGGGAAAATCCATTCACTTCCCTCACCTGCCTAATGAAACTAGTACATTTTTCTTCCCTTCTTCCCCAGCTGGATAAGGATGCTTCGATTCACAGATTTTCAGCCTTCACAGTTGTGAATTTTACCATAAGTGGAGATGGTTATTGACCATTTTCAGCTTAATATATACTGTATTTGAGTCTTCGGTCAGGTTCGTGTTGTCCTTAGTGGACAGTTGGTAAAGCACTATGTGAATTAAATGAAACAGCATCTTTTCACAGACCCTTCATTAGCACTGAGTATGAAGTCCAGGCAGGCACAGGTTTATGGGTATCACCTCCTCCCTGGCGCTGGGCAGCATGCATAATTTTCCTTATGTTATTGAAGGTATCAATGGACGCTACAGGCGTATAATGTGGCAGCGTACCTGGGCAGGGCACGTCCTCTGGTGGAAACAGTGCAACTCTGCTGAAGTTAGCGGAGTTTCGCATGTAGGGAAAGGCTGAGTTTGGTCTGTTGTCCCACGTTTCATGTTCCTTCCTGCAGCGGGAGTAAGATGAGGTTCAATTTCTGTTGCGAATACGTGCTCAGAGCAGCTTTCTGAGCAGCAGAGTTCTTCCCTCTTTGGTCCTGTATTTATTTGACAATTTGCTTCTCCCTGCAAACGTTTGCTAAAAACTTCTCTGCATGTCCTGTCTTCAAGAACAGGTAATACAGTCTGAGTGGATGCTAGTGAGGGTAAGGAAGGGAGAATATATTTGCTTTTCCTTAGCACCCTAGATACTTTGGTACTTAAATTAATGGCTTCCTAAAGAGCATTTGTTTCTGAATAAGACCATTTTACTGTGATTTAATATATGTACTGTATTAGCTTCTAGAACATCACATCCAGATGGAGATGTTAGAGTAGGGGCTCTTAAAATATGTAGGAAGAGGCTCTGACACAAGTAACTCACAAGAGAAACAGAAAAGACAGACTAAATATTATGTATTATACCCTTAATATTCCCATGGTAAGGATGGGAAATGGAATAACAGAGATTAATTTACTTGCCTGTGGTTACACAATTTACTTGCCCGTGGTTACACAAGAAGTCAATTGCAAGGCTATCGAACCAGCGTCAGGAACCTTAAGTCCCCATCTGGTGTTTCATCACAAGAGCATCGAATCGCCGTGGGAATCGATGTTCAGTTCTTGATGCAAGAGGAATGTGGGATCAGACTTTTTCTGTTAGCAAATACAAGCAAGTGCATTTTCCTTTTGCGACTAACACTGGACAGTGCTCAGTCTGCTCATGTTCCTAAGTATTTGCATGAAAATGAGTCTCTGAGAAAATCAGATTTTATTTCTAGCATCTAATCGATGCTCAGGGCTTTGTGGTTTAATTACTAGAATAATTGTTTGCTGAAAATGCAGTTCAATATCTATTTTTTCCCTTAAAGATCAACTCCATCATTTTCATTTCCAACCATTTAGTACTTTATTGATCTTTATGTCATTTCATGATGGCTGCTGCATCTTGGCAGCCGAAATAAAGGCCAAAACTTGAAATAAGAAAAATACATTCTTTTTCTTAAATACAAAAAAATGGAAAACACCCTATTTCAGCCTTGCTTGCTGCAGGCAAATCCTTCATACAGCATCGCCAAGAAAAATGATTCTGAAAATTACATTTGCTCTTTATGGAAGGAAAAAAAACAAACCAAGAATCTTTTCTGAACCTGATTAATATCAGACATAAACTGAAGTACTGAAAGAAATTCTGCAGTTTAGCTGCTGATCCTTAAAAGTAGCTAAGGATGCGAGCTCTGTCGGGAGGACATGAAGGTCTATGTGGCTTGCAGTTAGAGAGGGCCGAATGAGTGGGTTGAGCAGCTGCATGGAGAAATGCCCTTTCCTCTCTGTAGAGGCGAAAATCACGTGGCTTCAGCTGGAGATTTGGAAGGTATTTAGTCAAATAACTTGTTTTGCTGCCGTCCTGCAGCAGAAATGAGATGCTGTTCGAGCAGAGGGATGCGTGAGGCGCTCTCCATCTGCAGCCTGCCCAGCTTTTTCACTCCCCCCATCACAGCAACTTGACATTTAGTTTTAATTTTCAAAAATGTATCTGTCTTTCCCAGCTTATGGGAAAGGGTGCTGGGTTATGGAGTGGAAAATAGGCTTGTTGAAAAATGGGCATTAAAAGGTAGCACGGGACCAATTTCCATTTCATGTTCTTTTTCTACAAATATATGGGGTCAAATCCTACAGTCGTAGCTCAGGCAAAACCACTGGCGATTTCAGGGGGACTTGGTGCCAGAAAGAGCTAAAAGATTGGCTTAATGTAAGTACATTTCTGTAGCGTGGCTCTCTGTGTTGGTGGCGTTAGATGGCACAGCTTCCCAACCGCCGCAGAGCGGCTCCGCGCCATTATTTATTGCGCTTTGTTTTCTCTAATCCCCAAGATGACTTGAGCAGATTGCAACACAACACGGAGCCCGTTGACGGTAGGAAGAACTCATGTTCTAGGGCCGCGTCCTCAGCTGCTGTAAATTAGATAACGGCCAGCTAAGGATCTCAGCATACCTTAAAGCTTTGTAAAAAACCTGTCATTAAGGTTGAAATGCGCTTACTACGGAAGGGTAATGCTTCCCTCATTAGGCATTGCCGTGTAAATCTGTACATGTGTGTGGCTTGCATGGCAGTAACAGCTGTGCCAATCATTAAATTTGTCAGATGCTTCCTATTCTAGTTCTTGATAACTTTGCCAAATTTTAACTGTTTGGACTAAAATTTTCCGTGCTGCTTGCCCCAGACTTTTTGAGAAACTTTTAGCTTGAGGAGTTCACCTGCTCCAGTGGATGAAGAGAGGGGAAAAAAATAAACCATCAATAATTTTTTCACTGGAAACCTCTGAGAAAAAATATTGGGCAATTAGAAGTGGTATCCTGCTGAATATACAAAAAGGAGTGTTTCTTTCCTCATGTGTCTTGACTTTGCAGCTTTAATACCCTTTTTAAGACAGCTCTTGTGTGTCGTTTATTTACGTACCACTATCCAAATATTACTACATAAAAGCAGCAATTGAAGAGCCATGAAAGAAAGCCTTCAGGGCTTCTTCAGTGCTTTCTTCAGGGCTCTAATACATCTCTTCCAGAGTTTGTGCCAATCCCTGCACTCTGAATTCTTGTAAAATTTTGCTGTACAGATGTACAGTCCCTCTGCGGCTCCTGCTCCCCCAGCCCAAATCACGCTGGGCTGGGAAGGACTTGTGCAAGTGCCCTCATTGCTCGCTGCAGGGACCAGGTGAGGGGTATTAACCTGGACTCCCGTAACCCAGAGAATGGATTAAAAATCTCCAAAGAGCAACAAGATGAACCCAAAACTGCTGTGAAAGCACTACCCTGCTTCGTGCATGCTGCTTCCCTTGGAGAGGAGCTGAAGAAGAAATGCAGCGTGAAGACCTTCTGCCAGGCTTGGAAGCCCTTGAGACCCAAATCAGGGTTTGCTGTCTGTCGTGTCTCAGCCAAGGGAACCCAGGGGTTGGAGTTTTGAATGGAAATGTTCACTGTTGCCTATGATACCATGCTGTATTTGCTTTTAGCCTCAGGATATTAGATCTTGCAGTCGTGGCACATCTATGTTGTGGAGCAGCCATTGCATTTTAGGTCTTTTTAGGAGTTTTTAAGGTATTTCTCTTTATCTTCTTGGTTCAGTAAGACTCATGGTACGGAGGCTGGACTACAGGGAGAGGGACAGAACATAATATCAGTCAGAGCAGGAATCAGGCAGCTTCTGTGTGCAATAAATCACAATAGGTGTCAATAGTAGTATTGTGTGTGCTCCATTCCAGGTTCTCGCCGCCTTTGTGCTTCCTCCTTCACCCTCACCCATTTTGTCTCTATGCTTTGCACTTCTCTCGAGTGAAACCTGCTGTTTGAAAACATCCAGGCGATTTAGTGCAGTAGCCTCTAAATGAAGCATCAAAGTTGCTCATATGTCTCTATCCAGCAGAAGAGAAGGGCTTCTTCAGAGGAAAAATCAGACCTGGAGTGGGGTGGATGGCATTGTGCAGGTGCCGGTCTCTGCCTCCGTGACTCTGGGAGTTGAAGGTAGACAGACTTTTAATTTGGGCATCTCGGATAAGTGCCTGAAGTTTGATGGGATACACCTTAAGTCTTGCAAACATTTTTTCCCTTTCAGGCAGGCAGTGATGACGTGCATCTTACAGAGGAGGAGGGCTAGCTACAAGTGGCAGAGCCGGTGAGCAGCTAAGGCATCCCAATTCAATTTATAGGGCTGCTTTATATTCCCAATATGGGCACTGTGACTGTGTCATGAATGGAAGTTGGTGAATATGAACATTTTCAGCACACAAGAAAACCTATTAGTTAAAGCAGGGTGGATTCTTGCTGCTGGTAAGTCCGTGTGTTGCCCTAGGAGCTGTGCCAGGGCAGAGCGGTGGAGAACCCGGTCCAGCGTGTGCTGCGGCGGAGGCGTTGCCATTTCCATATGCAAGGTTTGCGTTTCCTCTCCGAGACTGCACGCAGCCTTTGGACACGGTGTGATCCAGTAAATGTTTAACCATACAACGAATTGTGACAGCCAGTTCACAGCAATGACCTGCTGATGCCTTTTACTCTTAGGATACCAAGAGGTTTTCTAGTTTGGCTTTTAACATGTTGCGCCTGTCTGGGATGACTTAGGGAGAAACAAATAGTTTGTCTGTACCAACAAGTGTTTTCAAGGCACCACAGAAGAACTGAGTTTACAGAGAAATGCAAAGGCAGAAGCTCAGCAGGTGGCTACTCAGTGTGGACAGATCAAAGTGGAAAAGAGCTTAAAAAGTGCAAGGAAAAGGAAAAGGAGAAACCTCACCTAATACCATGGGGAAGGCAGTGTCAAAAGGATTGATAAGGCCAGGGAAGGAGTTAGGAAACCCATTTTAGTTTCTGCTTTCTGGGTGAGCGTGGCGAGTTGTCCTCCCCATCTCCCTTCCTCCCTGAGGAGGTTTGGGTAGGTCGTGGCAGGCGGCAGTGTGCAGCCAGGCTTGGGTTGTAGCTGGGCGGACAGACAGTTGCATGGTAACTACTAAAGTTCACTTTTTTAATTCAAAGATCACCCACCCAAATTTTTTTATCTGAAAACTCAATGGTAATTGTCAATTTGACATTTGTTTGATTATCCGACTCTTCAAGTCTTCTTGAGTTGGGCATGGGGGGAAATGCATTCATCAAAATTCCCATCAAGTAGGTATAGTTTTTCTTCTGGAATGAAAAATATGCTGCCTTCCAGCCAAATGCCATTTTCTGTATTATTTATTTGTGCTAGTAAGTAAATTGCCAATTGTGTTTTTTAAGGAAAAGGAGCCAATGCAGCCTTGTGCCATTAACTTGTCAGATGAAGCACACAGCATTTCTGCAAAATTGTTCCCACTAGTCTCATTTAAAAGAAAGTCTCACCTGCAAGAGAAAGGGATGAAATCTGTAATGTAATAGGGCAAATTTCTTGGCGTAGACAGACTGATTTAAAATAATCTATCTTGTCTTTAATTTTTACACTTTAACCAGCTCTCCTTTGCTGGAATGAGGAATACAGCTTGGAAATTGTGCGTGTAAGTGAGGGAAGAGGAGAACTAACTATAGCAAATCTCTTGCTCTAAAGTATGTAACGGAGATTGAAGAGACGCTTCAGAGGACAGTTACGTCCCGTTTTCTCACTGCAGAAGCTTACACAGGTAGCTGCTCTGGCAGCAGGGTCTCTAGCAAAGTCTAACCATCAAGGACCAAGTTTACTCCTCCTGACTACCACCAGTTGTTAGCCCCAACCGAAGCAATGCCAAACCCCAGCCGTTTCACGATGGGGAATGGGAAGAGCAGGGTAGCGGCCAGGCATGGAAGAGGTGAATGAATTTGTCCTAGGGAAAAAGGTGATGGCAGAGCTGTGCTGAGCTGCATCGGCTGGAAGGTGCAGTTATGTTTCACTGTACCATGACCTACAAAAGCCTCCTCACTACGTATTCACAATTTCCACACTCTTGCAAATATGCCAATGCGGCCTTTTGCTGCCTTAAAACAACCATAGCCGTGAGTCGGTGGAAGACCTTGTCCTGGCCGGAGGAAGGCAGAGCAAACCCAACATCCATGGCAGGTATTGCCAGTGCTCAGAAATTGCTGCTCTCTTTGCTCCTTGGCTCCATCCGTCTTTGCCTCCTGCATCTGGTCTGATGCACAGATCACTTGCGGTGGGGACTGTCATCTGCCGCAGTGGGGCCCTTGTCCTTAAACAGCTTCTCTGGTTCCTGAGATAGGGATGCCTCTGATTTCAGACTGACGTGAAAGCAATTAACAGTAGCTGTGAGATCAAAATCTTTTCATGCCCCGAGCACATTGGGGTGACTGATATTTTCTGATTTCTCGGAATGAAGCTTGGTGCAGCTCTCTCATCGCATTGCATGTAAGGAATTACAGATGTAATAGTCAGGTCAGGTTACCTGAGCTCCAGCTTAACCATAAAACCATCCTTCAGCTGTTTTCTCTACCCTTTGGGGAGTGTATAGGAGCTTGGGTGCCACATTTTCACCACTGGTCTAATGGTCGTGGTGGAGAATTATTAAAAGAGAAGGTGCTGGATGTACCTTCATCAGTATCAAGATGAAGTTCTGGAATGAAGATGTAAATGCTGGATTTGAAAACACAGCGAGATGCACAGAGCAGAGGGATAATGTGCCAGTTTTGCCATGGAGAAACAGAATTGCTTTAGATGATTAAAAAAGCGAGTATGATTAAAACAAGCTGATAAGGTGAAACTAAAGTGACAAGATAAAGCAGCAGGGCATCCAAGAGGGGAAGGGGGAGACGGAACTGATGGCAGGAGGGCATGAATTATTGATTGAAATCTCCACCAGAAGGTAAAGTCTTTGCATTTTCTTATCTGGGAAGGGAGAGAATGAATGAGAAGTGAACAGAATTATTAAGCAGCTTTATCATTGCATTGGAGTGGATAATTAGGCAATTAGGATTACTAGAAGTCGGCAAAGCATGAAGCCCAGAGGACTTGTGCTCCTGATTTCGGAGGGGGGTGGTGAGGAAAGCAGGGGAAAGCCTTTGGCAGGAGATTTGATGTTGTGTTATGGTGAGGCTTAAAGGCAGAGCCTGGCGCTGGCACCCAGTACCCTGCAGCTTCCAGAACAAAGCGGGGTTCAAGAGACCTGACTAATAAAAAGGAACTTATTTGAAGACGGGCAGTCCATGGAACAGCAACAAGAAGTGAGATCATGAGTGAAGGCCACCGATAAGGGTTCAGGGAATGAGAGCACAGGGAGTTGGACTTGATGATCCTTATGGGTCCCTTCCAACTGGACATACCCTATACTCTATGATTCCAGTAACAGTACATGTGAACCCACTTTTTTCCGTGGTGAGGATGCACAGTAGCCGTGGGAGTTACTGTGTAGAAATGTTTGGTGTGCTTTTTCCAGATCTTTGTCCCCAGTTAACATCCCCTCTCCTTTCAGGTGAGTTGTTTGTAGAGAGACTTTGCAGGGCCGTACGCTGAGGGTGCTGGGAGATCCCTGAGCAGAGCACCAAGAGGACAGACGCTTCCCTGGGAGGAAGGTGTCAGACTGTGGTTTAGACTTGCAGTGAATATAGTCTGTCATGCTACCTTAATTTCATTTTCTTTGGTCAGAAGTGACAAATACTGGATTTTCCCCTGATGTAAATCATGCAAATGCTTCATTGTCAGTGGATCTTTCCAGCCGAACTTGGAGGCAGCTTCCAAACCTCTTCCACTTCGATTCACCATTGTAAACTATATCTGATCACCCCCTTTGTAAAGAGGAGCTCTGCGAAAAACAAATGAGCAGCTTGGGTAAGCTGGCTGAATATCTTCTTGTAGGGGATGCAAAGCTGTAGGACACAGTGGAAAGGAGAGGGATGGGAATACAAGAGCTGTCTCCCACGAGGGTTTGTTTGGATTTATAGCATTGAAGAGTTCAGTGGTGAAAGGAGGTGTTGGGCCATCCAGTGCCATATACCCCAGACCCTCAAATGTCACCTATTGCCCCTCTCCTGAGTCTTCAGCCTGCGCCTGGCAAACCCCAAACTTCAGAAACTTTTTGATCATCGGGCTTTTTGACTGTCCCTTTGGACCAGGTTCCTCCATGGAAGAGCCAGGCAGGCACTGCAGGCTGTTGCTTACCTCTGCAAATTAGCCTAACTTCTTTAGTTGGCACCGTGGCTTTTTAATAGCTGGCTGCACATTTTCAAGGGGAAAGCTGGGTAAAAATGACTAAAAATAGCACGGTGCATCTGTAACTGTCTGAATTCATCCTGGGCTGCTCTGACGCCAATGCCAGATAACCGTGCTCCTGATCCGTGCTCCTGACCTGCTTAATGTTAAGCTATATGTTATTTAAAATTAATTTGCAGAGATGCAGACATTATATAAATCACTGAGGAAATGTCAGATTATGTATGTAATTTTCAGAAGTGCTCCACACTCATCTAACTCGGCTCCCCATGAAACCAAGGGATCAAAATTAAGCTGAAGCAGAGAGTTTGGTCTAGTCACCATCCTTAAAATGCCACGGAAGAAGAGCCAGCACTGCCAACACTTGTTAGTAATTTCACACCCAGAGACTGTTGCCATTTGTTCAGGACATTCAGTGATCAGGGAAGGAACAAAAAAGGGGATAACGAAAAATACATGGGCTAGAGTATTTGTTACTAATTATTTGCTTGGCCTCATTGGCATGTCACCTTGTGTGCTCGGAGAGTGTTGCATTTTCATGAGAAGGTGCCACCCACAATGTCCCTTTTCCAAGACCAAGTTCAGAATATTAATTATGGATAATGATGTGTAATGATGCTGACTTTGGGACCGTTATTTTCCTCTGGCACAGGTCAGAGGCTTTCAGCTTGTGCCTGTGTTAGAGCGTCTCTTGGATAGGCACCCCGTCTGGGAGAAATCATGTTGTGTTGTTTTCCCTGTGGCCTGGGCTGATTCACAGAGGTGTCTGACGTGCTCTACACGGCTGAAAACAAGGTCTGGTTTAATAATAAGCAATTGTATAAATAGCAAATAAAGGTTTGTACTGTAGTGTTTGGGGTCCCAACAGACGTGCTGCTGTCGTTTCGTGGAGCAGAGGGGAATGAAGCCAGAATCTGTGTTTGTTGGAAGTAGTTAGCAGAATATTATTAGATCAGCCCCTGCCTTTAACTTGTCAGAAATACTCTAGAGTTAATTGCTGCTTTAGAGTCACCATTGCTGTTCAGCTGCAATAAAGTGGCTCAACTATTGACGAGATCACCAATCCCATATAATTGTTGTGAAAGACATGTAAAAACAGGCTTTGTGCTTAGCTTGAGTTGGGGCCAACCGAGCATCACAGCGGCTTTCACTGGCTGTGTGCACGCACTGTGCGTGCGCGTGTAGCTGTCTGCTTGTGCACAGAGGACATCGGTCCAAAGCTTCAAAATGTGCACTGTGGTTTTGAAGCTGTGGCTGTTACTGTGTGACTGAGTCACCATCACCACTCCTCCTGGCAGCCTGGAATAAAACACGATAGCATCATTAAACACGAGAGTCATGAGAAGGCTCTTCGGCAAGGATTTGGGGATGAATTCCTTTGGTTTGCAATACTTGTGGTTTTAAGCAGAATTTTCTGGGTGTTTGGTCACTCTCATGCCTGTCAGCAAGGCAATGGTGTAGGGGCTCTCCTTGAAAGTCTATGTTTACACCCAGTGCTTTAGTGTTACACCTAGAAACCCAGCTGAGAAACCTAGCGCATGGCAGCCATGCGTTTCCTTCCTCTCTGGTACTCCCCTGGGAGTGAAACACCAGAAATTCAAGGCACGCAGGCTTGGACTGGCAGAGGATGATGGTGACGGCACCTTCAGCAATTGAGTTTACAATGCCTTAGTCCATGCAGGTCAGGACTAATGGTGGGAAGAGTTGATAAAAGTAGACATCTTGTCGTCTTCTAGTGCTGTGGGTGTCTGAGTATGTCTCCTGGATAACTAAGTTTTTTTCTTAGCTACCTGTCAGAGATAGGCAAGTTTGCATGTACGTTCCTGTGCCTGTTTCATACTTTTTTCACCTCTAGGTAATTTGGGATCCTTCTGTTTGGAAAGTGTTATATTACTAATAGTTAAAAAGGGAGTATTCAAATCACTTTGAACTTGTTAAAATGATGCAGTTTAATTCAGTGATGCTGACGTCTGGGCTGAGTCTTATTAATTCCTAGCTGCTGTGCTTCTCCGTATTGTATCTGAGACGTTAAAAGGCCATTTACTGATGGCCCTGCTGCTGCACCCTCCCCACTCACCGTAAGGCTCTCATTTCAGTTACCCCGAAGGGTGCATGTGCGCGTGCCAACAGGCAGGCTTTAGTACTGCTAATGCAAGCTTTGAAGGAGCTTCTATAAGAAAGCAGGCTTAGAAATAAGGTCTCCCTCCATAAAAGGTGTGTTACATTTAGGATCTAATGCATCCTGGGAGAAATAACCCTCAGAAGGACATTGGTGCATCCAAGACTGCCCTTGCGGCTGTAGCATTGTCCTCCTGGAGAAATGGGGATCCTTGACCAGGCCTTAAAACACAGTTGCAGAACCCTGAAAAAACCCAACATTTAACTGTTTTCTTGCCTCTTACCTATAAGCAGGAATTCGTTAAAACACTAGCGGATCTCTCAAAGCCTGAGCATTTTGTCGTTGGTGCAGTGCAGAAGAATCCAGTTGCCTGTGGAGTTAATAAGTTGTGCACCCGCTGCTAAGCGCTTGCAGTTCTTAGAGATTAGCTGAATATTTCATCCCAAAGTACATGCCATTAAAGACTTTTAATTCTTGGGTATCATATTTCATGGGACTTATATTAACTGTTAGGAAATGAAAGTCTCTGTGATGGCAGTATAAATTTACTTGGTGTAGTAAATTAGTACCTCCAGTGCTATCCCAGTCCTCAGATATTATATGGTGACTTCCCAGAGCAGGCAGTGGCTGCTTCCAGAAAAGCAGGGGAATAAAAGACAGGGAATAATACTTTTTTAGGTATTGTTACAGGCTATGCCAAATAGAGGGAAGAATATTGATGTGGAGGAGGCCAGTGGAAGAGGATAGCCACGCTGTAAGGTTTTCATCCCACTGTGTGTATGAGTAGTGGTGGTTACAAACCCACAACCTGAAATACTGTTTTTCATCTTCCTTTTTTAATCACTCTGAAGATGTGAATTGCACAAGCAAAAGCGAGCTTCTTGCCTGCCAACTCGCTTGAAGAGTTTCTTGTGTTGATCTGCTGCATTTGCTCTTTTTCATGAATGAGGAGAGAGGAAATCTAATGAAAAGTGTTATCAGCTTGTCAAGTTAATTAGTGTCTATTTCAATACTTTCATTATCATTTGTTACTAATTAATATAACATAAGTAACATGATTACAGCTTTTTTGTCTTATTTTTCAGTGAGAAGCTGGATGGAGAAGCTGAAAGATAAGGTAGGAGGCTCAGTGTTTCAATTACTTTAAAAGGACAAACATTTTTACTTGCAGGAATAAATAAACTCTTGTCAGTGCAGTTCATTATCTCTACAAAGACAATTGAGAGAGGGCTTAAAATTTTCTCTGGGAGGCAAATGAACCAGATGCTGCTGTTGTATATAGTGGTGTAAATCCACGGTACATCCCTGATGAGTAGTAACTAAGAGCAGAAGGATGGACAGGGGTATTTGATAGACTTATCTGCACTAGAAAATCACCTTCTCTTCAAAGTACCCGAGTTACTTTTTTATATTGCCCTCTAACTTACCTCCACCCCTTTACTCTAAATCCTAAGCTTGGTTCTAGATCCAAGTCAAGAGGATCTGGTGGTCCTCTCTGGCGAGAGCCTGTGTGCCACACCACCAGCTCTGGATGATACCTTTCCGGCTTCCACATGCAAGAAGAGGTGCAAATTCCTGGAAGGAAAAAGAGCAAACCCAGGAAGACTGAAAACATAACAGACCCTGATCTTTTCTGCCTGGCGTTACAGGGTGGTGGTACACGAAATCAAGAGTTGTGCCAGCCACACGCACTGATAGCTTTTCATGCGCTGCTGCCCTAGGGCAAATATTAACATTTTGAAATGGTTGTGAAACCTTCCAAATGTTGTGTTGATGATGGCAAAGCCATGAAGCTAGATATAAGGTGACAGTAGTGTTTTTAAGACAAGAATATTTTGTGACTCAACCGGGCTTGGAAATTCTTGAACGGGATCAGGGTTGGTATAGAAGAAACCCACCACAAGGAATGATGACTCGATAGGAAACTCCAGCCCCTGAAAATACATCTCTAAGCTTGAGCAGATTGTCACTGAATGAGCCCAGCCTTCCCACATGATCCCCACCAAATTTCAGCAGCACCTTACCATCAAGTCTGAAGAGAGCGACGGGGTCTGGGTATCTGTTTTCCAGGACTGGGGAGTGGAAGGGTTAAGGTGGGTTCCTACCCAGCCCTCGTTGAGTTGGTTTTCTGCCTACAATAGGAAGGAGGCATGTCTAGTGTGATCTATGCTCATAGCAGAGCACCTTGGCCTGGGATTCAGCCAGAGCGGATGCTGAAAGGACAGAGAATGGTTTTCCTGACGAAGGTAAAAAGCAGACACCAAGACTGGTTGAGTGCCTGGAGTGAATGTAGCATGCAAGGGTCACCTGCTCGTGACAGACCTACCCCAGCCAGCATCACACAAGCTCGGGGGCATCAGGTGTCTTCTCACTGAAGCCGTAGCTTTCACTTCTTTCCTCTTAGCACCTTGTTGGCTACCTCTGTCCTTCCCCATTGTAGAGGAGAGGGTGCATGGTCCAGTCTCCAAGAGAATTGCTCTGTAGGGCCTGAACCTCTTGCAGTAGGTGTTGGACTGCATGGCAGTGCCCAGCACAAGCATTGGTGTAACTGGGGATCTGCTAGTGTCCACTTAAAAGAGAGACTCAGCCCTGGGCCACCTCCATCTTTTGGGGAACGGCAGATGTGTGGAGGCAGATCTTTCACCACCATGCTCACATTTTCCCTTAGAAAAGCCCAACAAAAACCACTCCCCCACTGCCAACCAAATGCTGGTGAAGCAAATCACTCCCAAGTAAACCTGCTCACCCCGTTGCCTCCTCTTGCTTGTTGAGTTTATCAACACCCGTCATAATACATGCCCCTCTCATTTACTGTTGGCAGAGCCTTATCCTCTCTATTTTCCAGTCCCACCATCCAAAAGAGTATGCTAGCACATGATGGCCCCGTCCCTGAGAGATGTGTCCTCCTGTGTCCATCAGGGCTGCCCTGCCCTGATGGGAAGGGTGTGGGGAGTGTGGGACCAGGAGCACGGGTCAGTGACAGATTTATGTCTGGTCTCCTGCAAACATTGTGCAAACATTGCATTTGGTATGCCGAATAATGGACATGAGGTTCCTCTGAAGTCCTCTGTTGCTGTTACCTCAAAGTCCAGTGGAGCCAGGAAGGTCATGGTCATGGATTGGGTGTATTAAAAGCATCCCTAGCATCTGTGAAGAAGCTGCATCTTCCCCATGGGCAAGGGATAAAGTGGCTTCAGAGGTGCCTGTGAAATGCGGTAGCCTACCAGGCAAGTGCAGAAGCCCTCATGAGTTGGGCTGTGCGACACAGAAGGGCTGGGAGAACAGGTCCTGGATCTGCTTCACATTGCAGGCTTTTGGGGTAGAAATTGTTGGTTCATCTGTTGGGGGAAGCCTGTAAAAGGGCATGGGCTGGCCACACGTGATAAAGGCTCACGGACAGGCTAGAGAGTTCACGTATTAAAACCAGTGGTTACTGATACAGAAACTCAGCTGGGCAGCAGCTAAAAAGCCATTTCCAGTCTCCCCTCACTGCCCATGCCAGCAGCAAAGTTCCAGAAATAGAAAAACCCATGCTGCACTAATTAGGTCACCTAGTTAAGGCACCTTAATTGCCTCGCAGAGATAGTCTTTTGGCTGTGCTCTCACTAACCTCCTTTTTTGGGAACTGGGGTGCCGGCATGCAGCCCCCTTCCAAGCGCATGTGCTGAGCGGGGCTGGGCTTTCTGGGAGGGCGTTCAGGGAACCTGCACGATGCAGCTGAAGATCCCTCAAGCCTTGGGATCCAGGCACAAAGTTGTTACTATTTAAAGCACCGAGCAGGATCCAGAGGGGTTTGGGAGAGCGAAACAGCCCTTGTGAGCGCTGTATCTGCCCTAGATGAAAGCAATTATTTTCATTCTCCAGGTAAGCGTTCAAAGCCAGGGCAGTGCACACTGAATAGCTTTTTTTTTTTCCCCCACTTAGTGGTTTATGGAAGGAAAGCAATTACAGTGTAAGCGTGTGTTGTAAGTTGTGTTGCAGTTTGGGAATGCAGATGAAGATGAGTGGTTGTAAGCAATGGACTGAGGCTTGCTAAGAGGCGTCTGATTCTGCATGTGTCCCTTGGCAGGTGTAAAACCCATTTTGGGGGGTGTAGATGTTGAAGGGTAAAGCTGTAGTGCCACAGCAGAGGACTCTGTTGCTGCAGTGTGAGCAAAGGCAGCGCTAATGAGGGAGGGAGCCAGGCTGCGCCTGCCTCCCTTACTCCATCGAGACCCCCAGCCTCAATTAGGTGAGGACGCTGAAGCAATTTGGCACTTTAAAACTTGGGTTAATTTTCATTTCAAACAGTGAAATATAAAATAACAAGCACTTGGGAATATTTTCCAAAGGAGTTTAAATGTTTAAATGTGTAATTTTAAATTAGTCATGCTATCTATATTTTTTTAATGGGCAATGCACACATATGGGTCATAGCAATTGAATTAGAGCTGATTTACATTTGCTGTGCTTCCCTTAAGGCCAACTGAAGGTGTGCATGCCCTGTCTCTATGTCATTGTCCTGCTCATGCAGGTGACCCCTTCCCGTGCAAAGCAAAAGCATTTGGTTCAAAGATTTTGAGTACAAAGTCGAGGAGGCTCAGGCTGGGCTGGGCAGGGAGAGGACAAACTGGTTCTTCTCCCTGCGAGGTGTGAGCACAGGCTGGCTTTGCACTTCAGCTCCCTCAGAGACCCAGCTGTGGGTGCTGAGGGCAGCTTCTGCTGTCCCCGTGCTGAGATATGGCACTAGGGTCCTGGGGGACTTGCTTTCCCATGCCAATGTGTCTCTGGGAAGCATGGGAGCTGTGTAATACTCTTTACTGGAGGTATATTTAGCAGTTTGGCCATGGTAAGACACACTCCAGCAATCAGAGCTGGCCAGGAGGATGCTGGGTCCCTTTGCCATCCACTTCCCATGATGGAGGTCAGCATCCCTGCTTCGCAGCGCAGCCTTTCTCCAAAAACAGCTCCTCGCCCATTCTGCCGGCTCCCTGCCTGGTGCCTGCTGTCTCGCCTGGTGGCTCTTACACACTGGCTCCTCTGCCTGCACCGTGCTCTCCTCTGCCTGCTCCTGCCGCCCCGAGGGCTGCGGGACGCTGCGGAGAGCTGTGGGCAGCGCGGTGCCGTGGCACTCGTCACCGCACCACTCAGTGCCGTGCTGCTAGTCCGGATAACGGCAACTCTCGACTCTCCAGCTTGAGCTCTGTTGACCATGGCTAGACGTATACTCGTGCCTTGATTTATGCTGGCGGTACCTGGGGAGCGCAGAGCAGCACTCAGCCTACTTTACACAGCGTGTAGTGAAGCTGTTTGGGTGGCCACAGGTCTTTGTTGTGGCTCGAGATTGCCTGCCCTTGGCAGTCGAGGTTTTCCTTCACAAGTGTACCCGTATTAACAGACTCTTCAGCCCAGCACTTGCAACTCTGCACCGAAATTGTGTCCTCTCCTAAAGGCAGGCAAACACTGCAGTGTCTCAGCTATCACAAGGCAATATCTGTTAGCAAAAGGTGACGGTGAGTGAGCCGTGGAGGTTACCAGCTTGGTCCTGGAGTGGGGCTGGCTGGGGGCTTGTTTAGTGATCCTGGAAGCAGGGCTTATCCTATGCAGGTGAGTGACAGGGACTCAAAACCAATAAACTTTGACGAAAGCGGCGTAGGGATATGTTGTAGTCCTAGACTGGTGGAAGATGACTCTGAAAGGATGGTTTTTTGAGTGCTGCTCTGCTTCTCTCTTTTCCACATAGGCAGGATACATGTCGGGGATGCTGGTTCCTGTAGGAGTCGGAATAGCCGGAGCCCTTTTTATCCTAGGAGCACTCTACAGCATTAAGATTATGAATCGCCGAAGGAGAAATGGCTCAAAGAGACATAAAAGAAAGGTATGGCAACTGTGAAGGAAAAAAACCCATCTGTTCCCACCCACTCTCCTGTTACCCATTTTGGTTGCAAAGCGAGCGCAGCCTGGTTATGGTTATGGTTTGTCTGGGTTGAGGTGCCCGGGACCTCTCAGTTCGAATATGGGGGGGATCCAAATGCTCAACATTTCCTTTTTGCATGTGGAGGTCTTTCATGTTTCTTTTCTTCCCCTAGCAGAGGGAATTTAACAGCATGCAAGACCGAGTCATGCTCTTAGCTGACAGCTCTGAAGATGAATTTTGAATCGAACTGCAGTGCCCTTGTGATAGCCCATGACTTTTAAAAGGAGGGAGGGGGAGAAAAAGAACAAGTGACTTTCTGCTGCATCGCTGCTCTCCGCCGCCCCGAGCCACCGAGCAGTGGTCGGTACCACCCCGGCGAAACGGCATGCTGTGCTCTACGTGTACCACGCAGTGATGTTTGTTTTGATACAGTAGTGAGATTTCACATTTGTACCCGGCGCCTCATTCAGATCCACAGCGCATCTTGTTACAGCTGGAGCTGATGCATATGGATGATTATTTTCCTATTATCCTGCTGTACTGTTTTGGTCCTGGCTGGCAGTAATCTAATCATAACGATAGCTCTCACCTAACCCGGGAATGGAAATCTTTACTGTGAATGACTTCTGTCCAATTTGTTAATTTTAAATGTTACATTACCTGAGCTAAAGTTCATTAGTGCTAATATTAGCTGCTCTGCTTAATTAATGAGTTATACACTTGAACTGTATCCCTTGCCACCTGAGAAGTGCCCAAGTACAGTGTTGTTGATACAGTTTGAAGCACATTTCTGCACTTGGTTCCCCAACTCTCACCCCCTCTTTCTTCCTTCGGCTCTGCTCCACACTTCTTGGAGACACACAGGAATGGCCTCCACACTTGATTCACAACAAAAATCGTAGTCCATTTTCAACCAGCACTGTCTGTTACAGCACAATAAATACCAGCGCTCACCTACTGATGGATAGTCTTGCATGGATCTCTTAGCTTTTGTTCAGTGTGCAAGTCGGTAAGAGAAGAGGCAGGTCAGGGGTTTCTTCAGCTTCTGCCTCCTGTTTGAAGGACAGTAGTTATTGGCTTATCTGTTTCACAAGGCGGCATTCACATAGAGATGAAAGCAGAGCATCTGTCTCCTTTACCCACTGGAAATTGCATTTTCGGCCCCTGAAAGCTGCATGAATGGCAGCAGCTTTGGGGCATCTGGATGGGTCTTGTCTCCAGACCGACGAATGCAGAAAGGCACCAAAGTTTGCGGAGCAGGTGGCTGTTGGTGTCGAGAGATTTATGGCGAATAGTTGGAAAGCAGCGGCAGCCGCAGCTGGAGAGATGTCTGCTATGGAGAGGTGAAATGGTCACACTGGGGAGCCCTTGGCCATGGGGGAGAAGGTGAAGCTGTAGGACAGATGGCCGCAGGGGGTTGTGGAGGTGAAGACCAAGGGTGGCACGGGGCGAGGGCAAGCTGCCATGCTGCCTGGGCTGCTAGGACTGGGTTGCAGAGGGAGATAGCCAGGGTCTGAGATGTTACTGGAACCGAGCAGGGGAAACTAATGTTGCTTTGCACAGAAATGCTGTCAAAATAGCTAGAAAAAGGGCTGCGTTACTTTATCTCTGTATCTGGTTGTGAAATGACTTCAATCTGACATTTATGCAAAACATTCATGTTTCTGAGGTGAGAATCACTGTTCTGTGGGGAGTCATCCTTCGTACAAGGAACACTGTTGCTGGCGGAGACCTGATTAGACAAATAAAGCCAGACCACACATCTACTGAGATTAAATCCCACTGAGTCTTCAAAGAAGTCAGAAGAGAGTTTGAGGAGGGGCAGTTGCAGGATTTCATTCCTTGTAAAGGTGAAAAGGCCGGTCAGATTGTGAAGGGTAGATGTAGAAGATGGTAAGCAAATGTCTCATGGGCATGTGAGTGTGTTTGCAAGGCAGGACATTCAGAAGACCTGCCTGAAGCTCAGTTCTCTCTTGAGAGGGTCAGGGCCTCCTCTGGACATTAAGTCATCAGACGTGATGTTCAGCTCCAAACAAGCAGTGCTCTTCAGAGCCCAAGTACGTTCCTGTAGGCCTTACCCACACATCTACTGAGTCACCTGGAGAAGGACAGGCGGGACAATGTGTATTCAAAATGCTGCTACTGATGCTAGTCTTTCAGTCGGAGAGCTGTACGTGGTCCCTCACGCATTCATCCCGCTGAGTGCCTGGGAAGCAGGTTGGGGGAGGCACAGTAAAACACGGTCCATCAACATGTTAGGGAGTCTTCATACCCCAGTCCCTCTAGGACAGGCTTTCCCAGCCAGGGCTCCACAGTGCTTGCATCTCTCCCTTTTTGTTCCTGAAACTTTGACCAGGAGAATTTTGCTTTGCGAAAAACAGCCCCTTGTCTTTAACAGGCACTGACTGGCAGCCCACTGTTAAGTCCAGGTGCCCCCTATCCAAAATTAAAGCCTCCTTCTTCCATAACAAATGATTAGTCCAAGCTAAGAACAACTTTTCCTTCTGGACTGATCTCTCCCTATTTCCTTCTCATTCCTAAGTCTCTTAGAGCTTGGAGGTCATCGGGAGGTGTTAACAGTCCAGTTGAGCATTGCTGGCTGTCTTGCAGTTTTGGGAATCAGGAAATATTGTCCCTTGGGCTCTTTGGTGATTTGTTCCTGGCAAGGCTTGATGAGGGTCACAAGGTGGAATGACTTCTCCTCCGTTCCAGTTTGCTTGAGATCATCTCCAGAAAGGCTTGTCTTTTAAGTACAGCAACAGGCAGGCTGGGAACAAGACTACATAGGCAGCTGCAAGATGTTCTTGAAATGCTTTACCCTGGGAGCCAGGGAGGCATGGAGAATAAGCAGTGACAAAGGGCATTGGCCTCTCTGCAAGAGGGAGTCTGTCTTGGAGCGGAAAGGACGGTAGCTGGGCTGGCTGAGTCCTTTGCATGCAACTGTAGCCTGAAAGAGAGACCCAAGGTAACACTGGAAAAGAGGAGCTGCCAGCGATACTGCAGAACAGAGCAGATGTACCAGCAAGACCCAAACAGCTGGGGATCAGCAGGGTTTTGTGCAATAACAGCCTGCGAAGGACAGGCTCCTCTTGCTTTCGTCTTAATGGTATTGTGCCTGCGCAGTGTGCGATAATGGCACAAGTTGTGTTAAGTAACCGATAAAATGCCGAGCTCCTGGCTGGTCGGGAGGAGGAGGAGGGATGGATGAGCGAGGCTGCTGGTCTGAGCGTAAGTACCTCAGCTCCGGCAGTGCAGGAAGAGCTTTA
The DNA here is from genome assembly GCF_047370975.1 of Nipponia nippon. Classification (NCBI taxonomy): domain Eukaryota; kingdom Metazoa; phylum Chordata; class Aves; order Pelecaniformes; family Threskiornithidae; genus Nipponia; species Nipponia nippon. Next base: position 26,565,105 of record NW_028262302.1, read on the forward strand.
TGGATAGGTTATCAATTTGATGGATTGGAAAGGCTGGTGAGGAGGTGCTGTGGCCTTCCATTATGCTAATAAATCCACAGTCTGGGATACACTGACTTTACAGTAGCAATCAGTTTCACAGTCTCTCTTCTTCTCCCTCCCCAACATAATGAACTTAAGAAATTAAAGGCAACGCTGCCAGTCAGAATGACGAAGGCACTGTTTTAGTGCATCAGCTGTGTGCCCTAATGTCCTCAAGAACCAGGCTTCACTTGGCCAGGACATGGAGTGGGTGGCTGGGATGCTGGAAATCAACGGTGCCATAAGTGGGGCTGACAAATGGTTGCAAATATTGGAGCTGTTATATGACAAGTATGGTGGGACAAACTGAGCAAGCAGGAGAGTTGTAGCCAAAAGGGAGGTCCAGCTGAATGCACAGTTCAGTGTTGGCTCTCTAGTCTGTGCTGGAGCCAGACGTGGGCTAGAAGGGCTGCCCAAAGATTTTGCTTGTGGTCCAGCTTCACTCCCAGGCCTGTCTCTGGCTCTGAACACCACCAACCAAGGTGCCTTGGTTGGGAGCTGCTGGTTGGCAGAAGACTGCTGTTGGCCAACTTTCTGAGCCACTCAGCAGGGCAGAGAGATCCCAGCTGATGTCCATTTGAAGTGGAGGTGTTTGTTGAATAGCTGGTTTTGGATAGCACCTGCCCCAGAGCCTGGAGGCTCCCCATGTCTTCAGTTTAGTTCTTAGTGTGGAGGCAAGAGGGAGCCAAAACCAGCCTTGGGTCCCAGTGAAGGCTGTTGGAGCCTTTGGAGCACAGACAGTGCTTCCCAAGCACAAATACAGGGTGGAGAATGGACTGAGAGCAGCCCTGAGGAGAAGGACTTGAGGGTGTTGGTTGATGAGAAACTCAGCATGACCCGGCAATGTGCACCTGCAGCCCAGAAAGCCAGCCGTATCCTGGGCTGCATCAAAAGAAGCATGGCCAGCAGGTCGATGGAGGTGATTCTCCCCCTCTGCTCTGCCCTCGTGAGACACCACCTGGAGTACTGCGTCCAGCTCTGGGGCCCCCAACGTAAGAAGGACATGGACCTGTTGGAGTGAGTCCAGAGGAGGGCCATGAAGATGATCAGAGGGCTGGAGCACCTCTCCTGTGAAGACAGGCTGAGAGAGTTGGGCTTGTTCAGCCTGGAGAAGAGAAGGCTCCAGGGAGACCACATTGCAGCCTTGCAGCACCTGAAGGGGGCCTACAAGAAAGCTGCAGATGGACTTTTTACAAGGGAATATAGTGATGGGACAAAGGGTAATGGCTTTAAATTGAAAGAGGGTAGATTTAGATTAGATATAAGGCAGAAATTCTTCACCATGAGGGCGGTGAGGCAGTGGAACAGGTTGCCCAGAGAAGCTGTGGATGCCCCATCCCTGGAAGTGTTGAAGGCCAGGCTGGATGGGGCTTTGAGCAGCCTGGTCTAGTGGAAGGTGTCCCTGCCCGTGGTAGGGGGGTTGGAAGCAGATGATCTTTAAGGTCCCTTCCAGCCCAAACCCAACCCATGATTCTATGATTCTATGACAGGGTTTTCTGCAGTGCCCCTGTCGTCAGTGCAGTTTCTGCAGGTCCTTAAAGCACAAGCATCATTCAGCTCTTTCCCTTCTCTTCCAAGGCCAGTAGACTTTGGACTGGGCTCTTAAAAATATTCTCTATACAACTCTTGGAGTTTGATTCATTTGCTTGAAATTATCAGATTGCAGGGAGGGGAGGAGGGTTTCAGGTGGGAGCTGAAGCCTCCAGTCTCTTAATGCTCTACTCATTTAATCTATACCTCTGTATTGCCAAGCAAGCAGAGTCTTTTGAAAGAGACAGGAGAAGAAAAACAGCCAAAAAGTGCCCTCCTCATCCTCCATGCTAGGTGAACTGCAAGTCCCTGAACGTAGAGGTGGGTCGTGACACTGCTAATGCAGCCTCGGCCCCGTGCAAAGGCACAGCTGCGATGGCAACTTTGCTGCAGCAATAATAATCTCTCGACTCAGCACAAGATGAGTTGCTTGCCTTTGTTTTGGGTTTTCCTGATAGCACAAGCCAGAATTTATCGTAGGCATTACGCAACCGCTTCGGCACCTACAGCCCCATTTCCAAGGAGAGGAACCAGCCTGCCTGCCATGCAGCTCTTGCCCTGATGAAATGCGCCCGCACTCTACAGCTGCTGATTTTTTAAGGTGTCTCCTGTGCCAGATGTTCACCCTAGGTGAGGTTTCTCTGGACTGCACTGCTTCCACAGAGCGATATTAGCAGTCCTTGTGCTTTCTTGTGGTTTTCTATTTCGGACAAGAACAACTCCTCATACTGTAACTATGGAATGTAGCACTTTGTTAAATTAATACATTGGGAAATAAAAAGCTGTCCATCATATCTGACTTGAAGCGCCTCGTCTTCCTGATCTGTAGTTCATGGCATTCACTGTCTCTCAGGTAAAGCTATGAAGTGATTGCTTGGAAGACTCAAGTGTTGCATTTCTTTCTCCACGCTGTGTGGTCGGTGCAAGGACTCATGCTGGGCTTGCAGGGGCGACACAAGCAGTGGGGAGCCTCAGCCTGCGACTTTTTGGGTAGTATTTACCTGGTGTCGGCCATAGGCTGTGATGAGTAACACCCCAAATTCCCTTAGCTGGGTTTCCAGTAGCTGTAATGAGCCCCAACACTGACATGTTTACACTGTTGATCTTCACATATAGCCAGGTGTCTCTGTTTGTTTTTTCATTTGCCCTTTCCGTTTTGCCCCGTGAGCACAAATCTTTCAAGATTGTGCATTTTTCTGTGCACAAATCTTTCAAGACCCCAGTAATATGGCACTGGTGACCCCTGAGTCTCAGTTGTGGGTGCTGCATATGTTTCATAAAAGAGCAGGCCTATTGCAGGTGAACGTCATCGCACACACCTCAACGGACCTGCGATCCAAGCAGAAGAACCAGAAAGACTTGAGAGTGAGTAAGAAGTGTACAGGCTGGGTTTGTACTTGCCTTCCCAGTCCTGTTTGCAGATGTCCTTGCATGCATTGTGTTATTGCGTGCAAGTACACGGGCTGGGTATGTGTCCTTTTGCCGTATTGCGTATAGGTGGAGGCCACAGGGTGGGACAGTGAGCCAGCGGGGCACACAGCTGGCCCGTGGCGGTGGCTGCCCGCCCCTCTACAGCATCCTCTAGTAACAAGAGCCAGCAAGAACTATTTGTCCAAGTGTGTGTATTTTCTCTAATGAAAAATGGCTTGTTCAAAACAAGATATTCCCAGGGAAATAGCTGTTTGGGGATTGCATGAACACATTCTTTGCTAATTGGTAGTTGCCAAAACCAATATGTATATTCATGAAGCTGTTTGCTGCATTGCTGACTTTTCCCACTGAAAAACAAAACCTGCTGAAAGAAGATAAACAATGACAATGGGTTTTTTCCATCGGTTTCTTTCCTAAAGAAATGACTCTTCATAATCACGCTGCCCAGCTGTGAGCCTCTGTCCATCAGCCTGTCTCCTCCCAATGTCCCTGCCTCTGCCAGCCAAGCAATGGGTTTGTGAATACCCATGGAGGTATTTAAAAGATGGAGAGACGTGGTGCTTAGGGCCATGGTTTAGTGGTGGACTTGGCAGTGCTGGGTTAGCGGTTGGATTCGATGATCTTAAAGGTCTTTTCCAACCTAAAAGAGTCTATGATTCTATGATTCTATGACCAAATGCCTACATGTGAGCGCACTACATTATTAGCATGCATATATGCTAAGATATATGCACATATGGAAGTTTAGCCAGTGGGTTATAGATACACAGAACCACGTGGTATTTGGAACACAAATTTTCCACCTGCCAGGCACAGTGCTTTTTTTTTATTTACTCTAAGTCTCTTCAACTTCTGTCTTTTCTCAGTCTGATTTCCTGCAGATTTACCCCATGTCTAACATAAATCTTATTGCCTGCAGAAATCTGCAGCAGACACAAGAGGGATCCAAAACAGGAAACAGTTGAAATTCGCAATTACAGAAGAGAAGGTGCTGGGAAGGGAAGGGGAGGCTGTGGCTGGCTCTCAACGGGGCTCTGAGGGCAAAGCCTCCAAAGCAGAACCCAAAGGTAGGATGGTAAATGTTGAAAATCTCTTCCCAGAGTGGTGGAAATGTGTCACGCTCTCTTTCTGTCCAGCAAAAGGCTTCTTAGCATGCAGATGGTGGGGGAAATCTCCCCAGGCTCCTTGTAGGAACAGGCTGAGCTACAGTTCTGGTGTCCCTGCTTTTACCATCAATGCAGTAAGAGGAGCACACAATCCCTCTTGGCAGATTAGCTGTGACGGCTAAGCTGTACCTGCCTGCATCGCCTGTAGGATGCTTCAGCATTGCCTTCACGTATGGAGCTATGAGGCTTCCCCACAGGGCTCCTGCCTGGAGGGGAGGGGGCCAGCGGCATGGGTGTGGGAGGTGGGGGAGGTCGGCATGGCTCACGAGCTGATTAGTCCTTGACGGGGACACCCCAAGGACAGCCCTGGGAGACACAAGGTGTGAGACCAGCTCCACGTCTTGGGAGGAGTTGGTGGACCCTGGTGCTGCCTTCAGCTGGCACCTATGATTTCATTCCTGGGCTCAAAGGTCACATTTAGCAGAGTCCAGGCAGGAATATTCACGGGCAGGTCCATACTTTGTGTTGGTAAGTGCATTTTGGCCAAATCCATGCCCAGATGCAATGGCTCTGACAATAAAAGGTTGCCAGAGACCTAAGCAACTGCTGGCATTGCCCAGCCACTGATGCGGCTTCAACACAGGGGTCTGTGGAGGGGCACTGATGGAGTTGAACAGCAGCTCTTGAGTATCCCTTTCCAAAAATGTCCCAGAAGGGTCTTGGGTCTTGCACATTGTGCAAGAACAGAAATGTTAACCTCTGTGCTGTGGCCAGCGTTTGGGAGTGGAAGCTTACCTACCCTTCCCGGAGGTTTCCAGGGGCTCCTGGCAATGTATTTATTTCAGTATAATGGATAATGAAGGCACTGTAGGGAAAGCAATAAAAGTTTTGCTCCAAATTCAGTGCTTGGGGACCAAACTTGACACGCAGGGAAGGATGCCACATCCAGCCTGGTGTGACAAGCTCTGTTGCACAGCTGTTTCCAGCTCGTGCTCACAGCATCCTCATCGTGAAGCCCATGGGTTTGGCAAGAAATAAATCTGCAGCAGTGAGTTGGAAAGGGACCGGTGTGGTGCCTGGCAAGGCTGCCCGGGCACTACTGCTGGCGGGGCGTGAGCAAGCATCACCCGGATCAGCAGGAGTTCACTCAAGCAAAATGAATTTTCCAAATCTTACATACAAAATGACTCGAAGGATAAACTGCAGTCATTGAGGATCTTCACTAATGAATTCATTTTCATCTGAAGCCAAGGAAATGGAACTGGGTGATGAGAACAAGGCTGATGTTAACAGAGGTTCACTGCACTTCAGTTTTAATCTTTTTTTTTTCTTTAATGGAGAACAAATTGGTAATGTGGTAAAAAAGAGAAAAGAAAATACCTGCAAAAATATGACCTTATTCATATAAAAGGTTATTCAGCAATAAATCAAGAATTTCTGCAGTAAAATGAAAACAGCTGCTATTACACAAGCAAAGTCTAGATAATGAAATCATTTGCCAGCATCAGGCTGTAATTTGACCTGGGATTTTGCAGTCAAAATATTTAAAACACTGGGTTTAATCAAACTTTATATCAGGAAGCTGAAAAACTTTATTTTAAATAATTGATTGACTAGCAATTTTTTCATTTTTAGCTCTTTTCCCAAGGTTCATTCTTACTGGTCAATATGCCCTCTAAAACTTATTGATTTGCCTCTGGAGACTGTCTGCCCATGGGGTTGTGCTTTTTTCTTGCCATAACTTACTCCGCACTTATGTGCACTTATTTAAGCAATTTCAGGGCTTCTGATATATTTTTTTCAGGTTATTTACATCTTTCATTTTTAATATTAAAAAATAGCAAATAACATCTTTCCAATCCACTGGCTGATTGGTTTTGCATTACGCTCCGGTCTGGTCAAATCTCACTTGGATGCAGACTGAAATTCAACTGAAATACCCAGAAATTGGATTTTTGTTATACGAGCAGCAGCGGGGTCGTTGCAGGTGGGAACTTTGCCACTGTGCAAACACTCAGGACCTGCTTGTGGCGACAAACCCTTGCCTGTGGGCACACAGGGCTGTGGGGTTTGCTGGTGGGGTGATGGTTTGTGAGACTAAATGACACGCCAGCAACCTTGGTCCATGTGTCCAAGGGGAGACCAGAGCTGCCGCCGCTTTAGCATGGTTGGGCATGAATTGCTAACTAGAGAGATCGATATTATGTTTGAGGCGCAACCGTGGCTAAGGAGACCTACATAAAAAATACTCTGGTCTTGGGTTTAAAATGAAAAGGAGGGAGGTAGTAAAATGCATCATTGAATCAGGGCTGGAATGAGAGAAAGCTGCACTGCTGCACTGTGCATGAGTGCTGGGTACATGAAAGTTATTTATGGGTGTCAGGTCTCTGGCTCCTCTGGACCGTGCCTGTAGGTGGATTGCATCAAAAACAGTGGTGAAGATTTCTCAGGGTGTTTTGTTCTTGCTGTAAGTGACAAAAGAGTTTCCAAAATGACCATCACTTACAGGATCTGGCCGTTAGGCAGGAGGTTGCTGCCACGGGGCTGGAGGAGGGGGATGCTGCACCCCTTTGCCAGCGGTGCCTCCTCCCTGCCGGCTCTGCCTCTGCTCACCAGCCCAGGGCCAACGTCAGCCACAAGGAGCCCTGATTTATTGCACACATCTTGGCTAGATTTTCACACAGTTGGGTCTTCTCACCCGATCTTATATGGCCTTTGCTGCTAGAGTAGCCATCTATTTGGCAGTGCCTTTATGGAAGACACTTCTATTTATAAAAGACAAGAGAAGCTTTGCTGATGGATTTCTCCCCTAATACCTGATGCTACTGAGCATCCCGGTCTGATTGGGAAGCGCCTGTCCTGTCAAGTGCGACAGATCACACAAAGCAGCCCTTGCTGGGAAATATGTCTGCAATATTTGACACTGAGCTCAGCAAACGCTCAGCAGGTGCCCGTGGGTCCTCGTCCCACCAGAGTGCTGGGACCATGTGCCTCTCTTTGAGGGGGGGACCTGGTGGTGGCCCTGATGCTGCATGGATGGAGGCTGGCTCATGTGTGGAGACCACATCTTAGTGGCACAGAAGTTGCTGGGCTTTTAACTTCTCCAGATGGTTTGACAAAACAATATCTCTGGGATGTGCAGGGGTGACCGTGCGTGGCTAGCTCTAAGTCAAAGGTGACGTTTATAAGGTGAATTTATAATTGAATTTGTCTTCTGTAAAAAAAAAAAGCCAACAGAAATAACCCAAGTCCGTCCTCTTTTCCAGCAAAGCAGGGGAGAGGGCAGTGAATTGTTAAAGGCTCAATAGCAGTGGATGAGCTGGTGAGCACATGCTTGAGAAGACATTCCTCTAAAATTGAAACTGAAGAATGTGGTTTAATAGCATTAAAAATAAAAGGCTAATAAAGGGATTTGGCTGCATGCAAGCTGTACATCATCTATTAAAAATGAGTATTTAATTGGATATTTGTTTTGCAGTCAGCCTATTAGGCTTAAAAATACATGCTATTGTCCTGAAACATTTAAATGATCACACCTGGGTGTAGAAAGGAGATGAGGCTGTGGAAACACTAAGCCAGAAGATACACAGTGTTTTTGGATGGCAGAGTACAGACTTTGAGGAGACAGGCAACAAGAAGAACTTATTATTTAACATTTACCTTACAACAAAGCAAAGTGCTCTCAGCCATGCTGGGTCTTGCAGTGCTGGATAACATCCACAGGCATGCGACAGCTCAGACCACTTAACGTGTAGGGTCAAATCTGCAAATGTGCCATGGTCCAGAAAGGGCTTTAAGCATGTGTGGTTTGGGAAATTCATACGGATCAAGCATTATTAGAGCCTGAGAATCTGCACAGAGGCTCTCTTCTAGATACCCCAGTCTGACAGAAATCTGAAGCTCAAATCTTAGAGTGAATTGCTTGCGAGATCCAGTGCCATAGCAAACCCCAAGCCTTTACACTGGTGCTCACAGAGCTGCACATGGGAAAACCACAGTTTTGGAATTTTCTGGAGAAGAAGGATTTCAGCTGACACTATGGAAATAAAATGTTAGTGCTATTTTATGGACTGAACATTTGATCTGAAGAACGGTGAAGTTGAAGGAAGGGGTCTTGCTTGCCTGACCGTTCTTGAGGTGACACACCTATGGCCACTGCTTGTACGATAAACTTGAAGCAATATATGTAATTTTGGATATAGTCAACAGTAAATATGTCATCAAGAATTGGTATGGTGGAGAAGGGAAGTTGTGCAGTAGACAGCCTAGATTTTGCAAGTGAACCTAACACTGGAAATACTGCCAATCCTGCTGACAATTCAAGTCTGCATCCGGCAAAACCCAGGACATTGTAATGGAGCTAGCTGGACCTGCAGCATTTTGGGCAGTGATGGAAACATTTGCATGACCATGTAACTACAAGGGAAGCTGGTGAAGGGTCTAGAGCACAAGTCTTATGAGGAGTGGCTGAAGGAACTGGGGTTGTTTAGCCTGGAGAAGAGGAGGCTGAGGGGAGACCTTATGGCTCTCTACAGCTACCTGAAAGGAGGCTGTAGGGAGGTGGGGGTCGGTCTCTTCTCCCAAGTAACAAGCGATAGGACAAGAAGAAATGGTCTCAAGTTGCACCAGGGGAGGATTAAATTGGAGATTAGGAAAAATTTCTTCACTGAAAGGGTGGTCAGGCCCTGGCATAGGCTGCCCAGGGCAGGGGTTGAGTCCCCATCCATGGAGGTATTTAAAAGACATGTAAATGTGGCACCTGGGGACATGGTTTAGTGGTGGGCTTGGCAGTGCTGGGTTAACGGTTGGACTTGATGATCTTAAAGGTCTTTTCCAACCTAAATGATTCTATGATTCTAAGTGCAAAGTGCTTGAAGCCCAACACAACGTAGCAGACTGCTATTGTGTGGCCATGTAAGCATGTGGTGGAGCTCACGCTTGGCTTGGGCCAAGCCAGCTTGTGCCCAAATTCATTGTATATTGATTTAATAGATGGGGAGGACACGTCCTTGATAGTACAAGTGCCTGACAGTGATTTGCTTCATGGCTGAGCATCCTGGCAGGTCTTGCGCTGCATGGGAGGAGGGAAGCCCATTTCAGGATGGAGAGTTGGCAAAGGGATGTCTCTGCTTCTAGGAGAGCAGCAGGGTGTGACACACCGAGCCCAAGCTGGGACACCAGAGACTGAAGTTCACATGCCGCAAGGTTGCTGGGTGATCCACTAGCAAATTAGTTTCATCAGCTTTGGTTTCCCCTTTTTAAGAGGGCAAAAGGCTCCGCTGAAATGTGAATGGCCATGTTTTTCCTACGTGGAAGTGCAGTGTCTTAAAACAAAAAGGTTTTTCTCTGCAGTTTGATTCTTCCTCTCTGATATATTGAAGTGTCCAATGAACAAATTGCGCACAGGTTAATTTTTTTTTTTTTTTTTTTTTGCCTAAAGCTAATCACCAGCTCATCATGGAGAGCGCGAGGTGCAGAAAGCAGCACCTTCAGTCGCACACCTTCCGTACAGCGCTTCCTCCTCTGGAAGGAGCCAAAAGAAAGAGATGAGACCTGGGCACAGCAGAGCCCACGATAATTTCTCCAAGTCCCTTTGCCCATCTGGCTCCACTCTGCAGATCATTTAGCGTGAAGAAAGCCATTTTTTGCCTTTGATACTGAAAGCAGTGAGGAGGGTAATTGAAGCCTGGAAGGCAAGGTAGCTATCAAGCAATCTCAGCCCTTGCAGATCTCTGATGTACTGTAAAACTCAAAGAGGAGTTACAATTACTACACATTGCCCTGGACAATGATTTATCTTGGAGCCACATGAAAGCAAAATCTTTCTGATCTGTTTCCCCCCCCACCCCCGTACCTGATCAGGATATGTCATATCTCAGATTAAAGGGACTTGCTTTTCAAATGCTGCAAAGAAAACCTGTATGTGACATTCAATTATTCTGCCCTTTAAAATAATATCCCCGATGAGAAGGGAGTTGTTGCAGTGCTGGTCTCCTGAGAAATTGGATGCTGAACTGGAAACATGGAGTGTCTAATAAAGGACCACAAAGCAAATGGCTTAATGGATCTTTTTTAAGCTTCTTTCGAGGGGGGGATGATGATTTAGTAGCTGAGGACTGACTTGGGATGCGGGAGATGAGGCTTCAGTTCTTCGTGTTGCTGCAGATGCAACAGGAAAATGAGAGGTTCAACAAAGGAGAACAAATCCAGTAGCCTGGGCAGTGGTTTGAGTTGCAGTAAAGCCCTGGGATCAACCACCCAGGGAGGGTGCTGCATGCACGACAGCTCGATGATCAAATGCACCTACCCAAGAAACGGCACCGTGAGGGCAGCGTGAGCGAGTGGGAAGCCACTGTCAAAATCCTTTTGCTGAAAGGGTTCCCCGGGGCTTCAGGGGGAGCTGCTCAGGTCACAGGGGAGGAGGCTGCCCTGTGGCATATTGTGTTTGGGATGTCAGAGTTTGGGAACTATCAGATGAGATCAGAGCTCTTCACCATCCCCTCCTGGTCCGTACAGCCCAACATGTGCCCCGAGGAACAACTGGCACTTCAATGTGAGACCTGGGGAGTCCTGATGGACAAAATGATCCAAATGGGGAGCTTTAGTTGTAGTCTGGGATTGGTTTTATTTTGGCTCAGATGCCTCCTCAAAGAGCTGGCCCCCATATTGCTGCTTGGGAGCAGGCAGCAGTCTCCACTGCATGTCATCCCAGAGCCGTAATAGCACTAATCCTCTGGAAATAGCCAAGCCGTTCTAAACTTGACATTTTCCCTTCTTTTCATAAAATATAATAGCACATCACAGGCATAGACTGCATGAGAAACCCTCCTGGCAAGCGGCAGTTCCACTGACAAGGAGGATTGCACTTGTGATGTCTCTTCATCTGATGCTCCCCTCCAACTCCTCTCTTATTAACAGATGCTTTTCAAGGGAAGAAGAGAGGCTGTATATAACGCAAACTCCCACCACTTCAAGGCAAGCGAGACCCCTTTCTTTGCTCAGCAGCGCCTTGGAAGTGCAAGTCACAGACTTGCCAAGTCTCACATATGGAGCAGGGAGAGCAGTTCTGCCTCTTGCTTCTCCACCTTGCTCTTTGGCAGCTCCTGGACGGGCATCCCCACTCTTCTGCAGATGCAACTGATCTGGGATCCACCGCGTTGTTGAGGTAGTGGGGAAGTGGTGGCCGCAGGACCTCTTCATCAAACAGCTTTGGGTGGTGACATGGTGTCCTCCAGGATGTCTTGTAGGGGAGAAGAAACTGAAGAGGTCTTGGCTGAATGCAGGGGAAAACCATCTAGATCCAGGTGGGTAAATTTGTGGATAAATCCACCAGACTCAGTGGATGAATTGAGCCTCAGCTGGCTCAGTTCCACCATTTGGTTGCAGCCCATCAGCTGACACACATTTTGGATCTCTTTGACTGGTAACCAGCAACCAACAGGGAGACACCCCTGAAAGCAGGTCCTTTGCCCAGCACGTGAGAGCTGAAGTCAGTCAATTGATTTCCATCTTCCTTCAAAAGCCTTCTCAGGCTCAAAACTACCAAGTGACAAAGTGCTCAGGCCAGCATCTGCTGCAGTTATTGGCCTTCCACTGAAGGAGGATGGGAGCTCTAGTCATGCTGACATGTTCAAGTGATGATCCTAACTAGAAAGTGATGGTCTCTGCTTGAGAGATGCTTGAGACCATCCATGGGACGCAGGGAAGGGGAAAGGTCCCAGAAGAAAAGAAAGGGGTTGGCCCAGGGGGGGCCCAGGGGCTGGCTAACACATTTGGCATATCAATTATGAGGGAACGTCCCCCTCTTAGGTTGGAGAAAAAAAATGTATTTGAGTTTCTTTGAGTAATTTTGCCTCCAAATAATTTAACTCTTGAAGAGGGCTGAATTGAAGAACTTTGTTCAGAGATTGGGATAAAAATACTGTTTGCTTATCTCCTTACATACACAGATCAACAACATTTTGTGTCTACCTGTACCCCACCTCTTCTGTCTCCTGCAACCACTGGTACCTGTGCCAGGGCATTTTCTGCTTTTGCCTCAGATCCCCCCTGCTCCTGGATAGAAGATAAACAAATGTGCCCTCAATCAGAATTTCTCAGTGCTCAACCCACCCCCCAAATTGTCTTTTCTTCTCTACATTATGATGCTATGATAGCCCATGACAGCTTCAGCTGTGGACCTGGAGATCTTTAATCTTATTGAGGCCACGAGTGATGGATCCTGGCATGTTTTAGGGCACAGAAAACACCCTGGTTCTGAATATAGATCAGAAAATGCCGCTGAGGAGCTGGGGGCACCTGGTCTCCATCAACAATGCTCTGTTGCTCTCCTGGAGAGGCTCTAATTTGGGATGGGGACACTGCAGCAGGATGTCACCAAACCGCTGCTGTGGCTCAGGGCAACCACAGGCCCTGTTCACACTGTCCTTGCAGCACATCTCTCCATTTGTGGCGGCTCTTGGTGAGGCTGGAGCCTGAATCATTATTTTAATGGTTTATTTAAAAGCACAGAGTCCTTAAAAAAAAATAATGTCTGCAAGTGCAATAATCTGCTTGATAAAGACAAAAAGAGGCACATAACTGTCCATAAAGAACATGACGTCCACCAGTAGCTTTAGAGTCTATAGATCAAATGCTGCTGTGACCTACTCTGCTCTGACAGCTGAACATTTCCCTGAGAGCATGAGTATTAATTTTTAAAAATAAATATGGTTGTGCCTTCTCTGAAGGCGATTGGATTTTTGTCATTGGCTTTGACAGAAGTAAGATGTTCTCTGCCCATAACTCCTTGCAGAAAGCGTGTAACCCATGAGGCACCATGGGGATGATACGGATGATGCGCTGGGCAGAATGGGCTGCTGGCACTGGCCTGAGCCTGGGACAGGGCTGTATGTTGGGACAAATGATAATTTGCTATACGTGGGACAAATGATAATTTGCACATTAGCTGTTTACCTCCGTGGCCTCTGAATCTGTTGCCATTTATCCAGCAGCCCTGGGCTCTCGTCCATGATTCCCAAATGCTGGGCTGTCACTGGTGTCCCCTCTGGTTCTGGCATCACAGCTTCAGCTGGGGGAGATGCTAACAGCAACCCAGCCAGAAGTATGCATGGATTTACTGCGGGGCCCTCCTCTCCCACCCATTCCCACCTCCCAAGAGAGCACTCACAGCAGTGGCAGTGCACAGCCTTTTCCCATACCCTCAGGTGGTTTCCACATCTGGCTATGAAAAATCAAATGGACACCAGCTGATGGCTGCTTTGATACCCTCCAACACACACATCTAGCTGTATCTTGGACCCAGTCCCAGAGGCATCATCCATTACAAAAAAAACCCCAAAGTTTACCACAACTAAGACTTCTCAATACCTTCACACCTTATTATTCAAGCACACCTTCATCAGCTGTGATGGAGCTAACCCAATTCACACTAGCAAAGATCCAGCTGGCTATTATTGTCTCAGCTGCCTTATGGGCAGATTGTTCTGCCTTCATGCCAGCAAGCCCACGACCCTCTGAGTCATCTATTTTCAGCTGGGCTATTTGTGCAGGAAAGTGGTGCCTGGGATGGGTTAGAGGAGCACAGATTGGTCCATATACCGCCACAGGTCTCTTCTGCCACAGATGGGTGGTGAAAGCTTCCTATGGAAAAGAGTCTCAGTAGTGCTTGGTTAAGTGAGAGGATGCTTAAAGAAGTGCATGACTCCCTGGCTAACACAGCCAGTGTGTGTTCCTCCACAAAGAGGAGCTATAGCTGAACTCTTAGATTCCAAACAAAATAGAGAGGGATTTTTTATTAAGTCCCTTTTGTAAGCCTGTGGTAAGCTCTTCACAAACCAATCTTTTTATCTCAAGCCTGGCAAAGAATAAATACAGCTCTGTTCCATCTTGGTTACAGAGCAGGGCTGGAATTGAAGGGGGGAAAAAAAGAAAAAAATGATGTCAGCTGTGCCCTGAGCAGAGAGCTGGCCTAGAGGTGACTCCACTGCACCCTGGGCGAAGGATGGGTTGTAATGGGAGCTTACCTTTGTATTTAAAATATAAACGCTGCCTCACAAAAGCCTTGCTGTCGGCAGAGAGCCCGGAGATGCTCCATGCCGTGTGTTGTGTGTATGAACACTGTGCGCCTCTGCATCCGCACCGCGATGGAGTGGCACATGTACCACCCCGGCTACCGGGGTGAAGGAGGCTGCATTGCCCAGCCCGGGCAATAACCACATGTAAGTGATGGTCACACCTTGAGCTATACTGGAGCTCTGTTGATAAACTCAGGAGGGGATCATCTTTTAATTTTATTTTGAGCTTGTGCTCACTCCTGTCATGAGTTCAAGCTCTTCCAGCAAACACAAGAGACATCTCTGAGGAGACACTGAGACCAGATGAAGTTCCCAGGACTGCAGGAGCCGCTGCTCTCAGAAGCCTGCCAAGTATCAGGAGAGTCACCACAACACTCTGAGCAGCAGTGCAGACTTTCTCTGAAGCCAGTAAGTAGCAACATTTCATGACTTTATTTAGATGTATCTATGAAACACCTTTGTGCCAAAGAGGATCCATGCAGCTTTCCGTAATTTTCAGGGAATGTTTGGGCAGCCTCTAGAGGATACATGGAAGAAATATTGAAGGCAGCAATTGCTGAGCTATGAAAGGATATTCTGGCTTAGTAGTAACCAATTTTTTTTAATGAGAAGCTTTCCCCCTTCCTCTTAATTTGCTTTTTAGTAGAGGACTGAGAATTTTGCACTAGGCACGTGCAAGCTTGCCAGCAATGGACAATGAAGAGAGCAATAACATGTGAGAGGGCAAGTAGCTGTTGGTCTCAGCTCCTTCCATATTTTCTCAAAGCCCATGGCTGTCGCTCCCCAGGCTCCTGGCACTGTTCTGTAGTGAAATGAATAATTCACTGAACATGCAGTCCGGTTCCTAATCTGAGAGGTGGTAGCTGGCGATATGTTACTGGGGTAGCTGTGGCATGGCAGCGCTGCTAGATATCACAGATGGCACTCTATCAATGAAGCTGCAGCTCCGCATCAAAAATAAATATCCTTCTCCTAAGCTGTCAAGATCCATACATGCATGTGCTGGCACAGTGATTTAATAAAATAGCTAGCTTAACTAGGTGTATTTAGGGGATGATCCAAAGACTATTTGAATCAGTGTAACCCCCTCTCTCACATGGACACGAATCATCTCTGCTAGCACTTCCAAGTGGCTGTTGGCTCAAGCATTTATGGCTGGCAGTAAAAGGAAGGTCATCTATAAATCTCAGTAGCTGGGTACAGCGCTCAGTTAATGCAGTTTAAATCAGAATGTCTTGTGTAAGGCCCAGGGGCTCTTCGGTGATTAAGATACTGTTTCTATTAAACATTAAAGACTGCTCTGCTTAAAGATTTTACCTGAGCTGCACTCTGAAGAACAGTCCCAGGTGACAAACTTCTGTTTCACTTGGTGTAAGTAGGCTTTGCATTATTAGCCATCCTCTTGCCATTACTGTTCATGGCAAATATGCCAATCCACCCTGCCTGCCCCTTTGAATAAGTGCTGCATAGGGTGGCAGCAAAACAAAGTTCATTCCCTGTTTTCTGAAGTTAATAGCATCTTTCATATAGACCTTCCTTGGTGAAGGTCTATCAAACCCCTAGTGAACATCTCCATGCCTACCCCTGCAGTGGCCAGCTTGGGGTCAAGGAGTGTCTATCGTGCCTGGGAATGCTTCAATCCACTTTGGCCCAGGTTTTGTATCATCTGCACAGCTTCCAGGGTCTGTTTTTTCCTGGGAACAGAGGACCATCTCCAACACCACCAGCTGACAAGTCTCTGTTGGAGTGCCTCAAACAGAGGACCCTCCACTGCTGTGCGTTTGGATTAGGGAATTAAATGGGTAAGAAACAAGCCATCGGCCAACCTGAGAGAACTGAGCTCGTAGATTTTTCCCTTCCTTGGATCTATTGCTAATCCTTGGATTGAATGGTGATGGTGATGGCAGGAGGAAAGGGGGAAAGGAAGACAGGGCAAACCCTGTCCACTAAGAGAAGCAAGCTCATGCCACCTTGAGCTGTATAAATGGAGAGAGAAAAGGTGAAGTGTCTGTTCAAGCCCTTAGAGTGATTCAACAGGGCAATTCAGGTGAATAAGGACTACTCTGGGCTGTCCTGGAGGATGCTCTGCATTACCTGAGTTGGAGCAGCATCCTGTGGATTGTAAGCATACTTCTTATTCAAGGTCCACGCTTTCCCCTATTGCTCTCACCACTGGTCTCTACCATGCTCCTGGTGCTGGCAGTACTTGCTGGAGGGTCACCCATAGCAGCTCTGCTCACTTTGTGCCCTGGTTTGGGGCACGAGCAGCCCCTGGTCCCGGTGGGAGAAACGATAGCTTTGTTTTGCACAGAGAGCTCAGTCAACATGTGCATTTTCCAAATGCACAGGGCATGGAGATTAGAAACATTTGGTTCATGTCTCTAGAAAAGCAGCTGGTGCAGACTTCCTCCCTAAATGAGATTTCATAATACTAATGTTTAGTGGGCTCTGGAGATATTTTTTTTTTTCTGGATGACTGCTGAATAGACCTAGAGAGGAAACTGTGGGGAGGTGGACCTTTAATTGATATTTCCAAAGAAAATGCAGTGCTGGAATCAAAACGTTTCAAGCAAACGCTTTCACTTCAGCTCCTCAAATTCTCATCACACAGTTCTCAAAGGTTACCCTGTCTGCTCGGTGATTAACAGCTCCTCTCTGTAATTGCCTTGGGTGGAGACTGTCTGAGTTTAAAATGTTCCTACTGTGGGAATTTTCGCTTTAGTGCTTTCCCTGATTTATGAATGGAGATGGGTACGAAAAGAAGTCCAAGCCTGCTCTCTCAGACCGCGGCTGCCTCGCAGGGCTGACTGCATGGCTGGGGCTCATCCCGGCCCTCGCCAGCCCTGCCCTGGGCATAGCGAGAGGCTGCTGCATCCTTGCCCTCAGAGTCTCCTCTCGCTCTGTGTCGGACAGATCTCTGCTCCCTGCGACAGAGACACAGCGGTGAGGACCTGGGAAGCTGCCAGGGAGATGGCAGGGCTGGCCTCAGCATACTTGCCCATAACAAGAGCCGTTGCTTGTCTACCTTTCATGGGGAACAGTGAGCTGTTCCGAAGAGCTATATGTGACAGATAGTCCTTGCTTGCCCTCGCTGCATCCACCAGCACTGACTTCACTCCAGCTGGAGGTAGCATTCATTTTTGTTGGGGAGGCAGACAGTGGCAGCTTTTCAGACAGGGCTTGCACCAAGTGTTTCACTGGCTGGCATCTTAAACCAGTGTTTCTCTGCTTTCAAGTGCACGCTCTTGCTTTCTGCAGTTTTGCAGGTCCTGGCTCATAACAAGTCTCCCCACCCTTGTATGAACGCCTGGGAACTGCAGTTTTTCCAGGTTTCTTTGGGGCAAGGGAGCCAGCACACGCCAGGGCTACACACCCCAGGAGGGCTTTGGAAGTACAAGGCGATCTTACGAATGGTCACCAGTGCCTCAGTATCTTTTGGACGCATAGCTTGAGATTTCCACTTAAAGACACTTCTGACTACCTGGGATAATGTGATCTTCAACAGAAAGAAGAAGAGAGGATCATATTTTCCAGGGGAACTTATGGAAAAATTCGGTTTAGCCAGGGTTGTGAATGGTTGGGCTGGCAGGAGTACCACAGTACAACGTACCAGCACTCTCGTCAGCATTGAGCTTCTTCCAGGGTGAGAGAAGCAAATTGGTCCATGGCTGTGAGGGCAGTTAAATTAGTTGAACTGTATTTTAAGGTTGCCTTGAAGTCGCTACCATGGTTGGAGGTGTGCTGAGAGCAGGGCCCTCATTGCAGGGCTGAGACAGGGCGTGTTTTTCTGTCCTGTGATGGAGAAGGGAGGCTGCAAAGAATGACAAGTCGTTGAGTGAACGTATTGTAATTTCAAATCACCGCTTCAGAGCCTAAATTTGATTATCAAAGTAAGACAGAGCAGGCAGCAATTTTTTACGCGGGATTGTTTTCTGTAAGCTGCAATAATATTCTTGATGCTTTTTTCTTTAGAATGATTGGAGACGCAGTCTTCTCTTGTGCTGGGATTTTACCCTAATAACGTCACCAAGTTTGTAGCATTACTCATGATTACTTTAGGTTAGGTAAAAGCAGACTTGGCTGTAGCAGGACCAACACATTTCCACTAAGGAGCCTTAGGTCTCCAGGCAATGCATAATGGAAAGTAACATCATTATCCATATTTTATAGATGGTGAAAATGAGTCACATTTTGGTGAAAATCTTGTCAAAGATCATTTGGCAGACGTGGAAATAGTCCAGCGGTCTAGCTACAACACTGCAACAGTTAATATGTGTATGAAGATCAAGAATATCAAAATGATAGCCTAGTGTGAAGTAGTATTTCTGTACTGAAATTCAAAGAGCCATAGCAGTTAAAATCAGTCAAAGATCAGCTTTAGTCATATAGTAACTGGAACAGACATAAAATTACAAACAGGTTTTCAGAAACATTGTCCGGGGGTGGTTACGTGCTGCGATGATTGATGGATTGAATTCTTAATACTCCCTTTGGATTTACTATAAGCTGCTCACACTTATTATAGATCTACTATATTTAATTTTGTTACCAAGTTAATTGTATTTTCCCTAAGAGCTCCAGCTGCCTGCTGTGTATTACTGTGTCTTTGCCAATGAACTGCTCCACTTATTGGTTAATAACTGACTGTAAGAATTTTCTTTATAAATGCAGTCTCCTTAAATGTTTCTGATAACATGGTCTGCATAAGTATTCTTCTGGCTTCTCTTTCAGTTTGCCTTACTCTGAGCACAGCAATATTTTGAGTTACTTAAAGGTTTAGTGCCGCTTTGTCATATTTACTATCAGTATCTAAACTGTAAATATAAAAATTACTAGTTTGTGAAAGGCACTGTAATTGCTCCCAAATCTCCCTCAATGCAAGTGAATCTTGAAACAAAGGCTTAGAAAGATTGGCTTTGTCCAACTGCACCGTGGAGCTTGGGAATAAGTGTGAGACTTGAATTTTTTTTTTATTTTTAGGCCTCTATTACTGTTAGCAATGCTTTTTTTTTTTTTTTTTTTGACATTTCAGAATGTCTGAGCATATTGCTCACAACTTCAGTGTAGTAGTTATACCAAGCACTCCTGATATACAAACAACAAACAGTACGTATGCTCTGACTAGTTTGATATGATGAAGTGTACCTACAACGCTCCCTGGCATAGCAAAGAGCGCGCAATTGCTGGGTAAGAAGAGCATGTTGGGGTCCTGTTTGAGGTGTCCAGCCTCTTGCCCTAAGCACCTCATTCAACTATGACTAAATGTTTTCAGCATAAGTTCGTTTTCTTGTGCTAGTAGAAATTTTGATGCTGATTGCAGGGAGACTCACAAACTCCCTCCATGCACGTTGCTATAAAATAGCTCTTTCCTTTCTTGTTACTTATGTTTTCCATCATTCCCCAAACAGTGCTGGGATGTTTTCTTTCAGTTATAGGCTAAATTCTTTCACTCTGCACAGACAGTCTCTGTGGTGGATTTCATTTGGCAGAGTCACTGCTGGAGAAGCAAAAGGAGCAATAAACTGGTGCTGCCCACCCTCTATATGGAATTACCCTTCCTGTCTCTTAGAAGTAGTTGTCATTTTTATCTCTATTCACAAACAATTTCTATGTAAAGTCTTTTAGTTCAGATCAGAAACACACCAAAGCTGGGGTCCTGTAAACATTTACTAATTTGTACAGAAGAGCTCCAAGAGAAGAGACTGGCCAAGAGTCCTATCACTGTCCTGGTGGTCAGGATGCTCTGCTTTGGACGTGGGAGATGGAAGTCTAAGTGCCCACACCACATCAGGATGATTTCCATGTCCAAGCCCAATTAACTAGCCTGTTGCCTACTTTTGGTATTGAGTTTATTCTGTGGGAGGAACAGATTAATCGTGGGCAGGCAACGGTCATGTCCTAATATTCTACATGGATTGTGGTTTATCTTTGACCAGACCAGTTGCTTAATCCCTTTAATTCAACCCCTTCTTTCCCTTTTCTCTTCTGATCGGTGGAGGTCATTTGATTTGTCTGTACATGAAGTGTAATGCAAAGGCATTAAGTAAAGCTTGCTCAGACCATAGATGCAGCTATATGATGTTGGGCTAATTAGGGTGGGCAAAGCACTGAACTAATGTGTCTGTCCTGCTTCTGAGACCCAAACTCGCTCAGTCTCTGCACAGCCTCGCATCGTACATCTGGTTCTGAGCACCCCATCTCTCAGCATCAGCTCTCCCTATGCACTGTATAGTGACCCTTGGAGCTCTGCACCATAAAGAGGATTTTGTGTGGTGGCAGCGTGGCTAAGAGTGAGGGACTGATGAGTCTTTGAGGATTCAGCCCCAACACCCAGTCCAGGGAGCTGCTGGAGCAGAGGCAAGACTCACTGGCAGGTTGTAGCAAAGAAAACTGTCTGGTTGTGTCACAGTTCTCTGGGTGCCGTTTTCTGGCATGATCCTGTGATCTTCCCTCTTCTTGTCACGCCATCTTTCAGGTAAGAAGCACAGCCTCACATCTGTGCCTTGCTGCCTGCAAAAACCTGATGCAGACAAAACAGAGAGCAGCTCCTGCTTGCAGTATGACAGGGAAGCTTTGATCGCTCAGCCAAAATCAGGGTTAAAACAGAGCTCAAAGGCCCCTTCTCCTCCCCTTGCGCAGAGGTACTGTCTTCACCAGGGCTGTGGCTGTCTAGTAGATGAGGCTGTTCTGCCTTCGGCTGCTGGTTTTGATCACCTTATGCTGCCGTTCATCTACCGCTGGCGGGGCGCATCCTGTGGCCAGCAGACTGGAACTGACAGCCTCTGGCTGCTGATGTTATTGCTGCTTCATGGATCAGCTGCTAGGAGCCTCGGTGGTGGTTGGCACAGGCAAATTTCTTCTTGGGCAATACGAAGTGTCAGCTAGACAAGGATCCTCACTGGGGCTGGCCTGGAGATCCAGTGGTCTCTCCTGCCTTCTCCCTGTTCATGTAGCATCACCCTTTGCTGTCCAGGCTGCTGGAGTAGAGAGCTTACTCCTTGTAGATCTGAAATGAAAACCTATAATGAATATAAATCATTCTCTGCCCATGCTGCTGGCAATGTCTGCCTTCTGACAGCCCAAACAAAACACTTACAAATGTAGTGGGGTGGAGTGTCTGCCTCCCTTTATTGTAGGATTGAGCTATGAATGGAGGGTTCACAAATGATGGGATACCTCTTGAAAAGGCTCTGGATGAAACATACTGGACATGTTTCTAGAGGAAATGTGGTGGGTTTTTTGTTTGTTTTTACAGGTAGCTAGCAGTGATGCTTTGTACTTGTATCACCTGTAACACATTGGAGATCAGGTTGGAGGGAGTACATGCCTACAAGGAAAGCTGATTAACCTTCACTGTGCTATGCTTCTGACAATTTAGAAAGATTTGCAGACCTACAAGTTACTTACAAAGGATAATAAACTTTTAAGGGAGTTTAATAAACTCAGGCTTTATATAAAGATATAATTGTTTCATGGTGGGAGTAACTGTCTATTGGGACAAGTCACTTTGGTATTCCCCATCCGAAGAAATCTGAGGGAGACAGGTTATCATCCTGAGAACACGCACGAGCTCTGGCAGCCTGGGAGGCTGAAGGTGGAAATGGCTGGGGGAAGTTTTCTGGCCTCTGCCATGCACTATAAATGCATCTTTGTTTTACAGCTGAGGAAGCCTGAGGCAAGAGGAGTTGAAATTTGGCCTAAAGTCACGCTGGCAGGTGGATGTTTCCCCTGAGTCACAAGTCATGGAATTATTGTGTTGCTTTCAGAGATTTTTGTCTGCAAAGTTTTTGTTTAATCTTCCTTCAGGTGCCTATTAGGATATGATCCTAAAAGGTAGGCATCTATTAAGGGTGTCATCAAGGCTCCTTCTGTTCAGGGTGGTAAAAACGCGGAGCAAGTGCAAATGGTAAATAAAGGATATTTAGATAGTAATGAGGTGGTAAAATGTGAGATGGCATTCAAAGGTAGAAAATATAGAGGAATACATTGTTACAAAACATTCATACGGACAAGCTCTAAGTTAGCTGCTACCATCCAGAAAAGAGATCTTCAGACTGTGGCAACATCTTTGAAAACACTTCCAGACTCAGCAGTGCTCAAAAAGCAAAACAGCATGGGAGGGATTATTAGGCAGGAATAAATAACAAATCAGAAACTATCACTTGACTTTTTCTGCAGATCCACAGCGTGGCTGCAGTTACGCTGTGTGCAGTGCTGCTCCCCCATCTCAGAAAGGACAGGCAGAACTAGAGAAAGCCACATGAAGGACATCAGAGATGGCCAAAGATATGGAACAACTTCTGTACGAGGAACAGTGAAATAAATAAGACTCTTCAGCTTGGAACAGAGGTTAACAAGGAAAGAATATGATAGAGGTTTGTAAAAGCAGAAGCAGCGTGGAGAAGATTGAAGGGAGCAGTTAAACATTGTTTCTCATAATGGAGAGACTAAGGGGCACTAACAAGTGGTCAAGGGGGAGGTTTCAAAGTAACAAAACAAATGTCCATTCACAATATGCATCTTAATGCAAGAAACTTGTTGGTGTAAGGCACTGTTTATAGAAAAGCCTACAGACATTCAAAAAGATCAGGGAAGAAAAGTCCTTTTAGATGCAGCTTATCAATCCCATGGAAAAATGTCATGCCGCCTGTCTGAGGCATTTGGACTAGGATGGGATGAAGCACCCTCTGGAACTGGTTATCTTTCTCTATTGATTACAGCAGGAACGTAAAGGTTCAGTTCAGGCTAGATGTGTACGTTTTGGACAGCTAAAGGAAGGTGTGATAACTCTTCTCGCCCTTTCTGACAAGTTCTCCTTGGAACTGACTCGCACAAGACTTGTAGGAAGATAAATTCTTTCAGGTACACGGCAATGAGCCCAACTTGTGATCAAGTCAGCACAAAGCCAGCTTCTCTGGCTCAATGCTGGAAAAGCACAGGGACAGCAGTCGGTGTCCTGAAAAGAAGCAGACTCAGAAGGGAGTGGAGCAAGATGGGGTGGCTCAGAGTGGAGAAGGGGCAGGAGGAGAGATGGACTTTTGGTACACACCTGGCAAGACCTCAGCACACAACCGGCATCAATCTTTGCTTATGCTGAAAGGGAACTCTAAGTGCTGAAAGCCATGAGTGTGCCCTCAGCTGCGATGATAATTCTGTGTATTGCAGGTTCAACTGGGTTTGTTTTGATGTTTTTGTAATCTCTTACATTGCATTTTGAGGCTACTTTCCCAAGTGGTTGCCTGTAGTTGTGGCTTTTTTTTGTTTGTTTGTTTTTAACACAGTCATGATGTGTCTTTGTCTGTAGCATATCATTTTTCCTCTGGTTTTCCTCCTGTATCTCACCAAGCAATGCCATCGTGGAGCGAATGCTCTCTCAGGTGAACAGGACGGTACGCGCCCTAAGCAGTGGGCTGCAATTCTGTTAAGGAGACTGAGATTTGCTCCAAGAAAGCAAAATCTTAGTGTTTCATTGCCAAGTGTGCCATGGCAAGGCAACGAAAAACTGAGGAGGAATGATGGGCAAGTTTCTTATCCCACATTTTCCCATGCTGTCAGTGATTATCAGTGATTTATTTTGTGAGGTCTGCTCAGACACCCATTAGGCCTGATTTGGAGATGTCTTGAGCTCTCCAAGCTACAACTGAAGCCACTGGGAGCTCTGCTTTGAACATATAAAGTGCTAAAACACAGTTAAATACCTGGAAAATTGGTGCCTTTGTCTCTGCACCTACTTCCCTGCGTGTAAAATGAGGGCAGTGAGGCCTTTTGATGTTAGCAGCGTGTTGTGAAGATGAAGTCAAAAAAGTGACTTCTGCACTTTGTTTGCAAAACTCCCAGTTTCTCCTGTGATGAGTGTCCCAGAAAAGTCCTACAGGGAATTATTTATGTTCTATTCAGTGCAGAGGTTTGGTGCTGTGCAGAAAATAGGGGCTCAGCTCTCACACAGCCTAATGAGTGTGGAAAAATAGTGACTTGGTGTCTTGTCCCCGCTGTGTCAGCACCTCCAGAAGGTAAGAGGCTTGCAGGAAAAATAATGTCATGGAATATGGACTTGAACGCAGGGGGATAAGTAGAGGTTAGCTCTGAGGTTGTGCTACTTACTAAGTCCTAGGGATGTGAGAGGGGATGTGTGTGGTAGGACCAGGACTGAGGATGGCTCTGTGTTCAAGTCAAGGGGTAAGGAGAGGATGAGGAGGAAGAGCCATCCTTTTAACTAGGCATAAATAACAGAGCTTTTGGAAGAGGGGCAGCTGTACAGGGAAGGGGGAGAGCATGCCAGAGCCATTTCACAACAGCCAGTTTGGGTAAGGGGCATGATTTTAACAGGTGGTTAAAACCCAGCCAGCATAGCCCTGATGGCACAGACAACCTTTAGTCTGGCATTTCTGAGCATTGTAGTGCTTGACTTTGTAACCTTAACATTAATGGTCTCTGTCCTCAATGTAATAAATGGAGAGGTAGCAACAGAAGTTTCAGATACACATGACATCTCCTTGAAATGGAAACATTTGATTTATACCAGAATCAAATAGGTAGCAGGGAGGTAATTTATTACAAACAAAGGAAAATGACTGGAAGGCCTTATTCTTCATGCCAAATGCTAGGAAATGGTTATTACTGCTCTAAATTTCAATAGTATAATCACAGTCCTGGGATTAGTAAATTTATTTCTTTTAGAGATTATGCTAGCAAATGTGTCAGTTCTACATTACTCTTCAAACAGAAACCCAGCACCACCCTGTCTTTGACAGGGGAAGGCTTCCTGCCCTGCAGCATGACTTCTGCCAAATACCACTGGGCTATCATATCAGCTGCTCTTCTACAGAGCCAGTGCTCTGTGGCACTCTTTCAAGCAGATCTCAGTGCCACCCCAAGTACCATTTTTGTCATTGAAAACTGATGCTGCCAGCAGTGTTTGATGTGAATTGAGCATTTCTTCTTTTTCAGTAAAGAAAAATACTGGGTTCTCATAAAGATACAGATTCAAATAGTGCAAGAGGCAGCAGCAGAAAATTAATCACCACCAGACACTGAAAACGTTGTTCACACCAAGTCGCAGTACTTTGGAAAACAGAAAGAATTGCTACAATTTGAAAAAAATATATTTAGCTAAAGAGATTAACAGCTGGCTCTGTTCCTGATGAAAGATTTAATAATTTATGCAATGAGTAGCAAACAGTTTTGATGTTATCTGGGTCAGTATTTCAATATGACAGCTTGTTCTGGCTGCAGAATATGTTGGTCTGTGCTGATGTTTGACAAGCCCCGTTAGATACACAAGCCAAACTCTGATCATGTAAACACCAAAACCCATGTTTAAATGACTTCAATGCAATATGTGGGATTGCTAAAGGAAGAACCATATTGCCATTTTCCTTCTGGCCCTATAGGTCACATTCGATTATATCTTGCATAATAAAACTGAAGTAACTAGAATTGGAATGGCGTATTGTGATAAAGAAGGAGAAAGGAAATGATTTTTTAACAATGCAGCATCTAGGACTGATTCCCTGGTGCTCTGGGGTTGGATGGGCTCTGTTGTGGGAGTCTTTTTAGGTACAGAGTGGCTATGGGTAGAGCTGATTTGTCCAACCTGGAGGAAAACTTGGCTGCAGTGAGCTCTTGAGATGCTGTTTCAGATGCAGCCTTCAATGGTTTTATGATCCCTGGGGCTCTTGAGGACGGGAATAATCCTCTGGCACACTAGTATCTGGAGACGCACACCTGGTCCAGGTCTCTGGAAGAGACATCCCTGCTTGTGCTTAGTGGTAGCAGGCAACGTACCTCATTCTCTGAGTGATTTTAAATAGATGTGTGGCATTTGACAAGCATGGGATAAGAAGCTTTGTTATAAATAAGAATATCAGACTGAAAGGATTGCCCAGTCCTTGTTAGCAGACTGGAAAGCTCTTTAAATACAATGTCAATGAGAAGGGGAGAATGAGATGTGTACACTGGGTTCCTACCTCTGATAGCTGAAGCACTAAAATGAAACAAGCAGCAGGCTAGGTGATCTTGAAGGAAGAGATGTGGTGATACATGTGACTTTTGAAATGCTTATGGAAGCAGGAAAAAATACTAGCAGAAAAGTTTGGGTAGCAGCAGGTCTCTCTATGGACACAGAAATAAATCTCCAAATAGCAGAGCTCAAGCAGAAAGTTCAGCGGCAGCCATAAAACACGCAGTGCCGTCTGGGAACGACCTGGATTTAATTAGAAAACTGTTTGCAGAAGAGATCTGCTGTCCCTCCCAAGCTTTCTCCTTGGACATAGCGACAGGTCTCCAAGCAGCAGAGCCAGGTTAGGCGTTGGAAAAGCGAGCACTTGAACAGCTTTGCCTATGGTACAAAGTAATGGCTGAAAAATTGTACCAGCAGAGGGAGCGGGACACCAGATTTCTTTTTCCTACGTACATATCTAACCTAAGGGGATTTCAGAGAGAAACCAGAGGTTAAAAAACAGACTTTACCCACTGTTCCTTTAGAGAAAGTGTTAGTTGATGTAAGTATTCTCCCATGGCTATGAAGTAGCTGCAAAGGCAGAAAACTCAAGTCTCCAAATATGCATTGCAGCAAATATTATGGAAAAAGCTCACAATGTTTTTGGGGTACTGGCGAGACCCTTCCAGTTTTGTTTTTAATGTCCTGTCACGAGAGATCCCAGATTTGAGGCACATGACAGAAACAGGACTGAATACTCTGGGTAATAAGGCTGCAATATGCGATGAGACCTGGATAAGAAGACTGGGTCAAGTTCATTGCATTCGTTGGGGGAAGGTGGCCGGGCTCTTTTGGCAGGCTCTTTGGGTGTGATGCGGTGCTGCTGCAGGGACTACATCTGCAGCATCAACAGCAAATCACAAGTCCTGTGCATCCACTCGTGGGGCAGAAAAGAGTTCACAGTGCTGGGCTACAAATGTGGCAGGTATGAGCCCAAAGAGGAGGGTGCGCGAAGCTCCAGCCAGATCTGTCACACAATAAAGGTGCAAAAACATGACAAACCTGATTGGAGGAAATACAGGGAATCTGAATTGGTGAGGTCCTTCTGGAGAGGGGTCAGGGATGTCAACGCTGCTTGGCGATGTGACAAAGTCAGTGTGCTGAGGCTGGGCAGCGAAGACCAATTGCAATCTGCTCGACTTAGCCCAGCACGGTAAACAGATGGAAAGAAAAGAATAAAAATCAACTTCACCTTCACAGGCGGTTCACGCCATAAAAACCTCATTCCCAAAAGCAAAAAGGCTCAGCTTGCAGTTGTACGCCTCCAAAGGGCTATGTACCCAGCCTCCTGAGGCTAGCAGGGAAAGCAGAGCACAGCTGAAGGTACTGTCCCAAGCCTGAGGGCCTTGCTTTCTCCACATAACGTATCCTTCTGACTGGCCAGCATGTTTTCAAGGGAGACATGCACACACACGCACGCACATGCACACTTACTCAGCTAACCTGAGTGCTTGCTGTTGGCCTCTGTTGAGTTGTGCTGCCCTATACCCTCCCAGGTGCAATTCAGATAACCCAAAGCATGCAGTCAGCAAATCCGTCAGCCTTGGGACAATGCAACAGCCTGCTCTTCTGTCTCCTGGAAGTCTACATGACTCAGGATGAAACATCCCTGCCTTTAGAAGCATCAGGATGACTTTTTTTTCCAAGTCAAGTCACACAGTTATTTAGTGGTGACACTGAGGGCTTGATTCGCACAAAACTTCAGAGCATTTTGGGATGTGCTATGAAACATTTCATGGCCTCCAGCTGCCAGTGCAGAAACGTACCATCTCCTTAGATCCCCTGTTATACCTGCCAGTGCGCTGCAGCTTTCTCAGATGCCCCGTGGCATCTTAAATGACACCAGATGGTGACGTTCAGGTCAATGAATTGAGCCCTGACTTGCATTAAGTGGAGTGGGTTCATATTAAGGAGCCTTCTGGAGTGGAAGTGCAACCTGTGTGATGGGAGAGTGGGCACAAAGGGTCCCACAAAGGGGAGTAGCTCTGAGCTCTTCTCTTGAGAGCTGGGACTGGAGAGTCCTGGGGACACACTCATCCATATCATCCAGCTGCTCATTCCTGAGCAGCAGACGATCGGTAAGGCTACTCCTCTCTTTAGGCATCAGGTACAGATTCAGTCTAGGACTGAAGGAGCCTCTATCCTTCTATAGCGTATTGATCTAAAGGACATGTGAAGGCCAGGGGACAGGACTAATTTTATTGCTGGAGCTAAGTCACATTGCTTGTTTTAATCGTCATGCTTTTGGGAGTGAGTCTGGAGAGGAGATCACTTTCTCCAAAGTCATCTCCAGCACAAGATATGTCAAAAGAAAGGAGGCAGAGGAGGAGATCTTTCTTTTTGGTTTAACTGGCCAGAGTGTGGAGCACCCTAAAGGAATTGATTTGCCACAGGCAGGGAGAAGTGTGGGAAGGAAAAGCTGAGGATAGACTGGACAGCTGCTGCTCAGGTAATACATTGTGTCTCACAGGGAGTTTTTAGGGGTTATAGAGCTGATCTGAAGACACCAAAATCTTTACAGTGATGTCAGATGATCAGGCATCTTTCCATCAGCATCTTTTCTGCGTACACAGAGAGCAAATCTCTGCCACCAGGAGGTAGAGATTTTTGAGTTTTTCATACCACTTTTTGTGAACTCCTATCTCCTCAAAACACCATCTGGGAAACTTCATAGGTGCAGACCTATTGAAAGAGCCAGGGCTTTATCATCCGCAAGAAAGCTGCTTTGTAAAACTGCCCAGTGTTGCAGATTTCTTGTATGCGTTAAATGGAGCGTTGCTTGTTGTGGGTCCTGCTGTGCTTCCTGCTGATGTCAAAAGCTATCGAAAAACTGGCGTAGAAGATTGCAGGGCAGAGATTTCTGACACTGAATCATGAGCTCAGGATTGTCCCAATAGCCATCCATCCAGACACTTCCATGTCAGTGCATCAGCAGGTTCACTTTCCAATGATACTGGCCTCCAAATCCAGGGAAAGGGAGAAGTACACGACATCTTACCAGATGCTCAAGAAATCAGTGTGGGTCCCATCACAGCTGGTTCCTGAGTCACAGTGTAAAACTCCAATTCCTCCTTCCTTCCTAAATGCTGAAGACTGTTCAGAGATCCAATCCTGGTTTGAATGGGAAGGCAGGTGTTAGCAGGAAAGTCATTCCTTGGAAATACTATCACAGATTTATTCCAAAAAGTACCTGGTTTTCTCTACAAATAACGATTTCCCTTCCCTATCCCTACCACTGCAGTCAGACTGGAATCTGAAAGCCCAGCCAGACTTTGTCCACCCCAATTCTCACCGCTCCCAGGAAAGATCTTCTGCTGGTCTACGCGGTCATAGCTCTACTGAAACAGCACAAGAACCGAGTTGTGGCCATTCATCATTCTCAGATCTTGCTGAAGAGCTGGGAGTTGAAAAAGTAGAGCTATGGCTATAAACCAGTCCATCAGCTGCTGTAAATGAGCTTAACTCTAGCCACCAAAGAAGGAAGGCAAGAGGCATGGTCAGTACTTTGCAAAAAATGGGTGTCAGCCCATCTTAAGTGATGGAGAACACAGTAGCCATGTGCTATTTGCATTTGTATGGAGTTTTGCAATCGTTATTCCTTTTTTTTTATTTATTATGCCATTAAAAATGAGCAGAGGTGCCCTGGATGACCCTTAGGGAGCAAATACCTGTAACAACCAGTTGCAATTTGGATTGAGTCTCTTCTCTATTTCCCCTCTCTTTGAAACAGGCATCAATAAACTGGCAGTGCTACTGCTAAATAAATGTTTCCAGGAAATGTTTGAGATCATGAGCTCAGAGGAATAACTACCTCCCTTTGCTATTTGGAAACAAAAATGATGAGTGCCCTGAAAGCTCGTTTTTTTGCTAGCTTTAGTTAGAATAAATGTACAGAGCTGGGGGCTTGCATTTTTATACATCTTAGGGGCAAATGCTAACTACGCCTCTGTCTCCTAGTGCTCCAAGTGGATCAGAGCAGGGACACATTCATGCAAGTTGCTTTGTAGCATGGGGGCTGTTTAAAGCTGCGCTGCTGCCTGGACTACAGGTGCACAGTAAGAAGAAATGCGGATAAGCCATTTCTTCAGGCACCGCCCATGGAATGGGTGTTCAGCCCTGGCGGCGTCTCCTCTCATCCCCAGTCCTGCTGCAGGCTCGGAGAGTGGGTGAGCTCTAAGGGCTGGGTGTTGGCTGTTCCCCTTCCAGGAGTGAAACCCACAGCCTGGTTTGGGATCAGGAAGGCATTTTTTTCTGGCTCAGATTGTCACCATTCCCATCTCTGCATGGACACATCTCACTTGCCAGCCTCCTCCTTTTTCAAAATTTCTCTTTCTTTCTATTCTTTTCTTTCCCGCTCATTCTCATTTCTCTTCATTGTTCTTCAACTTTTCTTTTGTTATTTTTCTGGCAACTTTCTCCTCCATCCTTAATACCATCTTTGCATCTTAGTTTCACAAAGAATTGATTGTTTCTTGTTCTGCTTCCCTTCAATGAAATCAACTGGCATTAAAACAGCTGCCTAACTCATTGCCAAATCAAAACCTTTTAATATCTGGTGATGCTCTGAAATATTTTGGAACTGGACTTTAAATTTTGTTCCAAGCTGGAATCTCCCCAGTTTTCAAACAGAAGGGAAAAGCTCTTAAAACCAAGCTGCCAGCTCTGGGCGTCTTTACACTAAATGGTTTCATATTGTCAATGAATCCTCTTTGACCTTGATGTCAACGGGGAGACTAGTCCATCCTTCATCCCTGGTGCGTGTGAGGCAGAGTGAGCAGGAACTGGCCATGCTCCAGTGACCTTCATGGGTACCACTTCAGAGGACAATTAGAGGAACTTTAAATGCTACAAATGTTCTTTTCCCTATCTATGGGTCCAGCTTCTTCATGTTTATGCTGGTTTTACAGCAGCACGACTTGTCTGAGAGGAGAACTGGGCCCATAACACACAAAATCATTTTCTCCAAATGACAGAAGTCCTGTTTGCCGTGCCTTTTTAAGTTGCAGTCCAAGTCATAGAATCAGAGAATCGTTTAGGTTGGAAAAGACCTTTAAGATCACCAAGTCCAACCATTAACCCAGCACTGCCATGTCCACCACATAGAATCGTAGAATCATTTAGGTTAGTCAAAGTGACATGCCTTCTTGTTAAAAAACCCAATAGTATATTGGAATGAAAACAGTTAATTTGGAATGATCAACTTGTAATCAATTTTTCACTTAAGAGAGTCACTTGGCATTAAACATTCCTCACTGTGGCAGGTTTTTTTTCTTTTTTCACATATTCACAGGCTCATAGGTAAGCTGCATTCAGAAAGAAATGGGCACTGACAGACCAAAGCTGCCCGTGGTTTTTTTATAGCTCACTCCTGATAACAGCTTAGGTCAGAACCTCCTCAAAGAGATGAGACGGCAGGATTGTCAGTAACCTCTCTTCATGGACAGAAATCACCCCTTTCTCTTACCTCAGGTGGACTGGGGAGGTATGTGGAGGAGGATGAAGTAGTGAAGGAGCACGACAGGGAACTGGCATGGGAAACAGGCAAACTGGGTTGTAATCCTCTAAGCCTGTGGTTGATCTGCTTTAGGATCTCAGGCAATCACTTCAACTCTAAGCCTGTGGTTGATCTGCTTTAGGATCTCAGGCAATCACTTAAACTCTAAGCGTTTTTGCTATCCTTCTTGCCCCATGGCTTTCCATAAACCCTTTGGCCTGTATGTCCAGTGTGGGACTGAGCTTTGATCGCCGTTGGGTCTTTAGGGTACCTCGCCACATAAATAAGGAACTGGAAAGGAGGAACTGATGCCTCTTGCCTCATGGAGAAAGAATCAGAGCTGATGTGGTCAGAAAACAGGCAGGTAAGGAAAGGTCTGCTTCTTCAGGCCCTACTCATGTGAGGATACTTGCTGTTTCATGACAGCACCATCCAGTGGGATTTGAAAGACAGCTGTGAAATACACCCAGACTCTTGTTCCTTTCTATTTGAGGCTGTCTGGGAAAGCTGTGAGCAGCAAAAAAGGCACTGGGACTGTCTGTCTGCAGAATCAGCAAGATGATCAGGAGACATTTACATTGTTCTCTCACTCGAGAGGTTATTTTTGCAAACATATGGCCTGGAGTTAAATATGTTTTTTTGAAAAACTGTGGCCAAATTCTGTGGTGATTAATGGTGTAAGTCTCTTTCTTTCTCTAGAGAAAGATACCCATTTGTAGAGTCTGGGGAAAATTCAACCTGTACAACAAGCTCCCGGTTAAATTGCTGCTTTTAAAGCTCTTTTCTGACGACCCCTTAGATTTTAGTCACAGAGTCGTAAATACACAAATCTCTCTGCAAAATCACTTTAGCATATTTATGCCACTAGCGACTTTGATGGGCCTTTTACCTTGAAAAGATGAAACAAATAAGTCCCCATGTGCCCCTAATCAACTAAGTGTCTTTTTCTTGGTAATAAATGGTAGCTCATACATCTTAGCTAGGCTTTCTCTGCACTCCTTTAACCATAACTTGCAAAAAGCCTAATTGCAGAAAAAGCAATCTGCTTGATTTCTCTTAACAGAGTAATTGTCACATAGTAAGAATTCAGAAACAATACGAAGCTGCAATTCATTATAAGCTTTCAAAGAGACAGAGGGTAGCATGGTGCATCTATTGCATAGAGTGGTGTTGCAAGGGAACCACAGTCAGGAGTAATTTCAAGAATGGCTTTGCTTATATTATCATCTAGTGATGTCTAAACATGCACAGCATGTCCTTGAAAGCCTAGGGATAAAAGGAAGAGAGGAGATGAAAAATTAAGCCAGACCTAAGGTGTTTGGAAAGAATTTGAAGCTTAGAGTTGTTTCTGGGCATATTAGTTTAACCTTCAAATGAACCAGGCATTTCTTTCCTTCTCTGCAAAGTAACACTTTTAAGTCCCGAAATTTGACTTTGAAGCTGAGATCAATGCTGGTAATGTTCTCATAACACCAACTCCCACTGGAGGTGAAATTGGGAAGGGGGGGACTTGTGGTTTATTCAGAGATTCCACACAACACACCAGGCAAGTGATTTTTGCATCAACTGTGCTTCCCTAACTAGGACAGAGAATTTTAATCTTGCAGAAGGGGTTAGAGCCTTACCAGCTCCTCCTCACCTCTCAAAGCCAACTAATACATGGTCTGCCTCTCAGCCGCTTCTGTCCCACAGTCTGTGAAATCCCGGAGTGGTGTGGGCTGCTTATAACACTCCACAGATCAGAAGTAAAAAGAAAACATCTGCTGTCAGTTGGTGTAAATTCACCAGGCAGGAGTCTGTGCTTCTGTTGGACAAATACAAAAAAATCTGTACATTGAAAAACATTAAAAGTCACTAATCTTGTTTCATAGCTAGCCTAAAAGGGAATGATGAAGCTGTGAAATGAGCTATATTTTGAATTCCTGAGTTATAGGTGATTGATTTATCCCTGATTTGTGACTGCCCTTAGGATTATCTAGCAGTGTGGCAGGAGACAAGAAATCAAGATCAAAAGAGTATTTAATATCTTAAGTGCATTTATTAGATCTACATTCATACACCAGAAAAAGTTGCTCTTCAAAGCACCGTATGAACACTAACCAGTTAATGACTCCCCATGCAAAGCCACAGCAACGGCTATTTTTAATACATCTCTTATTTGTTTGTGCTTATAAAAGGCTGTTTTGTGCCATCAGCTTATTTAGCCAAGCACAGAAGGGAGAAGAATGAAAGTGAACAGAGGAGGAAGCAAGGAATATGAAACAGCTTGTCCGGGTTCCCCGTGCACCAGTTAATGGAAATTGCTGGACAGAAAAAGAGTAGGTGAAGATAAGGCATGAAAAAGCCACAAAAACAATGAAAGGGCTGGAAAAAAGTGAGTAGATTACTAGATAGAAATACATCTTGGAGGAAAAAAGCCTAGTTACTAATGATTTCAGTCTAGCAGAGAAGCATAACAAGGACCAGTAGCAGGAAAAGTCAAGTAATTCAAAGCCTGATTTTACCAATGAGTTACAAAGCCAAACGGTGAATTTCTCACCTCTTTTTTCAAATGCAGGCAAAGATTGAGAGGCCATCCTATGGACAGACCTTAGTTAGAGCAGGTGCACAACCTGCTGGGGTGGGAGAGGGCAGATATCCCTCCTTCTCCTCTGAACTTCCCTGCCACCGCTGAGGTCTGAGCCATGGGCTCCTCTGGTGGGACATGGACAGCACGAAGCGGTGAAAACTTCCCCCCCCCGAGAGTGCTCTGAAGCCAAATTTTGCCTCTGTCCTTTCTGTGACATCTGTGGGCAGATCTGGGAGGACAGATCTGAGGATCCGGACCTGCAGGTCTGTGGTTTGCAGGTACCGTTTCAGGACATCTTCCTCGCCGATGTCAAGCCCTGATGTACCAGCGCTTGGGAAAGTGCCGACTGTCCCGCAAGCCGGAGTAAACCCCCTCAACTCCACAGACAACCGCGTCCCTTGGGCAGTCACCAGCCGGGGGAGGATTTGGGGGGGCTTGGCAGGAACAGGGTGACACCGGGGTTTCTTTACATAGACCAAAGCCGCCTGAGCACGGGGCTCGCCGCCTTGAGGAGAGACCCCTCATCCTGCCGGGGGCATCGAGGCGGCCCTCACGCCCCCTTCCCGCCTCAGCTGCGGCCCAGAGGGGCCGCCCCACCCGCTTCGTCCTTCTCCCGCACCGCCGCTTGCCTCCCGGGGCTGGGCGGGTAAAGGGCGGGCGGGGGTGGAGGGGAGGCCGGGCTGGGTGCGGGCCGCCGCCGCCGCGCTGCGGAGCCCGTCCTGCACCAGGCGGCGGAGTCAGAGCGAGCGCCCCGGCGGCACCGCAAGCTGCGGCGGCCGTGCCCGCACCGCCTTCCTCCTCCTCCTCCTCCTCCTCTCCTGTCAGCCCCGCTCGGCTCCGCTTCCCGCCCGGCCGCCCCGCGCGCGCGGCTCCCGCCCTCTATGGATGGGAAAGCAGCACCCAACGGCGTGGCCACCATCGAAGACAGGATCTTGCGGATCACGGGCTACTATGGATATTACCCGGGCTACTCCAGCCAGAAAAGTAAGGCGCTCTCCCGACCCTTAGGGGCGTGTGGGTGAGGGGGGGGTGTGTGTGTGTGAGGGTGCCCGTTGCCCCTCAAAATGCCCTCCCCATCCCTTAGGGGGGGCGTGTGGGGGGCCAAGGGCGGCTCCCTGCCCGGCTCTCCCCTGAGGAGACGCGGCGGGCCCTCGCCGTCTTCTCCCCGCTCCAGCCACGCTCCTCCACCGGCGACCCGGTGGGTCGCCGGTGGAGGAGCGTGGCTGGAGCGGGGAGAAGACGGCGTTTCTCCATGCAACTTCGCCGCCCGCGGCTCCATCCTGCAGCCCAGCCCTCCGGCGGGTTGCGGGGATCTTTCATTATCATTTTTAGGTTTATTTTTTATTTCCATCCTCCCCCCGCCACCTCCACAGG
Organism: Nipponia nippon; assembly: GCF_047370975.1. Taxonomy (NCBI): domain Eukaryota; kingdom Metazoa; phylum Chordata; class Aves; order Pelecaniformes; family Threskiornithidae; genus Nipponia; species Nipponia nippon. The sequence goes on from NW_028262302.1 coordinate 26,600,743, forward strand.
ACGGCGGGGGTGGGGGGTTTGCTCGCCGGGAAAGTTTCGGTCCCGGTGGGTTCCCCCCCCCCGCCTCACCCGGGGCGGCCGCTTCAGCCTGAAGCTCCTGGATTATTCATCTTCCTCATAAAACTAATTAGATTATTCCAGAAAAGTGGGGAGTTACCGAGGGGTTTTCCTTCGTGACATTTTAATACGAGACACTTGTGGTTTAGGGGTTTGATGTTGGTTTGGTTTTGTTTGTTTGGGTTTTTTTGTTTGGTTGGTTTTTGTTTGTTTGTTTTTTCCTTTAAAAGAAGCAGCTGAAATTAAAGCGGTTGGTCCTTGCAGAAATCCACTATTTTTGCTGTTGAAGTTTTTAATGACGAGCAGCGGGTTTCTAGCAGCTGGGAGAACCTTAGTGGGTTTCTCGGAAATTGTGGCTGTCCCAGCGCTCCGTAGAGCTATTTAACGGGGAAAGTTAGGCTAATGAAAGAAATGATTCATTTTTACCACCGAGGAAAGGGATGCATTAGGGATTTATTGTCTAACAGTTGTTCCGCAGTTCTCAAAACCCCCGACATGCCACAACTTAAAAAAACAAAAGGGGAATGGGGGCAAAGTAGGGGGGGGGGGGGGGGGGAAGGAAAGGCAAATACCCACCTTAGTGAGGTGAGCACTAAGGAGCAGACTTTCTTCTGCATATTTAAACTCCCCTTGGAATCAGAGGAGGTGAACTGCTTTCCAGAACAGGCAGTGCAGTACTCTACCGCCCTAATACAACAATAAACCAAAACACAATTAATAAACTGCTAATTCAGACAAACATGTCTGTGGGCTTTTTCTGACAGAGGAAAGCCATGCATTGAAAACACTTAAAAAAACCCCAACCCTTTGTGTAACAGTCAGCTGAAAAAGCAAACAGTCAAGCCCAGTGGTTTTATTCAGCTGTTATTCATAGCATGCTAACGGCATGGCAGGTGTTAGGATCATTTGGAGAGGTCAGTGGTTTGACTGTAGTCAGAGGAGTTGGGAAGAAGCTCAGCGCAATCTGGAGGAATGGCTGCATGACCATTAGTCCAGGGACTAAGTCTGAGCTAGGTGGGACCTGCGTCCCCAATTCTGTGCTGGCTTCAGAGGATCTCTACAGATTTACCGGAGAAGGATGAAGATACTGGCTTAATACTTTGTCGCAAGTTTGCTTCAGTGGCAGAAAGCAATTTTTCAGTCTGAAGCAACGCTCCCACTCTCTATCAAAATGCAGACCTGAATTCAGTGTTGGCAATGCAAGTGGCTCTGCACGGGGGCACCAGGGAGGCCAGGAGAGGACTGCCCGGACAAAGAAAAGCTGTCTTAGTCCAGGACCAGGTTCTGCAGATGCTACAAAGTGCATCTGCTTAAAATTAGATACAGCATGCTGGGAGAGGCCAAGGCTTTCAAAAGTGCTGACTCTTGGGATTTTATTGTAAATTTCCTAGCCTTTTGTACCTTTGTTGTAGACTGGGTGCTGAGGAAAAAAAAAAAAAAGTGATTAGCGTCTCAGGTTTTGCTGTTTGAAGAAAATAAGCAAAATTTGCGGTCATCATGCTTAAAGAGGAAAACTGGAAGTGCGTAACCCGGGGGTATCCCAACACTCAAATGCCCTCAGCTAAATGAAAAGCATGCACCCCCCCCTAAACTATGAATGCTTTTTAAAGCAGTATCATAAGTTTTGGAACCATCATTGTAAGTTTTGGAGCACTTGCAGTTGGCGAATGACTACCTTGTCCTTGTGGCTGTGTGTTTTGTGTTTATAAAGTGCTTTAATATGTTGGGATTTTCATGAAGATGTTCTGCCCCTACCTGGGGAAAAAACAGGCATCCTTCAGGCATCTTGAACGTATAGCCTCTTGGCACTGAGGCAGCGAGAGTTACTCTTGGAGGTCCTGGCTTGGAGATCTTACTCCATTCCTGTGTCTAGGCTGAAGTATTGCCTTCAAGTGGTGTTGCTTCAAAGTGCTTTTGACAGTTTTGCTATCTAATTGTTCAGCTACAGCACTGTCAAAATATAAACACTCAAGGTGGGAAGTTTGTACAACGAATTATTAATGTACTTGATACCTCAGTTTATCTTGGTGAGGGCGTGATTTTGTCACCACTATCCAAATGCAGTTTTAGTGCAACTGAACCATGCCGGTGCCTCTTGCTGGAGAGCAGTGTGTTGGTGTCATGCAATGTGCTCAAAATTTCAGGTAGGTCGTATCCCTACCCTCCCCAGTGGCAGAGGAGCCGTTGTCCTGCCATATGCCCGAACCTGTAGCATGTGCAATCGTCTGCTTGCGCTGTCACCTTGGTCCTGCGTGGGTCTGAAGGGTGCCTGAGGAAGAGGGCAGCTGAGGATGAGCTGTTGCCCCTGGGATGGATTTGTGCTGTCTGCTTCTTGGGTATCCCTTGGGTCTGATCAGGGAGCTGGCTGGGCACCAGATGGGGATGTTATTTGGATGATGACAGCCTGCTGATGGCCCCCACCTTCCTTGAGGCTCCTCTTTGTCCCCAGCCTGCTGTGCCCAGCTAGGGACAGGCAGATTTCTCTTGATGAGTGAAAGTGAAGGCAGGGGGTGAGTGGCTGCTGTTCTGCTCACTCTGCCGGGGGGGGGGGGGGAGGGGCTGGAAAATGACCAAAAAAGCCCAAGGCTCTGTGAATTGTGCAGATGATTTACGTCCTTCCCTTAGTGGATTGGCATGTATTCCATGGTTTAACAGGAGACCGTGCCTAGGTTTCTTGTGTGAAAGCTAAAGAGTGGTCACAAATCGTCTTGAAATCTAATGTCAGAGATCTGTAGTGTTCAAGAGCTGTTATTACCAGGAACTGCAGTATCTTCTAGAGACTTTTGCTTCATCTTCTATATTTGTGTGCACTAACCTACTTCAGACTTGGGAGTGTGCATATGATGTTAATTTTGTTAATTTTAAGTCAGGCACTTCTATCATTTTAGTTATCCTTGAAAAAAGAAAGCTGTTAGAGAAGGAAAATAGCTTCTTTATTTCTTTGTAAGTCATCTGACTAAGCAGAAGCGTGTATTTTGGTCCGGTATTTGCATTTATGTATGTTGCAAAAAACCACCCATATCCCACATAGTAAGTCACAGGAATTGGAGAACGATATGATGGGTTGTTTTTCCCCCCACCTTGTGGCTGAGATGAAAAGGGCTCTTCCTGATCCCAGTCATCCTGTACCTTTGGATGCATGGCTTGATCCCTCAATTCCTGCATCTAAAATGTACAGAGTATGTATGAGGTCTCTGGCTTCTGTGGGAAGGACGAGGGGCTGTGTCTGTCTTCCAGTAAATGTCTTCAAAGTTACTCCATAATTTCCCAGGGCACAGTGCTGGTGTAGAACAGAGGCTCTCCAGCCTTTGACCTGGGGCTGCAGATGGTGCTCTCCTGTTCGTGGCCCCTTGGCTTCACGTTTAAATGTGTGCGTTTTCGTACGGTCTGATCCAGCTTTTCCATATCTACAAACAGTGGGAAACCCTATTCCCTCTCCTGATCTTTGCCATAACTTCTCATTCTTCTCTTACTTCTTGCTGGTAATACAATCATGTTTAGTGTCTCCAGTCTTAAGAGTATTTATGGGTTTTGGTTTTTGTTTTTTTGTTTTTTTATTTGACTCTTTCCAACTGCCACCCCATCTGCCTTTCATCTCAGTACTGAAAGCTTTTTTGCTTTCACACCACAAAGTTCCTTTCCTTCAAGTCTGTCCTAACACCATTTCTGTGCCTTCCACTGAATGAAAACTGCTCCAGCCAAAGTTTCTCATCTCTGATCTTCATCAGCTTCACCAAGTCCACCTCCAAGTCAAGCAGTTTCTGCCTATGTAATGTTTTTTTGCTGGAGCTGTTTTCACCATCCACAAAGTTTTATGTCTTGTCCTGGCTCTCAGCATCGCAGATCTGCAGTTCTGTAATGCTGTTTTCTCAGGCCCAGACAAGAACAGCATAACTGTACTGAAAATGCAGTAGCTGCACTTGTTCTCTTAGCTCTTCACACGGGCCATCACCTTCTCTTTTTCATCATGCTTGGAGAGCTGCTCTTAATATGTTTTTTGGGAACAATATGCAATGTGTCTTGTTTCCCACCGCAGCAGGCCATGAAGGCCAATCTTCAGCAGGCACTTTTAAACATTTGTGCCTCGTCCCATGCTGCTTCGAGCTCCCCTTCTCCTCTCCTTCAGACCTGCCTCGAAACCCTGGAGTTGTGTAAGCTCCTAGAAGCAGAGGGCTGTCCTGTGCCCGTGCCGCAGCGGGGACGTCGGCTGCATTCCTGGTGTGACACTGGGTGACCACTCCTCTGGTGCCGCTGCATGATCAGACGTGTCTGCCAGGGAGCTGGAAAGCCCTGGCAGCAGCCTGTGTCCTTAGCAGTGCTTGGCAGCTGGGAAGAAACGCTGAACCTGTCCTTAACGGTAGCAGAGTTGCTGAAGAGAATAAGCTTTGTGTTTTCTTACTTCCCTAGAACAGCTCAAGCAAGGTTTTGCAGTTTAATTTGGCAAGTTAAGCCTCAAGTCAGCAATGAACTTAAGCATCTGCTTAAGTGTGAACTTGCACTAAGCCACTGGGCTTTGACAATGTGTTTAAAGTTAAGTCCATGCTTAATTGCTTTGCTTAATAACACTGGGATTACAGGCACGCTGAGCCAGCATCAGCAGCTTGGCGCTTTGGCTCTCTGAGCAGAGTAAAAGGTTGTGGAGGGGAAATCTAACTCCGAAACATTGGAGGGAATTTTCTTCTGGTTATTACAGCAGCTGTGCCAGCAGCTCTGCTGCAGTACGAATCACATGGCAAACCCAGATCATCTCCATGCTTACTGAACGCCGTGACCTCCTGGTGGCTTGTCCCTTCCAGCGAGAGGAACAGGGCCTCAGTCTGTTTACTGGAGGCACCCAGCTGCTTCTCCAGCCGTTCGCAGAGCCCTCGCTTTCTCTGTGCAGAGCATGCACAAGGGGAGAGACTGGGAAAGGAGCAGTCGAGGAAAGCCGCTTTGAAATTCCTGGTGGATGAGGCTGATTTCATCGAGCTGTGTTTGAGGGGGCCTGGGAGGGAGGCAGTGGTGTCTGAATCAGCCTCTGTGAGACCTGAAGAAGGCTGAGGGCTGCTTCAGCTTGCACCGGTTGTGGCAGCTGCTCCTCTGCCACCTGGTAGTGTTTGGGTTGCAAGGACTCCAGATGCAGGCCTGGGCTGGAATGAGCTTTATTTCAAAGCCCTTCCTTTCCCTAAAGGACAGGGTTTTTCCATAGAAGAGTTACACCCAGCCCTGTTTTTAGGGAGAGTGTGCTGCAGTGGGGGCTGGATTGCAAACTGTAGATTTAACAATCTTTTTCCCTGCTAGCTCTGGGGTCACAAGGGGATGTCACAGCATGGGGTGCAGTCCTGTTGTAGTTGCTTCCTCCTCACAGGCTTGTCTCTCTGTTCAGGAAAAAAAAAAAAAAGTATGGCTGTGTATCAGCACCGGTAGCAATAACTTATGAAGTAATTTCTTTCAACAAAACAGATTTTATAAATACTCCGTTGCCCACTAATTTTGGCAAGACTGGGTATGTATTCTTTAATGGAGTAGGGCCAGGCTTTGTGTGGAAGGACGGTATGGCAGCCTTGCACTTGTGGCTGGAACCTGGGACCTCCCCTTCACTTGGGAACTCAAAGTGTTTTGGAGGATGAGTGGTCTCATTAGCTGGCAGGAGAGGGAACTGGTTCAGTCCTGGGCCTTGTCAGGGACTGATTCGGTCTCTTTGGGTCAAATCCCTGGGGAGCTGAGCCATGAAACTGCGGTACCTGAGTATGCCATGGCATACGAGTGCGGTTCTGAACAACTGAGGGCAGCAGGGATGAATTTAAATCAGGAAGGACACCATGGGGACCAGGGCAATGGGGAGCATACCCTTGCAAGAAGGGACTGACAGAGCTTAGCTCGTGTAGGCTAGCCAAGATGGGAACATGGCTGCTGCTGCTCCAAATACATCTTGGGAGAATGAACAGGGAAATGTAGGAAAGAAGAGTTATTTAAACTGAAACGGCGTGTTGGCACACAGACAAATAGGCATGAACAGGCCATGAATAAATTAAGGCTGGAAATTAGCAGAAGGCTGAAATTAATGGCCAAAAAGTCTCTCCCAGTCTTATGTATCTAAATAAGAATTATTTCCCAAGCTTTAAAGATGCCTCATAAAGAAGTTTGCCAAGATTTTGAGAAAAATTACTCCTATTTGGCAGGGGAAATTGAGACAGTAAGGTGTGGGGGAGGGATGTTAATTTGCCAGAGATTGCGCAGAACAAGCCGTAATGTTTGATGGAGCGATCTCTTCCTCCGCTGGTGACTGCACAGCAGGTCATGCACTGCACCTGGCCTGGTGCTAAGGTTGGTAGAGGTGCTTTCAATAACCTTGTGGCTTTCTACGTGTGCTCTCTGCCTGCTCTTCAGTTCCTCTGCCTTCTCATGCTCATTTGCTCCAGCCCTTCTTGCAGAAAGGCTTCCTCGCTGCCTGGCCCTCCAGGTGATGGCTGGGCCGTGCCTCACACTCCTGCGTGGCACGGCTCTCCGGCAGCCTGCTGCTTTGCCTCACTTGCACTGATTCACCTGAAGTGGCTTTAAGCTCACTCAGCTTGCTGTGATCATGGCAGCATGCAGCTCCATGCATGCAGCTTCTTTTCTTGTCTTTCCTAAAAGAGCTGCTGCTGCATATAGCTCATTAAGAAATGACCAGGGTATTCCATGAGCTCCTGGAGTTCTTTTAGAGTGCACAGAAGACATATCCCTTATTTTTACTGTCCTTCCAGTGCTCTTTTCCTTACGTTGTCTTCCCCATCCACTCAGGCAGGCAGATGCATCTCTGGTCTTGGTTAAACATGGTAAAATAATATTCCAAAGTGCCAGATGGTTCTGAGCAAACCTTTCCATGCTTGCAGTCCTTTTTTCTCAGTGGTTTTAAAAAGTTTGCAATTATTTCTTCTGCACATTTGGAAATTGATGGGCTTTTGCTCAGCTACCTGCATGGGAATTCACCCATGAAAGTGAATTTGTGGCTTCCTGCTTGTTGAACAACAATAATGAATAATGAAAATGCCTGCAAAAAAAGTCACTGTCTCTTTGTGGCAAATGTGCAAATAGGGTGGGGGGAAAAAAGTGAAGTGCTTAACTGACTGGTTAAATTATTCACCAAAAGTAAGTGGACCAGCTCTACTCTAGTGAGACAGAAAATCTTTTTTTCTTGCAGTAAGGTGAAGTGGGACTCCCTGGTGGCCTACAGTTTGGGCTGTCCCTCTGCAGAGTGGCAGATTTCACTGCACAGAGATGGAATCTGTAACGTTATGCCTAGCTAATACCCAGGGCATGGCTCACACGGCGATGGCAGAGCTGTAAGTGACGGCATCCCGGGCACTTCGAGTGGCAACAGTGAATTTATTCAAAGGCGCGCAGTATGCGTTCAAGTCACAGGCTTTCGCTGTATCTGCCACACAAAGAAGACCTTTCTGTTATTACTTCAAAAACATATTGATTCTTCCTAGACTTCACTTGCAAATACTCGTGATAAAATGGACTTGCCCTTTCCTGCAATCAGCTAGGCTGGATCAGGGGTAGCAGAGTGAGGGAGTGAGAACGGTGTCTCTGCTGTCCTTTTGTAGAGGCAAGGGAGTGACAAAGGTGTCTCTGCTGTCCTTTTGTAGAGGAAAGGAAGGAGGAGCTGATTTGCTCCTGTTCTGGTTTCCTTATGAGCTAAGGCAAGGGAGCAGGATTGAGGTCTAGGGTGGAAGATGGTGTTTCCTGCTGTTTCTGCAAATCTTAAAGCTGTTCCTTATTTCAAAGCTGTCCAGTCTATTTTGTCTGATGCAAGAACAGCTCCCATGCCTATTTTGATTCTCATTTAAGTTTCCAATTACATTTTGGGGGGGGAGAGGAAGGGAGAGGCAAGAACCAGCATGGCAGTTCATGGGCCACTATGACTGCACCAAAACAGTTCCACCAAATCCACTACTAGACCAGTCATAGACCTGGTAGCGATCCCTCCATCCAGAGTGAGAAAGAAGTTGTAGCTTGAGGTCAAGCTGGTGACTCTTCCAGTTTTCTTCCTTCCTGTTTTGGGCATTTTGTGCTTGCATTGTGACTGGGAAGTTGCTGTTTATGGCGCTGAATCAGTATTGCTTGAGCAATTGCCTGCTGAAGCAATATACAGTACAGCTATCTCTGTTGCTGCAGAGGCTTAGTCTTCAGGGGGACGTTTTTGATGAGGACTAACACACACCTTTATTATTAATGGGGTAGTTGGAGATGCTGTGCACTTTGCTAAAGAATACTTTCCTGTTGGGGACTGATTTTTCTTATGATTCATAGGAACACAACTGTGCAGGTCCATTCCAGCTAATGGGCATCATATACCTGAATGTCTAAGGACAATACTGAAATCACGTGCTGCTGTGCCGGTGTGAGATAAGTGTGAAACAGGATTGGAACACATGTTCTGTGTCGGAGTGCTCTGAGACAGAAAAGCGATTGCATTAGTTTGCATGGTGTGATTTATATTCGGCATCTTGAAGTAAGGTAGCATAGTTGTTATAGTGCAGTTGATAGTGCAGTTGTTATGACCCTTTTCTTTTCTATGTCTAAATCCTGGGAATTTTTAATCCTTTCTTAGACAAAGCTTGCCATGTGGAGTTTTCAGCCTTGGAATCGTGTGGGTGCAGATTGGGGTTTTTCTCTGCAGTGCCAGAAATAACCTGTTGTGTGATGCATTACAGGGGCTAGAATTTGTAGCAGCTTGTGTGCAAGTGGGATGCTTCGCAGTGTTCCACCAGAGGAAATTCTTCAATGCTGACAGCATGGATGGTAGGGAGGTTAACTCTTCTTGGTGTTGCTGTACCACGGTTTGGATTTCTACCTGAGGAGGATTGGTTCTACATGTGAGAAAGCACTGGCTCAATTCTCAGTACTCAGTGAGGCTGCTAACACAAAGAGCAGGTGGAAAATGAGTGAACTTAGCATTTACCAGGAAGATGGAAAAGAAGAACACATCTGATAAAGTTTTCTAATTTTCTGTCAATTCTTGCTTCCTTCCAGGGTGGGATGGAATGGGAAAAAAGTGAGGAATTAGATAAGAAGAAAACTTTAAATGTTTTGAGAACATTTCTTCTGAGAAAAAAATTCAGACTGGTGAAGTGTCTGGGATATCACTAAAGAAGTGCCACTTTTCACATGCATTGAAAAAAGAACCTTGGAGGAAGGAACAAAAGACATTTTTCAGCTGAAAAACATAGTTGAGCTGTTGTTGGCGTGCCCAGCCATATGTGTCCTGCTGAGGTGATTCATCCAGTACAAGGCCTGCCTTCTGTCACTCTTCTTGGGGGACCCTTTGGCAATGGGCATGGATTTATCTGTGGTCGTGTGCCACAAAGCTTGGCGCTTGCAGGGAGCATTGGACTGACTTCAGTGTGCAGTTAATTGCACAACTGTCATCTGACCTAGTGTCTTCACGGAGGTGCGGATCCAGGAATATCCCTCCTGAAGGCCATCTGCTCTCAGATGCAGACCTCACTGGCTGTTCAGAGGGCAACTTGAAAGGCTGAGGTTGTACTTCACCTGTAGATGCGCTGCGGCGGGCAAAAGCACTGAAGAGGCTGCTTAGCTGGGTTTTCCAATGCATCCTGTTTGTTTCCACACATTCAGTGCTGGAAAGGAGGTTAATTAGATCAAATTAGGGCAACTCTATTTCTAGCTAGGGTCTGTGCAGTGTCTTTGTGCACATCTGCTTTGAAGTGAATTCAGAGCAACTGTTTTGAGCATCCTTGTGAAGACAGGCATCCTTGGCTATGGGCTGAGAGAAGTCAGCTAGAAGAAAAGATGTCTGTGCGTGGGCAGACTCTAGAGAACTTGCTTAAACTTAGGTATTCACACCGTGCATAGATGCAGCAGTGGCCCTTCGGAGAGCCAAAGTTTCTAAGGCAAGTGCCTGGAAATACCACTCTGGTGAGCGTGTACATGTGATTTAGCTGCAGCGCTCTCGAATTTTGTATGGAAAACTTTTAGAGGCATTTCTTTGAAAATGTGCCTCTTAATTGCTATTGGTGTAACACATTTATACAGTGTAGTGAAGTTTCATAGCACTTTGTGGAGATAAGACATTCCTTATAGTCTGCTGCTTTAAGGAGGCTAACAAAACGGGAGGTACAGCTCTCAGATTTACCCTTAGCAGGGGAATGGAGGGTAGAAGAAATCTATCACTATCACTGTGTGCATTATTAACAGGTGTTGGTTTTGGTCTCTTATTTTAGCTAGGAACTCAGATTTGCTGTACAAACTATAGTAAGGGACAGACCTCAGTTGTCTGGGTTCAGATTTACTTTAGTGCCAAAGCTGCTCCCAGATGTGGGATGTTCACACAAGCTGAGGATGCTTTTGGTTTAGTTGCAGGCAAAAGTTAAGCCCCTTTTTTAGGATTTTCTGATGAGCGCAGCTCTGGAGAACAACATCAAGGTTCTTATCGTTTCCTCTGTTCCCCCCCCCCATTGTGAAGCGGTCCTAATGATGTGTTATCTGGCAAAAGATCACCTTATATCAGGAGAATCCTCTAGTGGTTTAATGACTGTTGCCCTTCACGTCCTCCCTGTGGGTGGTGAATGGTGTGCGGCTGGGTAAAACAAGTCATCCCACTTTGTTCATATTCCCCAAATGTTTGTGTTTCCCTACTTGGGACTAGTTTCAAGCAGCCTGAATTGTCAAATATTCTTTATGCACATGAAGAGAAGATTCATAGATCTTCATTTGAGCATTAGGTCATTATCTCCTGTCACATTCAGGTATTCAGAAGCAGGTCGCTCTGGAAGCCAGCTGGAGTAACACAGTGCAATTTGAATTGACTATGTGGATACGGGGTCTTCTGCTGCATTTATGCTTGTGCTGTGTATTTCAGTGGCTTAAGCCATTCTCCTTGGTCTTGACTTTCCCTTTTCATCCTATCAGTCTCCCTTTCTTCCCTGTGTCTGTGGCATCGGACTGGGCTTGTTGAAGGGAAGATCTGAAAGGAAATATATTTGATGCCTTTGGTGTGCAGAGCCTTTTTTTATAGGCTATGAACAAAAATTGTGTCTGTGTATTCCCAAACTGAAGAATACATGATTGCTGTTCCCAGCCTCCCTCTGAGAGCAGGCTTTGACATCATTCATACTCTATAATTTATGGTGTTCTTGTAGCAGTCTGTTAAGGTCTGGAAGAGAGTGGAAGGGATGATTTAGAACGGAAAGAATAGCCCTGTGCCTTGTGGTAGGTCTGTGAGTGAGCAGGTTCCTGCTCTTTGGAGTTGCTACTGGGTCTCTCTTTTATCATGGAATCATTTTTTAAAGATGATATTGTTTTGCCTAATGTAAGCACTTGCTCCTTGTCAAACACATCCTTGTATGCCCTGTTAGGACTTTGCACCTCATTCCTGGGTGTTTTAAAAGCAGATTACAGAACGTCTTGTAACTCATCATCTGTTGATTTTTTTAACCTGGTTTCTCAAGGAAACAAGGCTTATGTGAAAATTATATCTCTGTCCCTACTCCTTCCCCCTGTAACTTTTGAATCTATTGGCCAAATCCAAGCAAACTTACCAGGAGTCAGAGAGCGTGAAAGGCATGGAGCCCTGAGGGACCTTATAAAAACAGGTGGCCAGCTAGAAAAAGGGGGCCTTCTTGGTTCTCCCACAGTGGGAAAGCTGTAGAATTAGCTTACTCCTGAAGATGAGATGTACTGCATAAAATTGTTGCGGTCTTATCAAAATGCATCTGGTTAACATCCAACTTAAGACAACAGGAGATGTGCAGAGAAGAGCATAACGCAGGTTCCTGGTGCGCTTCCATCCTTCATTGATCTGTGCCTTGGGAAGTTCTTGGTGTATGTATATTTTAGTAGCTTTTGATGAATATTTCTTCCATGAATTTGTCTAATTGCCTTTTAGACACTGGAGAATCTGGCCAGAAGACACAATTCTGTAGGAGAGTGACTTTGTCCATTTTGCTGTTGTAGAATTGCTTGTCTCTGTTGCTGCTGGTTCTTTGGATACGGCTCTTCAGCTGATGAATGAGGGTGACTCCCGCGAAGTCTTGGGAGTTACGTCCCCCCCGCCCCCCAATATATGTGGAAACAGAGGAGGAGAAAGAAAACAAAGTATTGGCCTGTTTGCTGTGAATAAGCATCCTGTGAAGCTAACACATCTTTTATTTCATAATTCCTTCCAGCACATAGATAAGATACTAGCCTGGGAGGAGAGATCTTGGCTTCATACAGTTTGGCTCCTTCTTCAGGGTGTACTGGGATGCCAGGAGTCTCACAGGGTACACCTGCCTTTGTTTGGGACTTTGAGATGATGCAGTAAAAACCATAAAATGTTTCTACAGGACAGTTTCAGGTTTTGGTCTGAAATTCAATGAATAAAAGATTAATTTCTGGCACCACAGCTATTGGTAAAGGTCTGTAGAGCATCGCAGATGATGGTTGTGAACCCTTGGCAGTTTTAAAAATGGAGAGAATGTAGTTGTTTTATTAATGCTACAGAAAATGTCATAAAATATTCATGATGATCATCTCCTCTTATTTGAAATAATAAATCCAAGGTTAATTTTGTACTTGCAGAAAACTGGTGGCTGACTATTGGCCCTCTATTTCTTTGCTAGTGTAATGTAGAGATAATACTTAATATTTTATCTACTTTGCAAGGAAGTTATTAGGCTCACAAATATGTCATGGCGCCCAGAGAAGGAAAAGTAAGCTTCCCTCTCTTTCTCCTGCAGGTTAGTGAGACATAGGCTTCTGCAGTCATTTCAGACATCTTGGCTCCTTAAGAGCTCAGGGAAAGAAAACGTTGCTGCACAAGAGGACTCATATAAAGCATAAAAGTTTGTCTGTTAGCAAATGTAATACTCAGTGTAACTCTTAGCTTTAAAAAAAGGCAATAAAGAAATGCCACCAGTTCTGTTTGTTTATTTTAAAGGCCAAGTTCCTAGAAATTATTTTTGTCGCTTGTGCCATCCATTGCGTTTCCATTTATGACATTTCTGACCTGCGTTGAAAATTAGAATTTGGCATTGTGGTGACCGCACTGAACAAGGAAAAATGCCCCAGGGTTTTATAAATAGGATTTAAAGCAGACTTCCTGTGGTTGCATTTTATTATGCTGCTGTATGTGTTTTTGTTATTTTTTTCCCCCCCAAAGAAATGAACACTGGTTTTTAATATCGCCATGTAGCGACAACATGAAGCCTCTTTAGTCACTGCTGCTGCACAAAGTATTGTAAAGTCTGACATCCCTTTGAAGAACTGTTCTTAGCCACTGCTGCTATTTTTATTTTTGAGTTGTTCTCTGCTAGAATATTTTTCTTTATTTTGTCCTCACATGCCCTGAATTTTCGAAACACTTTCGGATCAGCTTACAACAAATCAATTGAGCTCTTTCCTCCTTCTGTTTTTTCCCCACTCTTATTAACTTTTACTGGACTGTGCCTTGGAAAAATCTAGTTGAAGGATAGTTTTTTTTCCCTTTAAGTCAGAACACAGTCTTTAGAGAAATATCTGCCAGAAGCACTGACCTACAAAATCTATTAGGCTCTCCCCACTGGTGTGAAACTCATTTATGTAATGCTGCCAGATTGGAGGACTCTGCTCTGCTTTGGAGGTAAAATACAAAGTTCAGTCTCGCTTTCATAAGCATCAGTGCAAAGAAGCGGCTGATAATGAGATAATGTTTGCAAACCTACGGAAGGTGGTTGAAGTTCTCTCCTGTTTTTACCGTACGGGTTTGCAGAGATTCCTTGAGGGCAGAGGCCATTTGAGTGGGTTTAACATCCAAGTGCCAGCTGCTGGGTGCTCTGGGCTGGCTCTTGACCTCTGGGAGCACGATAGGAAAAACCAGTCTGAGAGCCCTGAGAAGAGAGATGCTGAAGGTTACCAGTGAAACTAATTTAGTTATCCCATTTCTGTGCTGTTTAAACATAAACTGCATAACAAGGGCAGTCAGGGGCTACATGCATGGAGTGGGGTCGAGTACTCACAGTGCTGTTTCACTCAGCTGCTCGCGGTCCTTGCAGTGCCTGGAGAGGGCTCGGCTGGAGCTACCAGTGATCCTCTGCTGGTGGGAACTGGGAAGTGGCTGTTGCAGCTGGACAGCAGATTAGAGAAGACTTTCTCTGCTTTGGCAGAGGCTGCAGAGAAGCCTAGATAGCTTAAGAAAAAGTTCCTTGAGTCCCAAGGCATTTTTTTTAATCAGTTCAGCTTCCTTCATTTTCCTCTGCTAAGATCAGATACTGGAGTAGCATTTTTGGTGGAGTCCTAGGGGTCCTATGATTGATGGAGAGGTACACCACTGGCAATTAATGAGCTGCTTTGTTGGCAGAGCCAATGGCTCCAGAGCGACTGGCTTTAGCTTCTTTCCGTGTACGTTTAGTCTTTGGGTAGAGCTGAATTTGCTCTGCTCGTGCTGTGACCCATGTGGATGTCAGGCAACTCCCAGTTAGAAACCATGGTGCCACGGCAGCTCTGCGCTGTGCTAGCCCTAATAAGCCCTGGTGTGTGTGGTGGGCTCTGAATGGGGCCACAACTTGAGGATGTCTACCTGCAAAAGACAGTGGGGACGTACTCGTAATTTCAGTACTGCTCTGAGAGAGTAGGCTACAGAAAGAAGAGGTTAAGGAGCAGGTGTGTCAGCATTTATCAGTTTCTTTATTGAATTTTGTAAATGCATTGACTGTGATCGTGTGTAACTTGTCAGTTGTAGTGTGGCAGAGAGGGGTGTCGAGAACAGGGGAAGTCATTTGCAGGGCATGTCCGAGAGAGAAATGTTTCTTTCCTCCATTTCTAAACAGAGTAATAATTTAATGTAAATTAAATGGATGATTAGTCTTATTACAGTGACAGAAATATAAACAGGTGATTGGAAGCGCATCACTAGATGACTGTAGATTTTATAAATTATTTGGTGATCTTTAGATTTGGATTGTTACAGACATAACTAGCAACTTATTCACACTCCATATATTCTTTATAAATGTGCACTTAATGTGAAGTGTTGCGGAGCTCTTTGCCCTCTGAGAGATCCTCCAGTGGTGGAGGTGCAAAGGCATCTGTGTCTGCTCCATCAGAGCATACAGGTGCAAGAAGTAGGGGAAATAAAATGTTGTGTGTTTGGAGTGGATCAGACGAGAAGGGAAACCAGCCCATGAATTTGAACGTGCACTTGCCTGGCATTGACATGTGAGATGAGCAGAGAAGAAAGTTCTGAGTTTCCCTCTTCAACCATTTTTGGGGATTTTGGCCATGGTGATAGTTCACTCAAACCTTAGGCCCTGTAGGATGAGTGAAGTTAAAGCATAGCAGTGCCTATAATTTTCACTACATAATGTTATGAAGCAGCTAATATTATATCCAGCTGCTTTTCAATGCTTCGTCTGAGTGAGCAAGGAGCTGCTCAGAGCTGGATTAATTGAGAATGCAGCCTTCAGTGCAAATCTGGACCAAGGCTGACCTTTGCCTCTCTGGGTTGGTGAAAGGATGCCTTGATCCTTCTGCCACAGTACCTGTTCTTACAGCTATGCATGCCCCCATTGATTTTTGGGGAAAAGGTTTCTAGTTCCCTTTGACTTCTTTGAAAGTCATAATCTTTATCTTTTTGAAGAGAGGTCTGAAAGCTGTGAATCCCTTCAGTGCCATCCCTCAGGGAGCGTTGGCATTTCTGAAGTGGGCTGGGGGATGTGTCCCAGACACATCAATAAAGCTCCACATCATGAACTATCAGAAGGAGCTAACAGAATTTATTATGCCTGCTCTTTCTCTGACCTTCCATAATTGCCTCTGATTATTCTATTACAGCAGAACATTTTAAAGTAATTGTGGAGATCGGACGCAAGTATAAAACCACAAAGGTAATCCTAAAACTTTACACAATCATGGACAGGCATCCAAATTGTGAGTCAGTCTGCTATGATCTTCTTTCTCAAGGGGGATGTTACCCAGGCTGAATAATGATTTGTTCCTCAAATGAAGTTAACGTGGCAAAGACTGGCAGAACCTGACATGGTCTTTGATATTTTTGCCATTGATCCAGATTCCAGAGTCAGGGGAAGTTTTGTCTGATTACAATGTTTGGGATTTGGCCACTTTTAAAGAATGTTTTTGGTGAGCTCTGAAGGTTGAGCAGTGGTCATCTAATAAGAGGATTGCAGAACTGTCAGAGGTATGGAGAAATAACTAGTGTCTTAATGAGCAGGGTCACTTATATTGTTCTCAATGGATACATGTCTAATCCATTTTTAAAACATCAGTGGTGGAGATTGCCCATCCTTCCAGGCAGTCTGTTCCAGTGCTTCATTTACTGCTGTTTCCTCATGGCTAAATCTTTCTTGGTGTAATTCAGACCCAATACTTGCCCTAGTCACCTTGTGACTGGTCTCTTTCTCTGCAGCAATGTCCTATAGATCTCAGGACATTTTTTCTTGTTTTCCTTTATCTTTACTAAACAAACCAAATTCTTTCACTCACTCTGTATAGTCATACTTTCTAGAAATTTGCCTATCTTCTTTATCTGATGGACTCTATCCAGTGAGCCTACACCTTTCTTAAAATCTGGTTCCTCAAACTGGACACAGATCTTCAGATGAGGTCTCACCAGCACAGCCTTGCAGAGAGGAATTACTTCACATTCTTAGTGTACAATGGATTATCCATCTCACTTCTGTGTGAATTTTTGGCAACAGTGTAAGAAGTGATGCAGCTTCAGCTTGGGGTTTCCTCTAAACTCCCAGTCCTCTTCTAGAAAACGGTGGCTATTCTCTGGACTGTGTCTGTACAGCTGATTCTCCACTCAGGTGGGAGTAACCTTTCACTTTTGCAAATAATTCTTTTTTCCAGGTGATTTCTCCAGGTTGTTAAAATCATTCTTGTTCTTCCTCCAACATACTGCAGCCTTCCTGCTTAATATAATTTCAGACATAATGATTAAGCTCCCTGTTATGAAAACAACAAATGTTAAAAGGACCCTCACTTAGCATCCTTCTGTTTGACAGTGAGCCACTGATCGCAACCCCAGGTTTGGCTCATGAGCACTTTCCCACTCAGTGAAATCGTTTCCCTATCTTGTCGTGCTGGGCAATATCAGCCCAGTATCAGTACTGGCATCAAGTTCTGTAATGTCTCCTGTCCTTCGCTCTTCACAAACCCGTTACTCTGTCATGGAAAGAAATGACATTAATCTGATGGGATTTAGTCTTGACGAATGTCTGACTAACATTCTTCTGGGTTTTTTTTACGTGTAGCCTGTTTGATTATTTGGTCTGGTATTTTTATGGGAATGGAGGACAGGCTGCCTGTTATCTCCAGCTGCTCATATTTCTTTTTTATTCAAGTTTGTGCTTTTCCACTCTTTCAGAATTTCTTTTTCCTATCTAGAGTTGTCAAAGGTCCCTGTAACATTTTTAAACTAAGTTCCCAGAACTGAGACCAGTGCTTTTTTCCTGGATATACCAGACCAAATTGTTGATATGAAATGCATCCCTCTAGATATAGAAGTTCCAGACAGACCTTGGTTCGGTGCCACCTTGTTTCTCTTCAGAATTTACTGTTCCACAGAACAGTGACTGCTGAGGCACGTTTAAGATACAGTATTTCATTACTCTATTAAGAACTTAAAATTTATATGTTAAGGTGAATTTCTAATTTTCCCCTATGTTTATGAGATGTGAAGGCCAGAGCTGGGCAGATAATGAGGCAAAATTGTTGGCAAAGTTATCAGTGACTTTGAAATGAACTTTGTAACTTATTTTGTGATCTTTCTCTCCAGTATTTTGCCAGCGTTTTGGAAGTGAAGTCATCTCAGCATATTGTTCACAGATGGTGACATTGTTAGATGTGGTATATGACAAGCAAAGGTTCAGGTACCATTTGGAGTTAGATTTAAGTGCTTTGTAGACATCACCCTGACCTCTGCACAGGTGGAAAAATTCACCTACATAACAACTTATAGGATGCCAAACGAACAGTGAAGCAGAAACTTTCAATACCAGAAGAAGAGTGTTTAGTGGTTCCAATAAACTAATACATTGTAGGAGTGTTTAGGAGATTATTTGAGATGGCCTAGATTGGACAATCTAGCCTACTGCCTTTTGACCTGTGGCCTTAGGAAGTCAAGAATATCCATTAAAATAGCAGATGGGTCCACCAGCCAAACATCTCCCACTTCATCACTGCATGAAAAGGCTCTTGAGTTGGACCAAGATTTGCAGCTGTACCCATGGGAGGCCTGAAGGGTAAAGGGACTGGAATTCAGAACTAACATCTTAGCCTATGGCTGAAAAATCTGAATATCTGTAAGTAGGCTGAAAAGGATGTCTTCTGAACAAGGAGCAGTGACTGGGGTAAGGTTAGAGCAGCCACTCCTGGTGGCCTAACTTTTGTTTAACCATCAAAATGCTCATACAACTCAAAGGGGGATGATGACTCATCTGTCTTACAACTACTGTTCCTGTATCTTTGGATACTGTAGCAGTGTGTGGTCTATGCAATATTTTTTGGTCAAACTGTCAGCCATTTTTTTTGTTTTTAAAAAGAATAATTGTAAAAGCTAGATATCTGTCTGTTTAGAGCTAAGAGCTTGGTGTAGTTGCAGGGCTCCTGGAACTGGCATCTGAGAAATACTTCAGAATAACTGGACTCTTAATCCAGTGTGGCAGATCATGAAATCTTCCATGCTTTGACCAGAAGCCCGTTTAGCATGGGATCTTCATGGGGCAGAGCCAGTGGGAGACGCTGTAGGAAACCAAACAGGACGTGAATGAAGTGACCCTTTTCTATCATCCCCTCCCAGTGTCAGGCCATCAGTCACTTTCAGAACCAAAACTTTCAACGTTTTTGCTTTTGGCCTCTATGACAACCTCTGGCAATGAGTGCCCCGGTCTCATTTTGCATTGTGTGGAGAAGCTGACTTAAGTCAGCTGCCCGTTGACTGGCTTCTCCAGAACCATCTAGTTTTTGCATTAGCTTGAACCCCGAAGCTTGAGTTTTGCACGTTGGTGACAAACCCTTTGTGACTTTCCCGTTGGCTGGAGCTGGTGGGCACAGAGCATTGGTGGTGTCATGGGCAATGGAGACGAAGGTAATGAAAAGAAAAATCTTGCTCTTTGTTACATGATTTAGAGAGAGGTTCTCGTTTGCTGGCAGAGTTGTGAGTTGGTTATTCAGCTGTAATTAGGGTTCTAGAGCTGGAGTCCTGACTCAGGCAAAAAAACTGAAATTAATGGGAATACTGCCTTGAGTCAGGGCTGCAGAAGTCAGCCCTCGGTCTTTTTTTCCCATTGCAGTATTTTGTCTTGTTTGAATCTGCTTGCAAATAGGCTGGACTTACTGGTACGTAAAGTGAGTTAATTTTGATCTTGGCTTGTACTTATTTGCAGGTACTCATCTGTCAGCACTTTGCCTTTCTCTTGCCTTTCTCTTGCCTTTCTCTTGCCTTTCTCTTGCCTTTCTCTTGCCTTTCTCTTGCCTTTCTCTTGCCTTTCTCTTGCCTTTCTCTTGCCAGATAATTTCTGCACATCCTAACTTGCAAACTAGAAAGAATCAAAGTGGGAGAGCAGAGCGCTTGGGATATGTTCAGGTTTTGTCTGCTGCATTGTGGAGTATCTTTGCTTGAGTTGTTTTTTTTTTTTTTGTAGAAAAGCAAACAGCTGACTAATAATCTTAAATGTTATATACTGTTTCAAAGTGATAGCAGCACTGTTAATTTAGTGATCACAGGAACACAGGACTGTTGTGTGAAATTGGAGAAGATTGTGTCTTTGTTATTTTCTTTTATCTGGAAAAGCAAGAAAGCCTACTCTATTAGTTTTTCTAGAGCAGCAATATGTTCTTATCTTAAACATGCCATGTAACATTAATTATTAATCACAATGATTAAAAATAGAAATAAATATAGGGTAGTAATCTTGCGTCTAGATGAATCCTCTCTCCATTAAAAAAAATACGGCATTACACCAGCATATACCTTGTGTGAGTGAGATCAAAATTAGATCACTGGATATTTAGGTACTCTGTCCATATTTGACAGTTCTTATGTCTCGATGCTTTTCAGAAGACTGCTGGAGTCTATTTATAGCATAGATTTTGAGCATCTGACACACAAGCTCCTGTGGAGAGTTGGGGTAGTTTTTAAATACAGAATACACACAGTTTGCTCAAGTTTAAAAATTTTTTTTTTTTTATACTTCCTTGTTTAGCTGTCACTTTCCCCTCCAAGATGTGAAATGTGGCCATTTGTGAGCTTGGGGTCAGTCTGAAGTGACTGCTTACGAATAACTCCTTTACAGCATAGGAATTTATTTCAGGTTTACACTGATGTAACCAGGATCAGAGTCCTGCCTAGCCCCTTGGATACCCAAATACTACAGAAACAGGGATCAGTTTTAGAATGCTTTGTGGTAACTGGGAATTGAAATTGCCTTTGAACAAAAGTATATTCTGCTACCCATACAGTCTGACTTTTTGTTGTTGGTTTGCCTAAGAAGGGCATAATAAAATAAAATTGGTGTAATTGTTTGCCGGGGGGATGTTGAGTGACTCAAATGTAACACAGATGTTAGAATAGCTCTTGGAATTCTTGTGGACTTACAGGTGAACCTCCTGGGGTGGCTAGTAAGGGGGAATGGAAAGTACTCTGCACTCTTCCAGCTCTACGGATGGCTATTAATGATGTTACTCCTCTCATTAATCTGCCACATGTTAAAGAAAACCTGATAAATAAATACATAAAACAAAACCCTCTATATTTTCTCCTCTGTGCGATTTCCCTACTAGTCCATGAAGATCTAGTTCACCCAGATCTAACGCATCTGAATATCCAACTGTCTGGTTGGAAAGCACATGGGAGAAGAGGTTTTAATAGCCCCTGAAATGAACAAGTAGTGGAGCCTCCCAGATGTCATTGATCCTCAGAGATCTTTCTGAGTTTTTGTGAGAACGGCTGTACTCTGGAGCCACTTCTCAAGGAGTTCTCTCTAGTATTTGGGCTCCAGAAGTCTCCTTCATGTGTGTGCTTTGTGGTCTACTGAGGTGAAACATGAAAGTAGAAGTTTAAAATGCCTTTGGTATAAACTCTGCTCAACCTTTACCACTTTTGGTGCTTACCCGCTGCAGGCATCCCTGGTACCATTGGAGAAAAGCAATCCTGCCAGGACTGGAAATTTCCTGGCAGAAATGCAGGCTGAGAAGGACTCCAAAGTTGCCGAGTTTCACTCAGCAGAATCACAGGCAACCATGTTTGTCTAATAATTTGTTCGGAGGCCATCTGCTTGCTGTGAATCATGAGCTTTGGTTGTCTGCTACCACTGGTGGCATCCTTAGAGTTCAGAGATGTTTGAACCAGGGAGCTGCTTATCTGGTTGGACTCCCTTGGCTGAGTTTGCCTGGCAGCTGGATCAGCTGGTTCTGCGTATGTGTTCCTAAAGCCTTATGCGTCATAGATGTTTTTAAAGCCAGAAGGGACAGTTACAATTGCTTAACCTGACCTCCTTTATTCTTGTATTACATTATATACAAATACACATTATTATATAGTCGAACATTTAATGTATAAACCAGGACATATATGTAATATAATTTTAATGCATATATGTTAAAACCGTAGGATAGCAGTCAGTTTTTCTTTAAGCTGTGAGAAATCCTTCGAGAGTCAGAGTAGTCTCTGGCTGTAGCTGGGCTCAGAGTCTCTGGATCTTAGCAAGGGAACATGGAGATTTATGCCTTAAGCTTGGTGTGAACTTTGGACACTGTGCCTAGCTCCCAACCTTCCGTGTTTGGACATAAATTGGTCAGTTCTTGCTTAGGGGAAAGTCATTTCAGGCTCAAAGTGAATATTTATAGATATCAATCGATGAAAAAGGGAGTACCATTGTTTTTAGTCATGTGAGCAAATGCAAACTGTTTTGTAGTGTACAGGCTTGTTCTAACATCTTATCCTTGGTGTGTGTCCTAGCTCAAGCTCATGTCAGTGGAGCTTGTACATAAGTCACCTGCTTTTAGCAATTAGATTTGACCATAATTATGTGCTCTAGTTGACACGGCTGTATCTCTGAATGAAGTTTTGATTTTTGATATTCTAAAAATAAAAAGGGACCAGCCTTGATGAGAAATTCTAGTTACCTTTACCAGTGTAATTCAAGAATAACAATGGCAATCAGGGGAGATCTTCCCACCTGTTTTACCCCAGTGGAAACCTACAGATTTTACTGGGATTATTGGAGGTTTATCCTGGTGCAATTGAGAAAATCTGGCTTGTGTGGTGTTTGTTTTGTTTGGGTTTTTTTTTCCCCAAACACATGCTATGTGTTTCAATCAGTGCATCATATCCAGAGCATGAAATCATTAAAACAGAAAGAAATGTAAAATCCTAGAAAATCATGCAGGTTGGCAGATTTTCATTTGTAATTTCATTGACCTTGACCAATACAAGTTCTTCTGTCCTCCTCAGTTACTTTAGCTTTTCTTGCCCTTAATCCTCTCTAGTGTTTGTAGGAGGGATGTTTGTATATGTGTGTTAGTGGATGCTCAGCAAGTGTGGACCTCCCAACTAATGGCTGGACGGCTGGCCACGGGCATGGAAAATTTCTGTCCATCGGGTTTTTATTCTAATGTCTGATCACAATGGGGAAAAAAAACCACACCAAAACTGAGGAGGATTTCTGAAGTTTTTCTCTGACTGTTCTGTCTTTGATCAGTGTAAATCCAGGCTTGTAAGAGTATTTCATCATATGTTTTTGCCTATTTTGCATACTGCCTTACACATCCATGCAGAATCAGAATAATGCAAAGATAACTGCAAGAATCCAGCTGTTTCTTTGTAGTAGAAATTATTGTGCGATACTGAATTAATTAGTTCTTAATGCGGATGAGACTGATTTGTATAAACACTTGGAAAGAAAGGACACAGTGATGACAAAAAAATTAACTGGTTATGATAAAATTAAAAAATAAGATAAAAATGCTTTATAGTTTTGCAACACAGTAAGCTTTTTTCCTGGCACTGCTAATATGAATTGTTTAGGAGTTTTTATAAAGAGGACCGCATTTACTTCATGCTGACTGATTAGAAGTTTTGGCCTTTAATACATTTCAACTTGGTATGTTTGCCAAGCACTCTTATTACTTCAATCAATTTAAATTTGCAAGACTGATGATCCTGACAGAAGCCATTGGCACATCATGTGATCCTGGAAGCTAAAAATACCATTCTCTATGGGGCTTACTTATTTCATGCTTCAAAGCCTAAGAAATGTTCATTTTAAGAGTGAAAAAGAGAAGTTTGCGCTTCGTCTGATACCAATAACCTACTGAAGGAAAAATACCTGGTGCTTTTCGTAGAGCCTTGGGGATGTTTTGTTGTTGCAGTCATGAATTGTTATTTGTTTTATAGAAGTGCCTGAAGACTCCCGTTGGAATCGGGGCCTCATCCTGCTATGCACACACTCACAGTGAGAGACAATGTATGTATACAAAAGAGCATCCCCTCTATTGAGGCACAAGAGGGTGAGGCTAGGAAGGAGGATGGGGCACAGTCACAAACCCATCGTCACCAGGGATGGGAATAGGACCAGCTCTGACATCTTGTTTGCTTAATCCATGCTGCCAAGCTTCGAATCTTTGTTAACTAAATGGTATTCCCCTGCCCCAGATATGATGGCTGAAAGACAGCTACAAGAATTGCATTGAGTCTGGCCTGAAATGTCACTTGTCATTTTAGAGAGTGTTTTAGAGTCTCTGTGTGGCCATCCAAACTTTAGAGATCTGTTTTGACGTCATTTGGCTCCACCACTCGCTGTGTGTGTGCGCAAGTGAATGGTAGTGGGATGCTTGAATTTTGACTGTTGAAGTCTTTTGCCACAGTGGCTCTGTGCTTGCCTTCCTGATCATGATATAAAATGCTGCTGAGAACTTTAAAAGCTGCCCTCTGTCACTCAGCACTCATTCAAAGCTGAGGAACCTGAAGAAAATCAGTGCTCTGTGGTCTTGTTCTGTTTGACCGGCATTGCAGTCTACAAGCTACAATCTCATCTTTTGAGAACTTCTAAAATTGTTCCTTGTGTCTTGCTGCCCCAGCTGGAGGTAAACGTAACAGTGAACCCTAGCAGCCTATTTTAAAGGGTGTTGCAAAGGGGATAGAGGCACACTCTTCAGCGTAATACAAACAATATGATAAAGCACAATGTCCTTCAAGTTGCAGCTTGGGAGGTTCATTTTGGGAATTTTCACTGGAGGGTAGTGCTGTACTGGAGCGGGCTGTCCCAAGGAACGGCAGAAACTCCATCCTTGGTTTTCAAGATTCAGCTGGTTAAAGCCATGGCTGACCTGATCTAATACTGGCCCTGGTACCGCATTGAGCAAGAGGTTAGTGGGAAGGGACCTTTGAATGTCTCCAACATTTCTAAGTCTGTGTTGTGGAACAGCTGCTTTTTGTAAATAACTGATTAAAGAGCAGTGTTTTATTAGTGCCCAGCACTATGGCTTTCCAGCAATAACACTGCTGCTGTTGAGAGATAGCGTGTTTGTGTTGTGTTTTGTTGTTTGTTTTTTTTTTTTTTTCTAATTTTCACCTGCTTCTTTCTGCACAGGGAGTTGGGCAACGAGGCAGAAGAGATGCTACTGTATCAAGAATATATTCTGTAGGCTTAGCTTTTGCACTTGACTTTGTGTGAGCACATACTTGTATCCACAATAGTAGGATTCAGAATGAAGTGCTTTTTCCTCTGTTTGTCCTTGGTGTTTGGAGACCTGAGCTTGACTTCATTCTTCACACTTGGAGTATCTTCTTTACTTGTGTTATTCCTTATTCCACAAGTATTTGTGCCCCGTCCTGAGATGGGAAGTTTGAGGTATGATGAGCTGTCATCTTTCAGCTCCTTAGATGTAACCTCTCAGAGCTGTGTAGTGTGGGAAAGCCTGCGTGATGGAAGAAGTGCTTTTGATTTGCTTGTATGAGAGCTGCCTTAACAGTACTAAATGCCCCAGCGTATTAAATTGGAGCTCCATACTAGTGGAGTCTTGTAACGTCTGTAGTCCTTGGGGGGAAGAGTTGCCTGATGGCTGTTGTGTCCACTCTCTGCTGCTGTGACTGAGGCAGTATGCAAAACCTGGGCTCTCTTTGCTCTTCAGAAGCAGCCACAAGAAACTTTTTGTAGCTTCTGATGAGCATTTCCATTCTTGTCATTCTGGGCCATTTTGTGACACCTAAGTGTTAACTTAGTTCTGGTAGAGCCAGGAGAGCTTAAGGCTGATGTGGTAAAGATGAGAAAGTTGGAAGTAAAGTCTGATGCAAGGAGTTAGAGGGTTACTTAGAGAATTACCTTGTATAGTGAAGCATTTGACTCAGCATGATTGTCCTGGCAGGGACCTAATATAATTTGCAAGTGGTAAGAGTTCTCTAATGGGATGAACAAACACTCGAAGGAAGAACTAAATAAAAATTTGCACTTTGGGCATGAACAGGTGTTCTCAGTCCTGCTCTCTTTTCTTTTAGTGGATTTTCTGTGTAAACAGTGTCTCAGGGTTGCTGGAAAATCGGGAGATAGTTTGCTCTTTGTATGTAAATGTATTCTCTTCCTGCAAACAGCATGACAATGAAAAAAGAAAAAGGAATTTTTTTAGATGGCCTGAGGAAAATCTTCCTTGCAAAGTCTAATAAGGATCAAATTAGAGCAAATAAGATTTGATTAGCTCCAGAAAGGCCAGCTTCATAGGACTAATCCTTGGCTTTTTTTTTTTTTTTTTTTTTTTTTTCCCCTTGAACTACTTAGTCATCAGCCAACGGTAGGATTGCTTTCATCTGCTGGAGGCAGGAAACAAATGAACTGATGTACTGAACAAAATACTGTCATCCTTCCTTCCATGCTCATCTCTTTGGTGTGGAGCAAAAGAAGTTAAAACCTTGTAACATTTGTTTAGGTATGGCCCTTGCTGATGAAGAGTCTCACTGCGATAGGTGCAAACTGTGCTAATTAAATCAAACATCCATTCTCCAGTGAAGCTTAATCACTTTCCATCTAACCACTTGTTATGTCGGTACTTTGAGCTAAATATAAGTCTGAGCTTGCTCTAGAGACCATGTCTGCTGCCCATATTGATAATGTGCAAGCTGGGGTGAGAAGGCGGCTGTTGTGCGATCTCCAGTGGTGGAACAGGAGCATGCCTTGTCTGGGTGCATCGTTGAAGGCCAGTGTTCCTAAGTTGACCAGCAGTTGTTCCAGGAAGTCTAGGATAACTTTTAGAAAGGGTTTTAGGTCAGCTCAATAAAGAACTATGGGCGCTTGGGAACTTCCACAGCAAGAGGTTGTGTTTTTAAGGTTAGAGGTGTGTGTGGTGGTGTGTGGGTTATTTTTTGTTGGTTTGTTATTTTAAAAAATTTGTTGTATACCTTTGACAATGATCTGTCTCTTGAAATTCTGTGTAGGATGAAATTGGACAAAGGCAAGTACATGGATTTTTAACTATTTTTGCTCAGCTCTTTTGCAGAGCTTTGGCTTAGTTTATCAGTAAAAGAAGCTTTTCCTGTCTTTGTGGATTCTATTATTATTTTGACTGTAAGAAGTCTTTGATGGTGAAAGGAGGTATCAAGTGAAAGCAAGCCATTCCTAATTCTAGCAGCAGAGCCTGCTCCTTCCCTTATAACCAAGACACAGCAACTGGATAAGAGAACCTGATGTAAATATATGGGCTCGTTTAACATTCTGGCAATTTGAAGCAGACAAAGTTCATATTAAATTTACTTTGTCCCCTAAAAGATCAGCTTGCTGAGACATGCCCTTCAGGGATAAGTTCCTCTAATCATAAATAAAACATGCACCTTCCAAGGAAGGCAAAGGAAGGAAACAGAATTGAAAGATTCAGCAGTAAATTAAGACTATTGTTTTGGTTTTCTGTGGTGCTTTTCTTCTTAATAGTACTGCTGTCAATTTTGGTTGATGCAGGCAAAGGTTCTGTTTTGATCTCCTCCCAACTAAATTCCTTGAATTTTGCTTTATACTAGTGTGAAATGATTTGGAGTGTATAAGTAGATTTTTATTTTTCTTTCACCTCCTAGTATTTAATTATGCTTTTGTAAAGGTACAAAAAAAAATTCAACTTTGAGATCAGATCCTCTGCTAGTTACAATAACTTCTCTTGCATCGTATTACTGCTGCTGCTGGATTTCTGGCTCTCAAACATCTTTATTATAGAGTAAAAAATATGTGAGGCAGGAATCGATGCCTTACATAATCAATCAACTTTCCTCAGTGAGGTTCTTATGCTTTTGCTGGAATGCTAACAAAATGTTTGTTTATCAAAGATGAATTTTTTCTTTTTTTAGTAAGATTATTTAACTGCTGGATGCAGATAATTTCCCGTAGACTGTAAAACAGATACTAAGGTCAACACAAACCTTTGTGATTTGCCCAGCTAAGCTGATAAAAACCAGGCACGTCTAATAGAAAATAACTGAATTTGGAGGAGTTGTTCTTGCCTTGAAATTAATGAAATAAAATGCAGTATAAAAGCATTGCTGTGCTTGCCCCTTCTGTGGGAACTTTATGGTTATATTCTGAAGAAGCTGACTCAGATCTGCAGTAATGTACGTTGATCCAAGAAGAACACCTCTCTCAGTGAGTTTGATTTGGTATTGAGCATTTGAGAAATGGGAAAAAAGAGACTAGCAGCAGTGAACAGTGGTTATAAATACTCCCTTGTGGCCTGGAATTTCTTTCAGAATCTGCTTTCCTCAGACCTGTTGCGCTGTTCTGGCTGGCTAGCGATAACCAAGCTGCTTCTTCTGACATGGACATCTGGCCACATCAGCAGATGATGCTTGTCGTGAGGATCTGCACTGATTCCAGGATGGTGGGAACATTTTGGCAGATTGTGCTCTGAAGCGAAGGCAAAGAGGAAAGTAGTATCTTTTTGCTTCAGTGTTCACCTTTCTGTTGATAATACAAATCTGAATCGCTTATTGCTGTGGTGTATGGCGCAACATCTGGACTTCACACCTGGATGATAGGAACGTGCTTGTGGTGAATGGCAGTTGCACAGGTAAAAGCAAATTCCCCTTACTCAGTTCCACGGACTTTGGCAGAATTTGCCTGTCAATGCCAGCAAAGAATTGCTCCCAATGCCTACACATTCGAGTCGATGGGAACTTCTCAGTCTGTGCTTCCCATTCTTCAGGCCTCTTATTTCCAAGGAAATAGACAGCAGCATCAAGCCTTTTGTAGAATTGCATGTCTAAATCGTAGATGCCTTGTGAAATGGATTGCTTAATGGAATGAGCACTGCTATAATCCTAAGTAATCACCAATATGCTGGCATCTCAGGGGAGGAAAAAAAAGAATCCGTGAAATCATATTTTATTAAAACAGTAATGAAGCAGGTTGCCTGGTGCATGCATCACTGGATTAGTCACATTGGGTTGGAGCAGAAGCCATTATTTTTGACTGAACTGTTTCATTTTAATGAACAGCAAAATTATATCCATGTTTGATTACTTGGAGGTGTAGTAATGGGGCAGGGGAGAGCACAATCCTCATTTTACTTTAAGAAGGGTATTTTTTCTGGTACTTTATATCTCCATGTTGTTGACACAACACAACAGCACAATAATCCAAGGTCTTCATGGAACATTTAGTAATTTTGATCCTTAGATAATTCCACTAAACATTTTGCTGAAGCGTGGATAATTTTGCAGAGGGTAACAGGGTTTTTCCAGTGATCCATTCAGCAGGCTTTGCTCTGGTCCTGCCACTGTAAGTGTGGCTTGTAGTTTCCTGCTTTTGATTGATAGTAAAACAAATGCACATCTCATTTTGGTTGAGATCCTTTTTATTGCATGATGAAGGGCACAGTGCTGCTGCCTGTGGAGTGTGGGATGTGCTGGTTTTAATGGCCTGAAGGACTCTGGCGCACTTGGGAATGTCTCAAGTGACTTCAGGATCTTTCCCATGCTCACAAGCATAGATGAGTCATTTGTACCTTGTATCCCGCAGACCTGGCACTCTTCTGTGCCAGCTCAGTCTCTGACACGCTTTCCTGTAGTGGCTACTCCTGTCCAGGTCTACCCTTGGGGTTTTCCTAGAGCAAATCAGAGCATATCGACTTGAGGCTAACACCGGCTTTTTAGCCCTTACCTACCTCTGCACTGAGGGGAAAGGAGCATGGGGACCAGACAGCAACTTGCATAATTCAGAGAGAAATTGCACATTGAGGAAGTCCAGCTGTGTCTGCATGTGGAAATGTGTAAATCTCTGCATCTCCATGTGGTTTTTAGCACCCTGTGGCTGTTTGTTGCTGCTGTTTGGTACTTGGTGTTGCTCAGGACAGCTCTCCATCGCTCCTTCATTTGTCTGCGGTACGCAGGCTACGTGCCAACTCTGCAGAGGAGATGGGCTTGGTAAACTAAATCCTCTGTGCAAATAATCTTGCCTCTCTTTTTTGGCTTGTTCAGTCTTTTTAGTAGAGGCTTTCATACTCCAAAGCGAGTCCAGTGAAATAGCACAAGTGCTAAAAGCTACTGAAAAAGCAGGTGCAATCTGATGAAGACTCTTCATCAGGCGGAGGACAAGCTATCAAGCTTGCACCCCAGCTTTGCGCTTGCTGGGTCATGTTTACCCTGCTTGAGTAGGGCAGGGCAGTGCAGTGCCTGACTCCTTGGAGTGAAATGGAGCTTAATGATTCTCTCCAAAGGTTCCCTGCCAGCAGAGCCAGTGCATCCTCCACCTATGGCAATCCTGAATGTCGTGTGGTAGTTTTGCCCAAATACCAGGGTTCTGCCGGTGGAAGGGGTTTGGCATCTCTCCATGCTTCTTAGTTATCTAAATACTTAGAGTCAGCCCAAGGGAATTTAGAAACAGTTGTGCTCTTGCTAGGCTTCTTGTTCCTAAACCACCTAAACACTTCAGAATTCTTCAGCTGATCCTGTTAATGAAATACCTCAATTCCAGGTTTTGGATATTTTACTGTGTTTGGAAAACTTAGCGCATCAGCCACAGGACTACAGCTACTGTTGTTGCTGTGCAGAATAAGTATATTCCCATCGTGTCACACTAGGGCAGGCAGAAAGTGGGGGAGAGGAGTCGGAGAACTAAAGCAGTCTAAACCAAGCTTCCCAGTTTATTTTATTCTGCTGTCACGTTGCTGAAGTATCCTCATCCTGCTCATATGGCTTTTGCACGGTATGATTGGCAGGGCAGAGTTAAGGTTACGCTAGTGCACAAAACTGCATATCCTTCGCAGGTTTGGATTTGCAATCTTAACTCAGAAGTTCCTATGCTTGCTTTGTATCTAGTCCTGTGATGAACATGAGTGTATAGTGAATATTGCCCTGAAACTGAGGAACACGTTTTAGATTAGCTGTTCATAGTGATCACATCTTACTTTTAGGTGGCAAAAATGTTAAAACTTGACTGTCCTCTACTTAAATTAATTGATGTGCACTCTCAATTTATCTTGATGTCTGTCTTTTTTTTTTTTTTTTTTGTTGAGTGTTCACGTAAGACAGACCACACAGGCTGAGGCAAGTTCAAATTTTTTTTTTTTTTTAAATCAGTACTGTTTCCTTAGTCAGTGCAAGAGCAATCAGAAGCTGGCTCTGCTTGGTTATCATCCATCACTATTTAGAGGCATTGATTTGCCACTGGAAGGTGTCCCTATTGTTGACTGAATGCTACTACTTTGTCTCCTTTTCCAGCCCATATCAGACATGCATTTTTATCAATATGTTCTGGGCAGCAAGCAGTGCAGTGTGAAGAGCAGCCAACTGAGGCAGGACAGATCTCGGATGTGAGCAGCGGCTTTATCATTAACACCCAGCTGTGAATTTTCCAGCTGACAGATGCTAGAAGATGGCAGTTTGTTGGAGGGATGGCATTCTTGTGGGAATGCTTCATCTGAACTGACAAATGAGAAATAACTTTCAGGTCAAAGAAGAAATTCCAATCAAAGGGAATAACCAGTATCCCAGTGCTAGGGCTGTGCTGCTGGGGCATGGGGCTCAAAACTTGTCATTTCCAGGAATTTTCAACAAGGACAGATGCAAAATCCTGCCTCTGGGATGGAGCAACCCACTGCATCGGTGCAGGCTGGGTAGGTAGTAGCTCTTCTGGGCAGGACTCAGGGTTCCCAGGGAGCAAGACGTTGAACATGAATCAATGCGTGCCCTTGTGGTGTTGAAAGCTAATAGCGTACTGGGCTGTGTTACCTAGAGTGTAACCAGCAAACTGAGGGAAGTGATAAATTCCCTCATCTCAGCACTGGTGAGGCCACATCTGGACTGCCATGTTTTGCACCCTCTGCTGCCTGGTTTGAGAGAGGTTGCCGGACTGGAGAAAATGCAGTGCCACAAAGGTGGTCAAGGAGGCCAGGGCATGGCACGTAGTTGCGCTCTCCAGTTAGTTAAAGAGGTGTTATATAGAAGATGGAGCCAGACTCTTTTCAGAGCTGCACAGCAGAAGGACAAGAGGCAATGGATGTGTGTTGCAACAAGGAAAATTAATTTGGATAACGGGGAAAAAAAATTCACCGTGAGAGCAGGTAAGCGCTGAAATGGGGGTCAGTTGGAGAATCTCCATCTTTGGAGATGTTCAAAACATGCCTGGATGAGGCCCTGGGCAACCTGACCTAACTGTGATGTGGGGTCCTGGCCTGAGCAGAAGGCTGGACAAGCACATGGAGGTCCCCTCCAGCCTCAGTTACTCTGTCATTTTAAGTCTTCCAAGTCCTGCTGAGTGCTCCTAGCTTTGGGGTGATGGCTGTTGTAGGGTGAGGTTTTCTCTCTCCTGTTGGAGCAAGGGGAGCCTGCTTTTCTACTCTAGTGGTTGAACAGCCTGCCAAGGAAGAAATAGGACCCTTCTCTGTGCTGCTGGAGTGCAGGATGGGTTCCCTGCTCCAAAAGAGCAGGGTCCCTCTCCCTGTTTTGTCATAATAAATGTTGTAGGCTCTCAGCTTTCTCTCTCTGTGGAAAAAACCTTAATGTGAAAATCTTAATGTCTGTTTTCTGGGCAGATTTTGTGTTTCCAGGATGCCCTGTGGGCTCTGACATCAGCCTTGGCTATGGAGGAGAGGAGAGACCTGAGGTGTGGATAGGGAAGGGCGCTGAACTGATAATCATGGGCCCTGCGCATGCAGATGGCTTGTGCCCGAAGTAAAGACGTGGCTGTGAGTCCTTGCCTGCTGAACCACGTGCTCGCTGCACCATGCAGTCATTGCCTGGACAGCTTGTAGGGCTCTTGTAGGGGAAGGGAGGAGCCTCATCATAAAGGTGTATGCTGCTCCGAGATGTTCTGCAAGTTAATGGAAATAAACTTGGTGCTCACGCTGGGCCTGAAATTGGGATAGATCTTTCCGTGAAGTGTTTTGTTGCAGGAAAGTGTAGTGATCTGGAGGAGATGGAGCGTACCTCCCAGCTTGGCAGCCTTTGGCAAGGCTCATCATCAGGAAAAGCTGTGATCTGTTGCTTGTTCAGCAAATGGGATGCGATTCTTTACATCCCAGCTGTTGGAAAGTAAAATTTAAACTGTTTGGGCCAGCCATCTAGATCCAGTATCACAATTTCTGTGTCCTGTCAAGGTCACTCCAATGTCTTCCTAAAAGGAGATGAGCGATGACCTCTGTGGCTGAGTCAAATATGTGGTATATCTTCAAAGACTGAAAGCATGAGCTTGCTTAGTACAGGACAGAGAAGACAGGTTATGTACGGCGTCTGTCTTCGAAACATTAAAAGGAGGGGAATGAGCTGTTCTCCATGTTCCGTGAAGGCAAGGACAAGAAGTATTTGGGTTGAGACTGCAACAAGAGATGTTTAGCTTACACTTCAGGAAGGATGCGTCAGTGCTCGGAGGTGCAGGGATGGATCTCTGAGTGGCAGTTTTCCAGACCGGTCTAGACAAACCTCTGTTTGGTTATGTTTGGTTGTGTCTTGGACCAAGAGAGGATAAAGTGAGACCCAACCACATTTCTATGCATGTTTTGGTTGTTCTACGTACATTGGAGCAGAATACATTGAGGGCAGTGACTACTATGCTACTAGTACGCATTGGTTGTCTTCCCTAAAAGCCATGGAGCTGATTCACCTGCTTGAAGGACTCCTTGTTTCAGAGGCATAAAGAAGTTAGAGAGGAATGTCTGAGTGCTCCCGCCTTTACGGCATGAAGCACAAGGTGGAAGTGGGCAGGTGGCACAGCCACAACCGCCCCTTCTGTATCATCCTTTCTCCAGGTTTGCAGCTGTCCAGGTGAAAACGGCATGGCTCCTGCTGTCCTCCAGAAAGCCCGTGTTGGGCACAAGGCCATCCATCGCAAGACAACTCGACAGCTCCTGAGGCTGCATGGTTGTGAAAAAGGTGGATGGGAGAACAGGCTGTTCCGCTTCAGGTCTCTGAAGTGGATTTGTGATGTCGGCACAAAAGCCAGCTCTGTCCTGAAATCAATCTGCTGCTTCACAGAAAGTGAAGGGGCCAGGGCTGCTTTCTGCCGTAGGCATATTCAAGACGGGTGCGTTCATTGTCTGCCCTGGGCAGTGGTTGATCCAGGTGACCTTTGTAGCTAGAAGGTCCTGTCCCTTTTCCTGCTGATGGACTCCAGTTGCAGCATTGCTTGAATAATTTTAGTTTCCTGTCTGAGGAGTTTCCTTTCTAATAATTTTTTTCCCTACAGTGTTGTTTGCTTTTGCGTCACCTCCCCTCCCTGCCACGTTTTGGGGTAAAGTAAGGAGAAGCTTTTTCCTGTTTCTGTTGCAGTCGATGCTGGTACTCTAAGGAGCCCAAAGGGATGCTGAGAAAAACGAGATAGGATATAAAAAAACACACCTTTATGTAACGTATCTCACTTCCCCATTCTGGGTGGAGATCACTGGTGTGCCTGATCTGAGGGGGAGAGGTTATCCATGTTCTGCTCAGTGATGCTCTCTTCTTCTTTCCGTTACTCCGTATTTTCAGCACATTCCCAATGGGGGTGATGCCAGCTTGTCTTGTGTCACTCAGCACTGTTTTACTGCAGTAATCTAACATGTAAATCCCATAAATGAAATATGTCAGCAGGAAGCAAAACCAGCCAATACTTTTGTTTGGAAACTGTGCTATTCTTCCTTTAACCCCCAAGACTCTAAATTCTCAAATACTGGACTTCACATAGAAGTCATAAATAAGGCAGCTCTGGGTTTTCTAGGCTGACCTCTTTGAGGTAGTGTAGCGTTTGTGCAAAAGGGAATCTCACCTCTATTTTGCTGTGACTGATTTATAGTAGACTTTGCAAGCCAATTTCTACTTGGGTTAGAAAGGCATGCAGTGAAAATTCATGAAGAAAGCAGCCTTTTGGGGCAAGTTAGAAATAAATGTCTTACAAATATCAATGTTAGTTCCTACCTTAACTGTGAAATCAGTGTGGCTGTTCCATAATTTAAAGGTAATAAAATTAAATATGTTTATAAAGATGCATCTGTGTAGTACAGACCTTGCTTACAGCTGTAACGGGCAATGAAGGATCTTTGTAGAGCCTCTTCGGCTCTGGTCTGTACCTGAAGTCACCATGCACACACATTGTATATGAAGGAACGTGACAATTGCTCTGGTCGGTCAATCCTTCCAGCCCAGCTTTGTGTGTCCAACAGTGGCCGCAACTGGATTCATCAAAGCAGCATGCAAGAAACACCATGATAATTGCTACCTCAAAGGAATAACATTTCTCTCAGCCTCCCCGGCTGGTTAGGGGCTGGTTTGCATTATGGCGCATCAGCACCTACAAGGAACACCGTGTATTTACGCTATCTTTGATCTCTCACGTTGATCTTGGTTTAAATCAGTGCTGTGACAGATAAGAAAGAGTCTGTTCCTTTTAAAAAAAAAATAAAAATTTTATGCTCTTTGACTTTGTGAGTTGTTTAGTGATGAGGGCATAGACTAACAGGCCAAAAAAAAATTGTAGTAGTAGCAGACCTGACAAATCAGTTTGTCAGTATGTGGAGTGGCTTTATGGCTCAGAATAGGGAAAGGCAGCTCTCTGAATCACTGTCGGGTTGCTGGAATAGAGTACCTACTTACGTGGGCAAAATAGCTCATTGTAATGCTTGAATAGACTGTTATTTAAAGGCCTGCAAGTCTCATTCTATATACAGCAACATTTCAAGGGCTAAAAAGACCACATTTATATTGCTATTTTATTAAAATTTATGCTGGCACAGCAGTACTGGAGCTCCAGTGGAAGCTGAGTTGGCTCTTTCATTCAAAGTCACGGTTCTGCCTGCTCATAACTTTAGTAAAACAAAAAATCACCTGTGGAGATGAGGTTTCTTGTTCCTGATCTCAGCCCGCCAGGGTGTTTGTTCTTTTAAATGCTTCATAACTGCTTTGTACTGTTGTGGGTTTTTAAGTGATGGGGCTGGAAGAAGGTGTTTTCCGGGCTAGGCTTGCCTTACGTTTAGGGTTTGATTCTTTATTATTTTTACTTAGCTATGTTACTCTGCCATTACAGAGACTGGGGACATGGCTTCAGCTCCTCCTGCAGAAAAGAGGGGAGCTCCTCAGCCTCTGTACCGGGTGGGAAGGGGCAGGGAGGCACAGGGACGTGAAAGGCTTTGCCACCCCTGCGGAGGCTGGCCAGCTGCAGAGCCTGAGGGCAGCCGAATCCCCGGCCTCTGCTCTGTGCCCTGGGCCACACTCCATCCTCAGTTAATTAGCTCCCCTTGTAGATCTAATGGGGAAAGGCTGAAGTCATCTCCATTAGCTCTTGGCCCCATGGCAGTCACTTGGCCTCTTGCCTTTGTGCTGGCATCCCTTGCAATGTGCAAGGCTGGCTCATATCGAAACAGGAGTTTGTTTCTCACTTGTCCCACACTGCTAATAAAAAGCGAAAATAATAATAATAATAAAACACATAGTTGAAAATAAAGATTACTTCCTTTTACTTAAACAAGAGACAGTCTAGACTGCACGTGTGTGCTTGCCATTAATGATCTGTGTTCTTGTAGCCTCTTTGCTCAGGGGATTGTATGTGTTGAATTTATTGTTGCAAGTGCCTCGTTGGGGAGCTACTGTTACAGTATTTTGGACATATTGTTTTGCTAGCTAGGAAGAAGTTTCTGGGGTTTTGGGTTTGTTTGGTTGTTTTTTTTTTTTTTTGGGGGGGGGGGGTCCCTTTAGCATTTATTTCCATTTTTCCTTATTCTCATCTGTTTGGACAAACTGAGCCACACGCCCATTCACTGAGATGCCTTCTTTATACGTGCTGCGGTAGTCTGTACACGGCAGCCTTGGCCCAGGTGATGCCAGGGCATGGCTCAGTAAGGTGCCCTCAGAGACAGGAGCCAGCTGTCTTCACAGTTCTTTTGATGCTCAAGCCTGGCAAATCTCTGCTAGGCTGTGTTTGAACCCCGTTGAAATTCTGGCCCAGTGCTGCTTTGAAAACCCTGCCACAAGCGTTCACTTTTGGAAATACTATGTCCTTGAAGGCATCCTGACTTCTGGTCCCAGAGCAAAGTCATTCCACCAGAGGATCTGGTAAAGAGATGTCCCTCATGGGTGCTGATGCTTCAGCAGAATTTGCTTTCCTGTCCCATGACTGCCCCATGTGATTTCATTTTCATCTTAATGGGTGCAAAAGTCACCTCCGAAGTCCTTGCCCTGCATAATATTCCTTGCTAGATAATTACAGCCTGCCTGCTCAAAGGCCCTCTTGTAGTTTCATCTGTGTAAATTCTCCTCTGCTTTGCATCTTAAAGTCACCTTTACCGTGGCTGGCCACCCATGCCTGATGTGCTTCACTGTGAGGCATGGGCGAGCAATCCCCAGATCTGAGGTGCCTCAGGAGTCTCTAGGATGATGTGCTTTGCATCGGAGGAGGGGACTGGCTGCTGGTCAGTGGTGGACAGCAAGTAGGACTTGTGTGGGCTGAAGGTGTCTTGGAAGCTCTTGAAGGATGAAGGCAGGAAAAGGGATGCTTCAGTTCTGCCTTTCTTTAAGAGCTAAAATGTAGCTGTCCTCATTTTTTTAACTTGTGACTTTGTCATCCAGGATATGGTCAGAAAGAGAGACTAAAATGAGCAACTTGTTCTCTTTTTTTTTTTTTTGTCTCCTCCACAGTTGATAAACATATCAACAGGATTGTGACCTGAGACTAGAAGACGTCTGGCTTCTTTCACTTGTTCTGTTCTTGCTTCTTAATGAGCAGAGAGAGGGTCTCTTTCAGGGTGCTTTTATGACAGTGATTGCTTAGGTGGAAGCAGGTTGGCAGGGTTGGTGTGCCGCGCTCACAGCACTCTTGTTCTTGTGCTCTCGCCTGTATTGCTACAGCGTTGTCATGCTCTGCAGTGATTTTTTTTATGATTTGATTAAGAAAGTGTCAAGGCGGTTATGTTTGGATTCTCTGTCTTATTTGAGTTGTTCATGCAAGGTCTCACTTAGCTTTTCATGGTGCTACAGAAGCGGGGGACTCTGTTCCCTTCCCACCTCCATTATTTAGGGCTTGGTACAGCAAAGCTCCTAAGCCCGTAGTTTATTCTGAGCCTGCAGATGATTTCACTGAGAGCAGAGTTTAGGTCTCTGTTCCAATTTCTGTTGTGATTATTGCAATGATAATCAGAGAGCCAAGATAAGACAGGTAGAACCACAGACACCAGCTTGAGGTTTTTTAATTGCTTGCATCTCTGCAGCGAAGAAGCCAGTGGAAAGATCCTGTGAAGTGATGCAAATACAAAGCAGATGCTCCAGCTGGTTTGGACTGGTTCCAGATGTGTGTCTTTATGAGAAATATGCTCCTTGGATCTCAGTGGCATCTGGGGGGGCTGGTGGTGCTGGTGGTTCCACAGAGGGACAGTGTCTCTGCTGGTGACTGGCCCAAAAATGGCACTGCTGATGAACAGCTCCTTCTGTCAGTCATCCAGCTGGTTCTGTAATGCTAATGAAGTACATGCCTTTACCCGAGGCCTGTCTGTTTTGATGACTAAGCCGTTACAAGTATGAGGCAGAGAAACACAGAGAAATTTTCTGCTTTGGAAGGGAATATTGTTGCTTGGTTGATTTGAAAGCCAATTTATGGCATCAGGTCAAAGGCAGTTGCTTCTGCTGCTTCCCAATTAGAAGACTTATTTATTGATGGATGGCTGAGGTGAGGAAGTGAAAAATCTTCATGTGCTTTCCCTCCTAGAGGAGTTGGCTTGCTATCGAAGTGGTCATTTCTCTTCTCCTCTGATTAGGTCCTTGTTTATCTTAGGAGTGTGATGATACCAGTAGTTATTGTGGCTGTTTTGATGCTGTGGAGATACCATCTATCAAAACTGCCCTCTTCTACTTCAGTGACTCACTGTCCTTCTGGGATGTTCTGAGGATGTGCCATGGAGCAAGCTCTGTTGTCCTGACCTTAGAGATGAGGAATTGCACCTCGGATGGATGAAGTAATTTGCACAAAGTTGCCCAGGCAATCTGGGGCAGGGCAGGGTTTCAAACTTGTCTCTTAACACCTTTTGGATCATTATTCCTTCTGCTGGTGGAGCCTGCTATGACTGAAATGTAAGAATTCATGCAGGAAAAATGACTCTTTCTTGTACTTTCTGTCCCTCTCTGAGGTGGTGCTATCATGTAATCATATGTAATTTTATGTTTGGGTGACTTGATGAAGGAGTTTCAGCATAGCTGAAGGTTACCACTCTGCTTTCCCCTTTTGGGTGTTTTTTTCCCCCCCAGCACATACCAGCAGGCCCAGTGTGTTGGTGATCACAGGACCAGCCGCGTGTTTATCCCAGTCCTGGTCTCTATGTGCTGCCATTCAGAGTCAGACTCTGTCTTCAGCCTTCCTGATATTGTGTCAGCCTGGCGACCCCAGGCAGTTTCAGCATCCTTACCCCAGCAGGTCACGTCCCTGCAGTTTCTCCTTAGGATGGTGACAGAGTGACCGGCAGCCTTCCTGTCTTACCACTGGGGCACGAGGAAGAGAACACACTTTTAAACCAACAGTCAGTATGGCAGTCCTGTGGACATTATGGCCTTGCTTTGTCTGATATCCTAACACATTTCCAGGTGCAAGGTTGAGTGCTCCCTCTTACCCTCCAGGCAGCTGCTCCCCGGCGTTCATCTTCTGTAGCAGGTTTAAGAGACCCATTCCTCAGTCTTTGTGGTTCCTGTGAGCATTCAGCAAAGCAGTTTAGTAGCATGTGGGAGAAGGCAGCATCATCCAAGGTAAGAGCTTGGACACTGTTAACAACCTGCCCTGTCTGTCTGTCAAGTATTGGCTGACTGAACTTTTCTTCTTCCCTTTCCATGTGTCACCCTTACGGACACCTCCCATTAGGTTAAACTGACATATCTATGCAGTAAAGAGCTTTTTTAGTATGTGTGGCACTTGGGGATTAGTACAGGGC
Source organism: Nipponia nippon (assembly GCF_047370975.1). NCBI lineage: Eukaryota > Metazoa > Chordata > Aves > Pelecaniformes > Threskiornithidae > Nipponia > Nipponia nippon. The sequence goes on from NW_028262302.1 coordinate 26,640,109, forward strand.
TGGTCTGTCTGCTTGTGCAGGCTCTGACAGATGCAACACCTACCAGAGGGATCAGTGATGTGCAGTGATCTACATGGTTCGTGGCTGTTGTAAGCAAAGCTGTCCCATGCTCTGCTGAGCAGACAGAGCATCACGTCAGCCATCTGGTGTAATCCTTTTACACTGGGGGAGTGCTGTGAAGGTTTTGAGGAGCATCAGGCTCACTTTTTGGCACCACTGTCAGGGAGTATTAGGGGGCTCACCGGTTAAGAGGGCTGGCGAACACGACCTACAGGGTTTTTGAGTCCAAGTGAGACAGCACCGAGGAACGCTTATGAGCTTTCAAATGTGTGAAAGAAAGACAGGAGCAAACTGTCTTCCAGGACTGTTGTGGATAGGCCAAGAAGTAATTTGGCTTAAGATGATGTGAGGGAGTTTGGCCTTTTATCAGGAGAGACTTTCCCAAGACTCGGTAGAGAAAAATGTATGAACAGTGGAACTGAGTTGAGCAGGAGACTGTGGAGTACCCACTGCTGGTCACTTTTTTTGTGATCTGGGTGGGTGGCAGTTTGTCAGCAATGGTAAATACAGCGGAGGCTGCCTTAAGGCTGAGCGAAAGATGAAGAACTCCTAAGGTCCCTTCCAGCACTGTCTTCAGTGATGTCTGGCTCTGTTGAGGCAGGTGGATTTTGGAACAGAAGAGGCTTGTGGAGAAGGATTGTTTCAGGTGACCCAGAAGGTGCTGTTGATCCTCCCATGGGGAATAGTAAGATGAAGGAGGAATTGCCGCTGCAGAAAACATACAGGTTTCTTTTATTTTCTGTGTGCAGGTTTGAACTCCTTCCTCTTCCTCTGCCCTTTCTCACCGCCGCTCCTGCTATGGGATGCTGTGACAGCCGAGCTGGGCTCAGCAGAACTGCCAGTGCACACTGATGTGCATTTCTAATGCCAATCACTGTTCCTGCTCTGTGGTCTCTGCTGCTCTAGTGGAAGGTAGAGAAGGATGGGGAATGTCATGCTGCAGAAGTGACCAGCCAGGACTGGCTTTGCAGTGCCTGTGTTTGCTGTTGAGGGCCAAGGGGCTTTTGAACGACGGGATGGAGCTGGCAGTGCAGTCTTGAGGCAAATTTTAAGGGGTTTGGAGGGGTCCAGCTTGCAGTCACACTTCTCCTTGTCCACATGGTGCTTAAAGAGTCCCTGAGGCGCAACATCTAGGCTTAAGGGGACAGTTCTCGTCCTCAGCAGGTTCTTGTGGGGGGAAAAAAAAAATAATTAAAAATCCCCAGTCTGAGATTACTTTCGCTGCATTACTAGCCTGTAGCACTGAAACACCGCAAGCTGGATTGCAGAAACTGAGCTATGTGCTCCCACTTTAATTTGCACAGGACCTGGGTGCATCTGACTCAGTGCTGTGCTGGTTTAACTCACTAAAATGGCAGAAAGCAAACAGAGGGGGAAAAAAGCATGAATATTCTTTTTCTGTCTTCATCTTTTCAGACTAGCAATTTTAAACACTGTGAGCTGTGCAGGGGAGAGCTGAGGTTGGGTGGCTGGAGGCAAAACCAGGATTGCTATGGAAGGAAGGGCAGGGACAGGTAGTGGGCACAGACAGACTTTTCCTAATGGTAGTCACACTGCAAAATACACCTCTGACTGCACAAGTCGAGCAGGGGGTCTCACAAGCACGTTGCACTAGCATCTCAGGCTTCCAGAAAAAGGGAAGTTGCAAAATTTTAATGAAGAGTGCTGGCAGCAGTCTGGGGAGCGGGGTTTGCCTTTCTGCCCTTTGGAGAGCCATCAGGTGAGGGTGGGAGGCATGATTCATCTTGGAGCTGGTCACACACTGCCTTGCCATAAATCCTTTGGAAGCAGCAGAGCTGACGGTCAGGCAGGAATGAGGAATGTGCTCAGCACTCAGCTTGGGACAGTGCCATTGCCATCTCATCCTCTCTATGGCTGAAGTTTTATGGCAAAAAAAAATTTAAAAATCCTTGAATAAAAAACCCTAAAGAAACCTCTTGAGTATCTGCAGAAAGGGGCTGGGAGTGGGTTGAGCTTTTTGTTTATGGAAATGTGCAAGTAGCTGTTCTGTGCTCACTTTTCCCTTCCTCTTATTCAAATAAGATAACACTGTCCTGTCTCAGCTGAATATTTTTAGTACTCGTATGCCTGCACCCTTCCAGGCGAAGGACTTCTGTGGTTAACTAACAAGATAAAGCTGCCAGCCTCAGTGTTCAGCAAACAACATCAGTTCTTCATCTTCTTCACTGAAAGTAACAGGTTACTGTATGAAACGTTGCAGAGCAAATGCATCTGAGAAACTGCATAGTGTTTTCAATAGATCCTGGTTTCAGGTGGATGAAAAATGTTGGGAGAATTTCTCTCCTTACATTTTAGCATGATTTCTTGGGAGACAGCTGAGATTGTGTGTTGGTGTGGTTCTTTGTTCTTACTCAGTAACTTTTGAACCTGTTGCCCCATTTGAAGCAAGATAGATGCAGATCTTGGGGTTATTTTGTCTTACAAATTATTCTTACTGGAATAACAACTAATGATTAGTATTAAGGTCATATAAATTCCATGAGTAATTAGTTGGTATTGGAAGTCAGGGAATTGATGCAAGAGGCCAATGTGGAGTGGGAAATCCTTAAGAGCCAGGCTTCGCTGGCTCTGCTCTTCTGGATTTGCTTATTTTCATGCTAGACAGAGCCAAGGGGACTTGAGCATGTCCAGCAACGACTGGAAGGCAAAAGGCAAAAAAAAATATCAAGGGAGATTTTCAAATGCATTTTAGTTTTGTGTTACTTTTTTTTTTTTCCCCCAGGTGCACCTGGGAAATGCACCTCCAAATGAGGCCATATCCTCCTATTTCCTAGATTCTGCCCAAACTGAAAGAAAAGTCATTTTTGAGTTAAATCCACTTTGCATCTGTGACTAGGACATGCTACATGTTACTTTGCATGAGATTTCTGAGAAGTTGGATGATGAGGCTGAACTGATTAAACTAAGTCCCCAGTTTGGTTACCAATTAAACAGCAAAGACTTGGCCAAACTTCCCATACCTGGCTTAGCCAGCAGCTTCGTTAGCTGAATCCTTTTGAGTTTTCTACTGATTTCAGGCACCTTTCCCTTGCAGTGGACCAGCCTGGGGCTATAGGGAGAGGCAAATTGCAGACATGACTTTTTATCTCATATGCACTCACATTCATTAGGTGATGGGATGTAGGCATCTTCCAGACAGACGTGCACAGATGCCTAGACAGCCAGGTGTAGCAAAATGGAGGTTGGGGGGAGGAAACAGGGATTCACAGGGAGACCTTTGAAATGTCTCTGATTAGTTGTGCTGGAGCTGCTGACCAGCTTTGAGCCCTTTAGAGGAAGCAGACAGCTGTGGAGCTGCTGTCCCAAGAGAAAGATTGGGGTTTTTGAACAGCTATAGCTCATCCTTGGGTAGAAAAATCACGCAGAGTGAGCGGCACTGCTGCGGTACCAGCCCAGCTTGCACCGTATCCAGGTAATGAGAACTTATGTTACGCCAACTTCCAGCCTCAGCTCTATGTCCACTACGCTTCACTCATCTGCTTCTCCTTCCTGTGATCCTTGCCTAAAAGGGACTTGTGACTGTGGTGATAATTATATCTCTCTATATATGTCTTCGTATTCTGCTCCTTGAAGTGTCTGAAAGCTTCCTCTTTGATGTGATTCTGCTCACCAGAATACATTATACTTTCCCAAAACAAGTACTGTGCTTGTTATAATTATTGCAGAAGTGCTGAGCGTTTTCAAGTGCTTTTCATCATCCCCAAATGTGGAAATAGATGACTTGGCACTTTCTTTTTACTGCCAGCTGCTAAAGAGGCCAGTTCTGGATTAGTAGAGCACAGGCGAACCTATTGCAAAGGAAATGTCTGTGGTGGTTGTACAGCACTGGTATTCTTTAAGGACCATGACTGTGTAATGCTGGAGATTGTGGTTTCTCTCCTACCTTGTATATAGATTGTTTGTACTCCTTTGACTTGGTTTCTAATTGCAATCAGTTCTCAAGAGCAGGTGCTGGCTCTGGGCCCCAGTGTCTGGTAGAAGAAATGGTCCTTCATGCTGTAAGTCCTCTCACTTGAGGCAGCTATAAGGAAACTTCAGGGGTTGTTGGGGGTCTTCATCTCTCCTCCAGTGGGAAGCATCAATGGAAAACCTCTGGGTTTCAGTTACCCCTTGGCAAAGGGGCAGCATTCAGATTATTAATTGTTTGACAGACCAAGCTAACCCCCCAGTGGGGTGTGGGACCTGTGTGCTAGGTGCTGTACAAATACAGGGCAGACTGATGCTGTGTGAATAATACTCTAAGTGCTTGTCACAGTCCAAGGCTTGTCATCTTCATTGTGGAGGAATTCCCAGATTCTTACAGCAGATATTTGCTTATTAATAATTTTCATACCGGTAGAAACTAACACTAGTAATGATCATAGAATCATTTAGGTTGGAAAAGACCTTTAAGATCAACGAGTCCAACCATTGAACGTAGCACTGCCAAGCCCACCACTAAACCACGTCCCTAAGCACCACATCTACCCGTCTTTTAAATACCTCCAGGGACGGGGGACTCAACCGCTTCCCTGGGCAGCCTGTGCCAGGGCCTGACCACCCTTTCGGTGAAGAAATTTTTCCTAATCTCCAATCTAAACCTGCCCTGGCGCAGCTCAAGGCCGTTTCCTCTCCTCCTATCACTTGTTACTGGGAAGAAGAGACCGACCCCCCCCGGCTCCAGCCTCCTTTCAGGCAGTTGCAGAGAGCGATGAGGGCTCCCCTCAGCCTCTTCTTCTCCAGGCTAAACACCCCCAGCTCCCCCAGCCGCTCCTCGTAAGACTTGATCTGTCCTGGAGATTTTTAACTGAGGTAGATATCATCTAAGCTGACCAACGTAACCAAGACAAGGGAATTCTGCCTAAGGGCGGTCCCCTACCAAGTGTTTGAAACAGACTTTTTTCCTTCATTTTTAAAAAAGGCTTGGTTTTCAGAATTGTACTCAAATTAGCCTGTGACTGTCTATAGATCATAGAATGTCCTGAGTTGGAGGGGACCCACAAGGATCATCAAGTCCAACTCCTGTCCCTGCATAGGACATCCCCAAAATTCACACCATATGTCTGAGGGCATTGTCCAAATGCTTCTTGAATGTTGTCAGATGAATTTCTCTCTCTAGAACGTAGCTTCTCTCTTCAACTTCTAACAAAAGCCTTGAGAGCTACTTGCAAAAAATCAGTATTTCAAATTAAATCCCCAATGAGAATTCTCAAGAGAATACAGCTTCCCAGACAGTTTAATTGAATTTGTTATCCTTAGAAAGAAAGCATACAACCTATTAATTTAGGGAATGGGACATAGGCTTTGCTGAGCTGCACAAACATATTATGAACACAATAAAGCCAGAAAATTCTTTGCATGCAATTTAAAAAATAAAATTTCACTAAGCCTTTAATAAACTAATTAATCATTAAAGACGACTAATACTCTGAAACACAGAAACTTCTCCAGCCAGATTTGTTCTTTGCAATGAGCCACTTTACCTGAAGACATTTGTGATTTGCTGAAGAAACTTCTTCTGGTTAATGCTACTTTTTAAAAATAACCCTGGCCCTTAGTAGCTGGAAGTGCTCACGTGTCAGATTTAATGATGATATATCAATTTGGCTGATGAAATACAGTACCTCTCCCTAAAAGCAAGCTTTGCTTGCGGAAGATTTGCAACTTATTAAAAAATGGACTTATCTCAAATGAGGAATGTTGCTGAATGAGTTTGATATTGCTTGCTGCTTTGGGATTCTCCAGGGGACAGAAAATCCTGTTTTACTTGCCAGCTTCAACTTCTCTCTTGAGACTAATGAATATTTTTACTACATGACCAGTAATGTTGGTCCCTTTCCCTCCTCTTGTTTCACTGCTGCCAGATGATAAGAAGATGGAGGCCAATTCTGACACAGGCCTCCAAGGTTTAGGGATGGTGGAAGCCACCTGATGTGGGTTTGCAGAAGTTCATTTTGTTGTTAATAGATGCTGGTTTGGCCTTTATTAACCCTTTCATACTGAATTTCTTTGGAATCTTGTTCTGTATGCTTCTGGCTGTTCTTTCACATATTTCAGACAGTAGTTGCAATAATGCTACTTTCAACCTCATTTTCTCAGGATGTGAGGATAATGTTGCTGTCATTGCGTGCGTGTGTGTGTGTGTGGTGCTTGCCTCATCTTCAGAATTTTTAATCTCTTGGAATCTCTGTTGAATTCAGATTCAAATTCAAAGAGACTGTCTAGTAGTGTCCATACAGCAGGCAGGATAAGGAGAGTAGTCCTCAACACCCAGCTCTGGGAAAGTCTATAGTGTGAGCTCAAACCTTATTAGGCATCAGAGGAACAAGAAGCAGATGGTCCTTATCCACTTTCTAATGACAAGAAATGCTTCAGTCTGAGTTCACATCATCTTGGATACCAAAGCTAAATAATTGCAGGAGACAAAACTGCAGAAAACTACCATATCTCTTGGGAAAAGCACTTCTGGTTTTCCCAAATGGTTTGTTTTATTCTATCACAGTTATTTCCCTGTTAGTTTTATGTGCCTCAGCTTTTTGTGACTTGTATGCATGTGCAGTGAAGAAATAGTGATGTTATGGAAGAGCAGGTGGGTCATATTTCTCTTCAGGAAGAAGAACAAGAATCCTGTTATTCCTGAAGTTCCTGAATGATTATAGCACAAAGATTGATACCATCCCTGTGGATGCAGGAACAGGTCTTGTGTGCAGGAGTGCCTGTGTAAGCCTGGGGAGAAGGGCTGGGTTTCCTGGGGCTGGTGCTCTCCGTGTTCATATCAGGGCTTGTTCTGAGCCCCACTGTAGCAGTCCAGAGCAGTGTGAGCGGTGCTTTAAAATCATTTTACAGATGAACGACTTTTCTTCACCACGGAGCTGACTTGGATTTGATTAGGGCTGTTGTCTCTGACTTGAACCCTGCCTGTGTATGCACACATGGTCAGCAGAGCTGTATCAGCTTGAGGAGAGAGGTGCTTTCATTGTCAGATGGTTGGCACACGAGGGTGATGGCTGTGGTATGATCCTTAATGACAGTGACTCATCAGGTTGTTATGGACATCTCATTGCTTTGCCTGTGACCACTTCTCTCAAGCAGAGGTCAAGGCGGGAGCAGATAACGAGTGATGTTCAGTGAAATCACAGCCAGAGGAGGAATTTTCTTTTGTAAGGTCATTTGCTTTAATATTTAGTTGGGATTAACCTAACTGCATCAGCTTTGGGTATGCTGTCCCTCCTTCTGAATGACGGCATCTTGTTTTCAAGACTTTTTTGGGTATCCTGAAAGCCTTGAAAATTACCTGCTCCGAAGAAGGGACAGTTGCTGGCTTTTAGCTTCACTACCTGAGTTGGGATTTCACTGGTAAGTGTGATTAATGGGGATGATGGGGCTGCTAAAAATTCATTGGGATGTTTGGGCACAGTGGCACTCCTCTGGTTTCAGAACGTAGACCTGGAAGGGACCTCTTTGAAGCCAGTGCTGTAGCACAGCTCATGCTGCTTTGTGTGGGGTTCAGTAAAACCGGGAGCTTGGTTTGTTTGCTCTCTGAGGAGCAAGGTGAATGCTGCGTTGGGAGAAGCTGTTAGGGCTGTTTTGTGCGTCATATTTGCATTCTTCATCTCGTGTCCTGCTGAGGAATTAGTTATTTAGCGGACCTGGGAAAAGACAAGGAACCATATCACAACGATGCTGTGCTGCTTTTGAGTGGTTCAAGTCAAACAATAATTTAAATTCTGATTCGTGATACAGAGCTGCATCCCAAAGCTGTGTTCGGCACAACAGAGGTAGGTGGTTTTTCCCACACTCGCACTCACATGCAGTACCTGGGATCTGCTTTGTGTCCCACAGATTTCAGGGAAGTCTTTGGGTGGCTTTAAGTTATTCCAGTATGTTGTGGTGCCTATGGGTCGCCTTTCACTCCTTTTCCATGGTGAGAAGGTGGCACAGAGTCCTCTCTGCATTATTTATGCAGGATGTAACACCTCCAACTGTTTTACATTTCTGTTGTAGCACTAAGGAAAGACTGAATGCAGGTTGGGATCTAATATTTAAAGCTATTACTGGAAACCCACCAGGAACCCACTGAGCCACAGAACAACGAAACTGGGAGGATATTCCACTGTGCTTACCTCTGGCCTTAGGCTTTCTGCTGGGCATTGCTGTTGGCCCTTGTTGGAGATGGGTTTCCTGCCTAGATGGACCTTTAGTCTGCCATGGCAGGACTGGTCTTGCATTAACTTTCACTTGCCCAAGGCAATGTTAATGCCTGTTGTGAACAGGGTTTGAAACGTTTTGGAGTTTTAATTGCCAGTTTGTTCAGTGCATGTTATTTTTTGCTAGATGCACTTAGTGATGCCATACAACAGGCTAAACAGAAGTGGTAATGGGTAGAAGTAGTTTTGTGCTGGGAGGTGTGGTGGTTGACCCTGGCTGGACACCAAGTGCCCACCAAAGCCGCTCTGTCACTGCCCTCCTCAGCTGGACAGGGGAGAGAAAATATAACAAAAGGCTCGTGGGTCGAGATGAGGACAGGGAGAGATCACTTGACAGTTACTGTCACAGGCAAAACAGACTCAACCTGGTGAAATGAATTTAATTTATTACCAATCAAATTAGGGTAGGGTAATGAGAAATAAAACCGAACCTTAAAACACCTTCCCCCCACCCCTCCCTTCTTCCCGGGTTTCATTTTACTCCCAATTTCTCTATCCCCTCCCCCAGAGGGGTGCAGGGGGATGGGGAATGGGCGTTGCAGTCAGTTAGAATCATACAATTGTTTGGGTTGGAAAAGACCTTAAGATCATCAAGTCCAACCATTAACCCAGCACTGCCAAGCCCACCACTAAACCACGTCCCTAAGCACCACATCTCCCCGGCTTCTAAATACCTCCAGGGATGGGGACTCAACCGCTGCCCTGGGCAGCCTGTGCCAGGGCCTGACAGCCCTTTCGGTGAAGAAGTTTTTCCTAATATCCAACCTAAACCTGCCCTGGTGCAACTTGAGGCCGTTTCCTCTCATCCCATTGCTTGTTACTGGGGAGAAGAGACCAACCCCCATGGCTCCAGCCTCCTTTCAGGCAGTTGCAGAGAGCGATGAGGGCTCCCCTCAGCCTCCTCTTCTCCAGGCTGAGCACCCCCAGCTCCCCCAGCCGCTCCTCCCCAGCCTTGTGCTCCAGCCCCTGCCCCAGCCTCGCTGCCCTGCTCTGGCCACGCTCCAGCCCCTCCATGGCCGCCTTGGGGTGAGGGGCCCAACTCTGAGCACAGGATTCAAGGTGCGGCCCCACCAGTGCCCAGTACAGGGGGACGATCACTGCCCTGGTCCTGCTGGCCACACCATTCCTGATACAAGCCAAGATGCTCTTGGCCTTCTTGGCCACCTGGGCACACTGCCAGCTCATATTCAGCTGGCCGTCGACCAACACCCCCAGGTCCTTTTCCACCAGGCAGCTCTCCAGCCACTCCTCCCCAAGCCTGTAGCCTTGCATGGGGTTGTTGTGACCCAAGTGCAGGACCTGGCACTGAGCCTTGTTGAACCTCATACAGTTGGCCTGGGCCCATCAACCCAGCCTGGCCAGATCCCTCTTTAGAGCCTTCCTACCCTCCAGCAGATCAACACTCCCGCCCAACTTGGTGTCGCCTGCAAACTTACTGAGGGTGCACTCGATCCCCTCGTCCAGATCGTTGATAAATCCAACCTTGTCTCTCAGAAACAGCTCTCTGCTCGGGCTTGTCACTGTTTTAAACCTCGTCAGTTCAGTGATACAGTTAACAAAACAGGCCCACAAGCGTGATGCAGCTGAAGGGAGGCAGCGGTCAGAAGGGAGAGCATGGCATGAATAAATGTACAGGAAGAGAAGGGATGGAAACACTTGAAACTGGCTTTTCTGCCAAAACCAGAACCTTGTCAAACTGTCCCTAGAGCGTGAGTCAGATCTCTGCAGCCTGGCTGGGCTGGATGTGGAAAACAGATCCACAAGCTGCCATGGCTCGTCTTGACTGTGTCCCAGTGCGGTCACCGCTGCGGCAAGCCAACAGCTCAGCTGAGCTAAGCAACCCAACGATGACCGTGGTAGCACCAGTCACAACAGCTCTCGGATGTTCACAGCAGGTCGTTTGGTTTATATATAATTTATCTTGTTTGCAGACAGGGAGCTTGCTGCCCTGCCAACTGCAGCAGGGAATGGCTCCGTGCTGGGAGTTTCACTCTGGACTTCAAACACAGGTTTTGAATGCTCTGAATGCTCCTCTTCTGCCCTGAATTCAAACTAGTTTCTTGAGTCTTTGGATCTGACTGTTACCCGTGGTTTGCAAAACTTGTCACATCTGAAGAAAGTAGGGTTAAAGTGCTCCGGAGAATCTAATCTGAAGAAAAGTGCAACACTGGTTTGTAAGGTGTGGGTGACAATGCCAAATACAAAGCACTGGAGAATCCAGCCTGCTGTCTTTCAGTGTTTCTTAGAAGATGGGCACACGGGTGTGATATACAGGAGTGGGTTCAGTGTACGTGCTCAGATTTGTCTTTATTTAAACAAATCTACTCAGTGTTTGCTGTCCCGTTCTCCACTGCCCTGGTGAGGCTGGGACTCATGTGGCCTGAAATGCCTTGCATGTCACTTCAGCAACGCAGGACCCATTGCCTTCTTGCTGTGGGAATGTGCACCAATTTCATGCCCAGTGTATGAGCTGTGGCAGCTCTAAAAGAATAATGCAGCTCCCTTGATGCTAAACATTTTGCAGTGTCCGTGGGTTGTACAGAGATATTGGATAAGGTGAAAATAATGTGTATTTAGAGTAGTTTGACCTTCTATTGCTGCCTGCCTGCCTGCCTTCTAGGAAGTCGAGCTGCAAGTGCTGAAATGGTCTCCACTGGTGCTTGCCAGCCAAGTACTTACTGAATGAAGCAGTGAGTGTCTGCTTACTCCTGAATCCCCAAATAAAACCAGCAGGGACCACTAAAAAACACTGCTGAAATTTCATATAGGCTTTACTGGACTTTTCAGTAGGCTCTACACTCTTCAATTAGTGCTCACAGAAATTTTCCCCTTACTAGAAATACCTTGGTCATGTGAGCTAAAAAAACAGAAGACTACAAGGGCACAGGGTATTTAACTGCAGTCTTTCAGCATCTCTCTGCTCCTGGGAGATGGTTGTGCTGATCCGAACCATCTTCTACAAGGTGTCTCTACTGATCACAGGCTGTTCAGCAGAGCAGAGTCCCAGCTTAATCAAATAATCTTCAGTATATCTAGTATGATTGTCTATATCTGTCTATTTATAGCCTGGTACCGTGTGCGTCAGGCATGTGTCCCAGATTGTGTCTGAGAGTATGTTTGATAATAGATTTACAACTGTGGGGAAGAAGCGTGGCGACAGGCATAGAATTTAGATGGCTCTCTGCTGCTGCTCTGGTTCATGTTCGTGTTTCTTAAGGATGCTGTAGAAATGCAGGGATGCTGCTGCAGCAGCAGTGATCGCTGTCTCTGGGGGCTTTAATGTATTTACTTACAGGATGACCCTGTCTGTGATTGTACCCTTGACTGGAAGTGAGAAACGGACTAGGCAGTCATTTCAAGAGATACATAAGCTGCTGTACCTGATTTTGGGGAAGATTTTTGCAGAGAGACAGTGAATGCAGCTGGTACACGAGCCTATATAGGATATGGGGGATACCAGGTGAATGTGTATGTTGCAGGCATACAGACATACCTGCCCAGTTTGTAATCGTCTATCACTTGCAATCTTGACATCAAG